>NC_138312.1:51792500-52392500 GCF_965601325.2 Salmo salar | reverse complement strand
AATACATTTTGAATGGTCATCCAACTCAGGCCTCTTTCTGGAAATCCGACTTTCCGACCTGAAGATCACTGACATCCTGATTCAACATTGGTTTTTCCCCCGTGTTCCCAGTTGTCTTGAAAGCACCATAAATGCCAGACTTTGATGACAAACGTTGATGACAAATTTTGCCCACAAGAAGGACCGCCACGCCACTTTCCTGTTCAAGTGAGCACAGCACAACAACGGTGAGTCCAAAAATATGTCTTGTTTGCTGCTGCATAAATGTTGTAATATGCCAGGGAGATAGGTATGCTGTAGCAAAGAAAGCAATACAAAGTGTATGTTGTGTAATAAGCTGTTAGTAGCCCATGTGTCTCACCCTAAGAATTTGGTCCATCTCCCCCTCAGAACTTAGCCTACTGTTCTGACTTGGTAGTGCTATAGCCTGTTTTATAGAAATGTCATCATCGATTATTTTAAGAGCTTTAATTGTCTAAAACTCATATTATTGAAAGCGAAAGCGGTTCTTATCAAGTTACACAAATCCACAAGGAGTCAATAGAAACCACATATATTTAAGCGAGTCAGCCATATCAGCCATGGTTTTTAAAAAGGCAGTAAATGAGGCTGAATTAACTGCCAGATAAGGCTCCGCTGATAGCCAGGTGTAGTGGTTGTAAGGATTTACTCCATGATGCTAAAAGCTCCACTGTCAGAACAGAACAGGCCCTAACATTTTGTGTCACTGTTTGTCACTGTTATAGCACAATGAATGTATTGTTTAGTGTTGTGTTGTGGCTTTGCTGGCATGCATAAAGAAAATTGTTGAGTTTGCCCCACCAAGATTTACATGCTAAAATCGCCACTGTACACACCACACACAAAAAGGCATTCAAACATCTGCGGCACACATGATCAGTGGTGTAAAGTATTTAAGTAAAAATACTTTAAAGAATTACTTAAGTCGTTTTTTGGGGTGTCTGTACTTTACTATTTATTTTGACAACTTTTAATTTTACTACACTACATTCCAAATGAAAATTATGAATTTTTTACTCCATGAATTTCCCCTGACATCCAAAAGTACTCGTTACATTTTGAATGCTTAGCAGGACAGGAAAATGGTCTAATTCACACACTTATCAAGAGAACATCCCTGGTCGTCCCTACTGCCTCTGATCTGGTGGACTCAGTAAGCACATGCTTCATTTGTAAACGGTGTCTGAGTGTTGGTGTGTGTCCCTAGCTATCTATAAATAAATAAAAAACTAGAAAGTGTAGCTGTCTGCTTTGCTTAATATAAAGAATTTGAAATTATTTATAGTTGTACTTAAGTATATTTTGCAATTACATTTAGTTCTGATACTTAAGTATATTTAAACCAAATACTTTTAGACTTTTACTCAAGTAGTGTTTTACTCTATGACTTTCACTTTTACTTGAGTCATTTTCTGTTAAGGTATCTTTACTTTTACTCAAGTATGACAATTAGGTACTTTTTAAACAACTGCACATGACACTCCAGAGTGGCACAGCGGTCTACGGCACTGCATCTCAGTGCTAGAGGTGCACTACAGACCCTGGTTCGATTCCAAGCTGTATCACAACCGGACGTGATTGAGAGTCCCATAGGGCGGCGCACAATTGGCCCAGTGTTGGCTGGGGTAGGCTCTCATTGTAAATAAGAATTTGTTCTTAACTGACTTGCCTAGTTAACTAAAGGTTAAATAAAAAATGAAATACATACCCAGCCACTACAAATCATGAGCTTTTAATGGCTGAGCTAACTTACAAGGCTACCAAGACAGTAGTAGTAGTAGTAGTAGTATGGGCCAAATCCGACCCACATGTTACCACTTATCAGATGGCCCAGTTAGCATTTGGTAATATGGTGAAGGTCTGGTTTTCATACCTAAACCAGATTAAATGGCCAGTGTAAGGTGACACTGTTGGCAGTGACCTAGTCCGGAAAAAAACATTCAGACCAAAAGTCGCCCAGCAACTATGGAAACTTGTTATGGTCACATACTGTGTACCTCAAGCAGGAGCTCAACCATAACAAAAAAAGTGTCAACCCTGGTCGTATCTTCCAAAATTTGGACCGGATCTAGCCCATATGACGTTTCAGTGCCAGCACTCAAACATAATGTGCTGCTAAACAACCAGATCTGACCAGCTGACAGGGTAGTCTGCTCTATCCAGCATAATCCCAAGACATGACTTGTGAGCAGTGTTCCTGTATGGGAAGAAAAGATGTCTAGCCAGCACTGTGGAAATGTAGCCACTTCATCAGTGATGTCCACTCTAAAGATGAATGGTCATATTAATGGGCGCCCCAGCACCTGATCTCTCCTATGGGATGTGCTCCAATACTGTGTAGCTTCTCTCACAGTGGGAGGTAAGAAGCTATTCCGGCCTGCAGCTATTAACTTATGTGCCATAGGCACAAGACATACATTACCAGCCAAAAGTTTGGACACACCTACTCATTCCAGGGTTTTTCTTTATTTGTACTATTTTCTACATTGTAAAATATTAGTGAAGATATCAACACTAATGCCAAGAGTGTGCAAAGCTGTCATCAAGGCAAAGGTTGGCTACTTTGAAGAATCTCAAATAATACATATATTTTGATTTGATTAACACTTTTTTGGTTACTACATGATTCCATATGTGTTTTTTCATAGTTTTGATGTCTTCACTATTATTCTACAATGTAGAAAATAGTCAAAATAAGGAAAAACTCTGAAATGAGTAGGACTGGTAATGTTGGTACAACCTGTATCACAGGTACAAGTGAGGACAATTGATCCAATTGTATACTTCTATGTGCATGCTGCAAGCCTTGCTAAGATGAATTGTCCTCAAAACAGATAGCGTATTTCATGTTTTTAGATCGCCAAACCTGCTGAGGATGTTGTTAAGTTCCCTTCTTAATGTCCTCTCTTCTGCGATGCAATACGCTCTCATTGATATTCACTATTTATTTATGTGGCATACATTCAAACCTGATTGATACTTGTTTGTCCAAAATGATTCACTATTTAGCTTTAAAATGAACATTTATGGTTAAACAAAAATGACCAATCAATCAATGTGACACATGCAATGCCATGAAGGTGCCAGAATTCCCGAGTGAATGACAAGTAATTAAGTGATAATGCCCGAGAATCCGGTGTTTGGAGGATATATTGGCACGGGTGTTGTTAGGCCCGAGACGAAGTCAAACTTTGCCAATATATCCTACAAACACCAGCTTTGAGGCAGTTATCACTTTTCTACAACGGTTACCGACATTTTCAAATAATGATTGACATATTTAATTAAAAATAATATTTTGATTAAATATTCATACTTATTTCATCCTTCCACAAAATATAGTCCCGACACAAATCTAGGGTTGCTACCCAAGCTGGCAGTCATTCGTTCTATATGTTTCTGTATCTATGGACGCGACCCAGTCATTCATTCTAAGTGTTCCCTTCAGTGTTGCCAACTTAGTGACTCTGTCACTATATTTAGTGAGTATTCAGACCCCTCTAGCGACACATTTTCAAAAAAGCGACTAGCGACAAATCTAGCGACTTTTTCTGGTGTTATTGGAGACTTTTGGAGACTCTGACGTGAAAGCACTTATCGTTCTTACTCTTCTCAACGAGCAGCGGGTTCTCCCGTGGGCCCCACCCCGTCCTTGCGCAGCAGTCCCTCCCAGCTGCAGTCAGAGCAGGAGATGTTCACCCCTTCGCGTCCAGACTGCAAATGAATTGCGCATGCGGGAAGCCGCCGCTGGCTGTAAATGTAAAATGTTCTTTGTCTAAATTAAATCACTGCACAAAAATAAATCACTGCATTTGACTCACAGAGCCTCAGTCACTTACTCACCTTGTCCACTGTGTGTGCCTCTCTGTGAAATAAACTAAACATCTAGCTGGCTAGGTCATCATGTCTCAGTCTAAACTGTACACTCAAAAATACAGAAAGGAGTGGGAATCAAACCCTGAATTCAAAGGCTGGTTGAAGCCGTTTATTGGAGATGATACACGGGCATACTGCCTGTATTGTAAGGCTGATTTCTACGCCAAACTTAGTGATGTAAAAAAACACATGACAACTCAAAAACATACTCAAAAGGAAAAGCCTTAAAACAGTTTCCACCCAAAACCAGCTGCCGTTTATGGTTAAAAAAATGTACCTGCAAAGAAGTCTGAGGCCACCATGGCATTAGCTATCGCTGAACACTGTTCCATGCTGGCATGTGATCACATTGGAGAAGCATGTAGAGCTGCTTTCTCAGACTCCACTGATGCTACCCACTTCAAAATGCACAGGACAAAGTGCACAGAAATGATTAATGGTGTTCTAGCACCATACTTTCTGAAAAAGTTGGTCGCAGATGGTGGTGACCAGCGTTTCAGCCTCCTCCTTGATGAGTCCACGGATGTAAGTGTTTCTAAGTACCTGGGGGTTGTGATAAGGTACTTTAGTGACACCAAGCAGACAATTGTATCAACATTTCTGGGTCTTGTTGAGTTGGAGGGAGGGAGGAGATGCTAAATCTGTAGCCTGTGTTGTTGTGGCTTTCCTTGAGAAGTGTTGTCTTAAAAAAGAGAAACTCCTGGAGATAGGGACTGACAATGCTTCTGTTTTGACGGGGATTAACAATGGGGTCCATAAAGTGCTGAAGGAGGAGTATGGCCTCAAATATCTGGTTCTTATTCGCTGTGTGTGCCACTCTCTGCAGCTTGCTCATTTGTAGTTCTAAACATATTTAGGGTGTTTTTTACTCACTTTTTGTCTCTCCCATGACGTTATTCCTCTCTCCTACAGCGTCCATCACAATTACATGCTCATGGCCAATTATGCAAATTAGGTGATGACATCATTTAGCGACTTCTAGTAACTTTTAGGACAGCCAATAGCTACTTTCCTTACTGAGGAGTTGGCAACACTGGTTCCATTGCCATACTGGCTGGCAACGTTCTTACTTGCTAGCTCGCCAACTACGGCTAACTTACAGTCACGTCAAAAAGTGCAGCAAGAATAACAGAAAAGTAGCTTCATTTGCATTTGTTTAAGCTGTTTTCTAGTGACATTTATTTGGATACATCCATAATAATTAGCTAATGAGGCGCGATTTTACCTGGCATAGAAAATGTATTCACTCGTCAGGACACTGTTGGAGCTAGCCAACAACACAGCTAACACAGTCACTTCAAATTGAAGCTGGAAAGACTGCAAACTACAGTAGCTGCACTTCGTTTCTTTTTACCTTTTTTCAACTGACATTTCTTTGCATATATCCATAAAAATGATGCCAGCTAATTCATGATTTCGACTGGCTGAGAAACGCTGCCTTTCTGTCTGTCTCGTCCCGACTTGTTCTTTACTATGGGACAGCTGGAGATCGAATTTGAATATTGAAACAATGTTGCAAATGTCGGAGAGACAGATAGCAAAGTTTATACAAATCTCCGCTGTTGAAAACTAAATGTTAGTCTTAATGAAATGTGAGATAATGTCTGGCTGCTTTTTATAGTGGAGATGAAGTTTATAACTTGCTGGGCTGATGAGACAGTGGATTGCGCAGTCAAATGGAACAGAGTAAATAGGCATTTTAACATCCTAGATTTAGCTGGTGGTAACTTGTGGAATAGACACCGGCTGGAATGAGCTTTTAACCAGCATTCAGCGTTCAGGATTAGACCCACCCGTTGTATAATCATGATGACTGATGAATGATAACTAATCACAGATAAACAGGTTGCCAAGGCCTGGACTTGAACATGCCAACTTCCTCTTATGCACGCTCATGCCTTGGTCTGAATGGCCCCAAAATTGCAATTGGAAAAATGTCAGTTACAAAGTGTAAGACACATAATATTACTTTAATTAAGCCACAAAATGCTTTTTTTCTCCATTCACGTTCACACCATGCGCCACCTAAGAACCTATCCCTACGCTCACTTGAGAGGATCCTTGAACGTCGGCGACTCTGAGAGGTGGTGTAACATACCACTCTCAATAGATAAGAATTTGCATGTGCTAATAATAATGTGAAGCTTCTTAATCCGGTCTTCTGCGCTCAAAGCAAAACCATGGACAAGTCCAATAATTGGAAAAGTAGAATATCGCTCTCTGGTTTTAATGAAAATAAACAGTGTATAATAGACTTTCTGCAATTTTGAGGCATGGAATGACATGGTTTCATGCACCATTATAATGGGCACACAAATGGAGAGAGAGAGTGGAGGCAGATGGAATTATGGTGAGAGCAGAGGAGCCGTGACTATAGGGTACATGGAGCTCATCCATATGCCTATTCATTTACCTGGGAGACAGTAAGAGGTTATTTTCCCTATCCGCTTGAAGTGGCGCGATATATAAGGAAGTTGTGATATATAAGGAAGTTATCTGTTCACACTTCCACACCGTTCACCTCTGACATTTGTCGAGAGCAGACAGGTAGCACCGACATGGTCCTCATGCATTATTGAAAACATCGCAGTGAAGAAGAGGCCATTCTGTGGTGGGAGAGAGTCATTGGTGAGTTACTCGTTGTGCTATCCCAGGGAAACATCTCAGCCTTGAGTTGTGGATGAAGGGGTTTCATATGGATGACAGTTTGATATACTGTACACTCAGTAGCGGTCGGTGACGTTTAAGATGAGGGAGGACGATACAAAATGTTGTGAGCGTGGCCTTATTTCTATTACAGTATATTGGATGACTGTCATTCATATTCCATTCACCCAGTTCAATGTAACATTGATAGGTTTAGACTACTACATGATGCTCAAATTGTCCCTGTACCTATCATGAGGTTGCTACAACCTAGCCTATGAATGGAAGTTTGCAAGGTGTAGGTGCGCAGGTCGAGAGACAAATTTGATTAATCAAGGTAGTGACACATTCAGTACCGCCTTGCACACGCTTGCCTGCATCTAGCTGATCTAGGGTGAAATCATTAGTTCAACAGTTGCAAACCAGAGACTCTATAGGACAAATTCAGGAATGTTTATCCCCGTTTCGTTCAGTTTGCTTCAGTTTAAGAAACTGTTGTCTACAGAATCGGCGGAATCAATAAAACCCTGATCACACGTAAACACAGTCCACTTTCATAGCAGCCACATACAAACAGCATGATAATTTTGCTCATTGTATAATTCCTTCTTGGATCTATCTACGCACTCTCCTCCTCTCAACTTTTCCCTTCACTTGTGGACTTCAGTTCACAACACATCAGCTGTTTGTGACCAGGCAAAGTCAAACCTTTTTATCATAACCGCTAACCACTACACACAGTCTACATCATTGTCACCATATTAGTTCGTTTTAGTAGCTATGTTGACTATGACTAACACATTAGTGAACCCACTGCAATCATTCAGTAGAGTGTACAGTCAGCAAGCAGTTTAGAAGTTACACCGGCGGGCCCTGGTGGCAATAAATTAATGAAACCAAAAGCTTACCTTGACTTGGAAGAGTTCCAGTGTTGGATAGGCATAGTGAGCTGGTTAACATAGCATTCATCTCTGTTTGAGTCGGGTGTTTGAGTAGGCTAAACTATCTAGCTGTGTTCGCTAGCTAAGTGAAATTGAAAAAAATACTATGAAATATAGCTAGTTCTCTCTTTTGCTTCCACTTCATTTTTAAAGAAATTAATTTGTTAAAAACTGTTCAACTATTGTCTTTCACTTTGAGTCAATTCAAAGTGTGGCAGCAGGTAGCATAGTGGTTAGAGCATTGGGCCAGTAACCAAAAGGTTGCTGGATCAAATCCCTGAGCTGACAAGGTGAAAATCTGTCATTCTGACCCTGAACAAGGCAGTTAACCAACTGTTCCCTGGTAGGCAGTCATTGTAAATAAGAATTTGTACATAACTGACTTGCCTACTAATTAAAAAAAAATTAACTTCTCACTTCATTTTATGCACTGCAGTTCTAGCTAGCTGTAGCTTATGATTTCAGTATTAGATTAATTCTCTGATAATTTGTTTGGGTGGACAACGTCAGTTCATGCTGCAAGAGCTCTCATAGGATGGAGGATGTCCTCCAGAAGTTGTCATAATTAGTGTGTAAGTCTATGGAAGGGGGTGAGAACCATGAGCCTCATAGGTTTTGTATTGAAGTCAGTGTACCCAGAGGAGGATGGAAACAACCGGCTACACCACTGTGCTACCCTACAGAGTGCTGTTGAGGCTAATGTAGAACTTCATTGCAAAGCCGTGTGTTTTAATCAATTTTTTGTTGGCGTGAAAATATTTAGTATAGTTTTATCTAAAAGGGATAACTTTTTTAATGTTTCACTATTTTTATTTTTATGAAATTCACTGAGGATGGTCTTCCCCTTATTCCTCTGAGGAGCCTCCACAGTGTACACTATTAAACAGCATATGAGCACATGTAAACGCTAATACTGGCAACTCCCATTGTAATTACTGTATGTACCACCCACTTCCAAATCTTCTCAGCTGGTACAACTTCTATCAAAAGTCCAATTTCAGTAAAACTACAGAAAGAAAGGTTCAAGGTAATTCTTAACCTAGGAGAGGATGTAGGAAAGTCATCTACCTCAACTGTTTTAGCAAAAACCCTCCAATTCCCTCTACCCTCCCTTTTCCAAAAACAAATTTTGGAGACTTTGCCCAGATGCACTTTAGCCGTGCTCCCCTCCCACTCCAACATGATTCCCCTAACAGAGATATAACAAATAACAGAATAATTAGAAGAGATTCTATGTTGCGACTGGGCATTAGCATGATAACAGAAATGTAATTAGTAAAACCTCCAAAAGAAAAGGGGCTGTCGACAGGGATGCCTACATTGTCTTTTCACTTTTGGAGCACGGCCGATTAGAGGAATTGTCATGTTGTAAGACTCATTGCGGCTTTGAATGAGCCTTTGTTGGCTTTGCCGAATGAAATAATGTGAGCCTCCTATCTTGGTATTGGTACATGGAGAAGTTCTAGGTTTATTGGTGCTGTATAATTGCATTTTATTGTTTCTTTCTTTCACCTCTCCCTTCATCTCCCTGCTCTTTGTGGTTTATACCCCATTCTGCCTGAGAGAGAATTCATTATTATGTCTCAGTTCTGTACAGTAAATTTGATCTCTTTTCATTATGCAAATCAATTTCATTTCAGCTAAAGGCTGGAGAGCAAAGGAATCAAAAGGATGAAAAGGACACATAACGAAATTCATTCGAAATGAAGCATGAGAGTCTCCCTGGCCCTCGTTCAATAGATCAAACCCCACCATTTTGTGTGCTCAGTGTTACATCCATAAAACATTTGGAGTTGATTTAGGTTGACACCTGTTTTGCCCTAAAACAGTTATGCTCCTTGAACAATGTCAGGGGTGAGAGACAGGGCTTTGGGATATAGTATCAGAGTGATGATCCCTTCAATATCCTCTCTACATGTCAACATTGTAAAACTCAGCTAGGAAGTACAATTTGCCAAAGCCAATTATTTTTACTTTGTCTCATGTAAGATTGATGGAAGGAGTCAAGATCTTCACAGTGCTGGCATGAGTACTTATAACGGGATGAAAATTAACATAATATACCAATTCACCCAAAGCGCTTAACACTGGAATAACCTAATGATGTAACGCCTAAAATGCTAAAAATAATAATAATAGCTGCTTCTTTTCTATTACGTCATGGCTAGGGCCTGGAGTTTTCCTAACCACGTGGCCTGGCAGGAAAGACCTCTGGGCTCTAGCCATTTCAGTGCTTCATCATTCATTACAACTGAGGGGTGAATGTCGTGATCTGTCCCTCCATTTAATCTTCAATCACCCTCAAGAGTTACAAAATCACTTGGACATCCCCCCTTTGATTAAAATGTGCCTTTCATTTGGGAGTCATTTGTACTACACGCACTACACATGCCCCCTCCTCTGGCGGGGCTCGCTTCCCCCTCCGCCCCTGATCAAATTAATTAACAACACCAGAATCTACAGCCAAATGGCTCCATGACCGATATGAATGTATCGGACTCGGCCCCCGCGGTGGTGGGTTGCAGCCTGTCTCCACATGGGGCCCCGACAGACACTGGGCTGTGTACAAGCTGTCTCAGCAGGCCCAGCCACGACATCGCCCGCCACACAAGACAAATGCCACCGGCAAGGTTATCACACAGCCTCTCATGTCCTCTCGTTTTGCTTTTTGTTATGAAATAAAATGACGAGGGACGTCATTTCATGCTTTTTTAGCTCCGACTGGGTGGTTCAGCTGGGCGATTCGATTGATAAATTTAGCGACATTACAGATTGCAGTTGGTAGGATGTAATTAAAGTCTATTAAGGCTTGTTTGAATGAGAGCTCTTTCAAGCTAAACGTGTCTGTCCGGGGATGACAATGGCTATCCTTCCATACAAGTTAATAGCTTTGAAGGTTGTTGGATTGGGGGAACAGTACAAGAGGCCTTGTCTTAGGTACAGTAGAGCTATCTACATGGGGCATTTCAAACTTCACCTCACTACATGGGGCATTTCAAACTTTACCTCTATACATGGGACATTTCAAACATTATCTCTATACATGGGACATTTTAAACATTATCTCTCTACATGAGACATTTCAAACATTACCTCTATACATGGGGCATTTCAAACATTACCTCTCAACCTGGGGCATTTTAAACATTATCTCTATATATGGGGCCATGCGATTGAGGGCCATGCAGTTGCCATGCCAAGCAGTGATGCAGCCAGTCAAGATGCTCTCAATGGTGCAGCTGTAGAACTTTCCGCCTCCTGTAATCCACGATCAGCTCCTTGGTCTTACTGACGTTGGGGGAGAGGTTGTTGTCCTGGCACCACACTGCCAGGCCACTAACCTCCTCCCTGACCACACTGCCAGGTCACTGACCTCCTCCCTGACCACACTCCCAGGTCACTGACCTCCTCCCTGTAGGCTCTTTCAACATTGTGTTTTCTTGTCAAGTTGTTGGTATTTTAATGTATGCTTTTTCAAATAAATACAAATCCTAAGAACAACTGTGCTCCCATTTGCCCATGTTTCTTGGAGATCCTTTGAATGGTAAATGTTTGTGATACTCTCTACTCATCCTGTGGTATAAGCACACATATAACAAATGAATGTCACATGACTTAAGGTGTCTGTGAACACTCTATGAAGGCATACGACATGGTTATGACGGCAATCATTCCATTCAATGTTATAATGTGACACAGAGGTTGGCAAATGACATGACTCCATGTTATAACATCTGGTATGTAGACTCTTATGTAGCATGTAATAACATTTGACATACATTATCATGCAGACTGTGTAATAAAAGAGTAGAGCATATGACAACCGGATGAACAGTCATTTTTAACACCCATTATAACCGGTTTTATAACATCTCATGCCATGACTCATAACTATTTCAATCTACTTATGACAGCTTATGACAGCTTATGAGAAATGTTATAATATGTTATATAGCTGTAATGAAGGCTTTATGAATGCATGCATAAGGACACCTACAGTAAAGTTTTACCTAAATTACATTCTCTATCACTAAAGACATTTGATATGCATTGTATTGATTGAGTGGTATGCCAATTTGTTGTTAATGACTTGTGACTTATTGATGATGCACTGTCCATATAACTAGGCTGATCATATCTTTATATTTGTGTTTTATATTGGATGACATCACATTTGATGTATATTTCTGCATATGTACAAAGATGTTCATATAAGCCTAAACTTAAACCTAAGCAGTACATCAAAATCTTCATAAAACACATATTCCATAGGTGAATCACTAAGCAGCAGAAATATGCATAATTGATATACACTCAGTGGCCAGTTCATTAAGTACACCCATCTTGTACTGGATCAGCCCCCCTATGCATGGGGAAGACCATGATCAATGGTATACATGTACATACACTGTCAACTGAAATGATTTTCACTGATAGCAACACCGGTGTTGCTATCACCGGTGCTTCTACATCTGCATTACTTGCTGTTTTTCTTGCTGTTTAGGGTTTCAGGCTGGGTTTCTATACAGTACTTTGTGACATCTGCTGATGTAAAAAGAGCTTAATAAATACATTTGATTGATTGATTGATTGATTGTTGTGAGTGAAAGTTACTTTTCAGTGTTATCAGCATTTAGTAGAAGTAGCTGCATTTGGTCTAGTGATAAAAACGGGCCTGACCTGTCCATGATACATCTCCTACACTGATTGGCTAAAAATAAATCAGACTAGCGTAGGACATGACCAAGGTGCTCTGATGGTACAAAATGTCAATGCTTTTTTCAATTCAACTTTTTCAACAGGCCAGCCTTTTGGTATACTTATGGAATTACCAGCATAACCTTCTTTGCATCAATTCTCAATATAAATCTATTTTCCCGCCTTTGCACATAAACACATGAACCTCGATGTTCATATTTTAGTTGGACCCCTAAATCTAACGTGTATTAAATAGGCACACTCATTATACACACACCTATATATGTTTTTCATCTGAGTCTAGCGGAGAAGAAAGAAGAGATGAACCAGAAGAGAACCATGCTGCTCTCCCAGAAGCTTGGCTGGTTGAAGTTTGCTTTATGTGACATCTTTTCGAGTGCTAACCATTTACAACTCTTTGTTTGAGAATGAAGAGATGGAAGGATGTGCCACCCAACAAATGATCAGTGTTTGTACGTCATTAATCATTAATCATTCAAATACAAATAAGATTGAGATGATTTGGTTCTGCTCTACCAGAGAGGGTAAAAAGATCATTACACTTCCAATGCCCAGAGAAGAAAAAAAAAACATTTTGAAGAATACACCCAACTACCCAAACCCCCATCGCAGTGCTTAGGTAGTTACGGAAAGGACATCATTAAGACATCACTTATATCATCTATATTGATCTGAAAGATTTTTGAATGGAGTCTTTTGATAGAGTTGTCAGAATGCAGTCTTAGACTTTTGACAGAGTGGACATCATAGCACGAGGAATCGATAACATGCCTGTCAGGCGTGGAGTTCTCGGTAATTATGGACCATAACGATCCAACGTATGCCCCATTAGGTACTATTTCTTCAGAGTTCATATTTCCATATTACTACATTAATTCAATATCGTCATGCGGAATTAACGTACAACCTGTAATGTGGATTGGATGGCTTTGTGAGCCAAATGTACCAAGCTACAGTATGTTTCTATGACATTGACACATGCTACAGTATGTCTCATGTCTCATGAGATTCATGGGTATAACAGTTTCTGTATATAGGCTGTCTGGGAACCAGATCTTGGTTCTAATACTATTTGAAATCTTTAAAATACTTTTAAGCATTTGCTGTAGTCTGCCTGGAGTTATTAATGGACGGGGTTTGCCATTTTGGTGACTATTCTATTGGTCCATTAAGCCAGGAAAACTCAATAAATCACAGATGAAGTACTTGAAATGATTTCAATTTGTATTTAAACCCAGGTCTGCCGGTAACTATGTACTATTGTGTAGATTTTATAGGTCCAGCTAAAATTCTTCATATTCTCTTTGGTTTGTAAATCTTGTGGCATCTTTTTTAATGGATAACATGTGTCCCAACCTGCCATAATATATAGGCCAGATTTAATCCAATGAATAATTGCATTACATTCTTCTGAGTTATAAAACATCCACTAATATCTTATCCTCTTCGACACCACACACCAAGTATTATGTCTACCATCTATTAACATGATTGTTGATCTTACTTGCATTCACCATGACTCTTAATTGCCACGATATGTGCAATTAACAAGACTGGCTAATGACCACTCACCCTCCTAATGTTGTTCTCATTGCTACTTAGACAGATCAGCCCGATATTAGTATCTGAGACCGAGAAGACAGCTAAAATAAATAACGATCATTACGCGGGCCGCGGTGTTCTAACCAACGTGGCACTAGAAGTAACTTGCTTGTTTCAGTCGTTGGTGTTGCTTCATGGGTTCCTCTGGTGATTTTTTCTCAAATAAGATTTATTGATGAGTAAAAATAGGTTGTGAATCTGATTTATAACAACACAGCCGGTGATCTCACAACCGGGCCATGCCTATGGACTGCAAGAGCTGTTTTTCCCCGAATATGTATATCTGGCATATAGCCAGCACATCCCCTCCCTTTGTTTTTATGGTTCTGCAGGACAGTGCTAATTTGTGTTAATTTCTGCATGCACTCCTCTGATAAACTGGGATAGTTTAATAGTTTGTTTTGACACAAACTGAAAATAGGCAATCAAGTATAGTGTGGAAAATCAATGAACCATCTAACCACTGTGAAATATATTTTCCATAACTAAAAATATTGTAGACTAGAGTACACCAGCTGTGTATGTAAAAGATGCAACAACAAAAAACTGAGAATGACTGATCTACAACTCAAATTTCTATGTGGGTTTGATTGGGTCGCCCAAAAAAGCTACACATTGCAGCTTTAAATCTACTGTCTATAGATGGATCAAAGCATAAACGACTTTTGCAATATTTATCTACGTGGTTGTTTAATGAGCCACATAAAATGTTGGGATATTAATTGGTGTTGCAGTAAATTTGATTACCAACAATTGTAAACAAGTTTCTATATGTTCTGGCAGGTACGCTAGTTCATTATCACTGATTATGCGTGCACACCATGGTTCACCAGCATACCCAAACATCTAAAGAATAAGCAACAGACCAACCAAAACAAGCTGGTGCGAATTGTACATTGTACACCCACCTCGTACTCATCTGGAGGTCGAGCATTTTAATCAGCTAGGGTGGCTCTGTATAGAAAAGGGTAAAATTAATTCAGCTTGGTCTGGTCCTCAAAATTATTAGATTCAGCCCCCAGGTACCTATCCAATTATTTTAATTTTATTAGAGATGTCCACCAATACAACACTGGAGCACTGGCGTTCCACACACCCCCGCAGCCCCTGCGGGCTTTGGTGTCACGCAATTTTTCCCCCTTAAAATAATAATAATAATTTGCCCCAAAGCTTCCATGCTCTGCTGGCTGCTTGGCTCTATTTTACCTCGTTTCAGAGGATGGAGGACACGGGTAGTTCTAGTTCTATTTCAACTTATAAGCGCCCGCTCAGTCCGCGCAAATGTATTACCTCACAATCGTGACTACCTGCTGACTACATACAGTACTGCTTCAGAAAAGACTGAAAAGAGGACTTTCCTTACCATATATTTGTCTTTGTATATGATAATATTGTTAAATAATTTAAGCAGTTTTCAGATTGACATTGCTAGCTGCTCATTTACCTCAGCCTGCCTTGTCAGCTAGTTAGCTAGCTAGCCAGACAGTTTTATTTAGCTAACTTAAGCTAGCTAGGTAACTGTTAGTGTAGCTTTCTGTTTGTATGTAGCTTGCACTTTAATGGCATCCCTCGAGGAGATTTTTCTTTTTTTCTTTCCAACCAGGTGAAGTACTATGAAGGCACCACTGATCTCGACAACATTCGTAGGGGGGGGGGGCTGAGAAAATCAAATCAAAGTTTATTTGTCACGTGCACCAAATACAACAGACCTTATAGTGAAATGCTTAGTTACAGGCTCTAACCAATAGTGCAAAAAAGGTATTAGGTGAACAATAGGTAGGTAAAGAAATAAAACAACAGTAAAAAGACAGGCTATATACAGTAGCGAGGCTATAAAAGTAGCGAGGCTACATACAGACACCGGTTAGTCAGACTGATTGAGGTAGTATGTACATGTAGATATGGTTAAAGTGACTATGCGTATATGATGAACAAAGAGTAGCAGTAGCGTAAAAGAGGGGTTGGCGGGTGGTGGGTGGGACACAATGCAGATATCCCGGTTAGCCAATGTGCTGGAGCACTGGTTGGTTGGCCCAATTGAGGTAGTATGTACATGAGTGTATAGTTAAAGTGACTATGCATATATGATAAACAGAGAGTAGCAGCAGCGTAAAAAGAGAGGTTGGGCGGGGGGGTTGGGGGGGGGCACACAATGCAAATAGTCTGAGTAGCCATTTGATTACCTGTTCAGGAGTCTTATGGCTTGGGGGTAAAAACTGTTGAGAAGCCTTTTTGTCCTAGACTTGGCACTCCGGTACCGCTTGCCATGCTGGGGTCTTTGACAATTTTTATGGCCGTCCTCTGACAGCACCTGGTGTAGAAGTCTTGGATGGCAGGCAGCATAGCCCCAGTGATGTACTGGGCCATACGCACTACCCTCTGAAGTGCCTTGCGGTCAGAGGCCAAGCAATTGCCGTACCAGGCAGTGATGCAACCAGTCAGGATGTTCTAGATGTTGCAGCTGTAGAACCTTTTGAGGATCTCAGGACCCATGCCAAATCTTTTCAGTCTCCTGAGGGGGAATAGGTTTTGTCGTGCCCTCTTCACGACTGTCTTGGTGTGTTTGGACCATTCTAGATTGTTGTTGATGTGGACACCAAGGAACTTGAAGCTCTCAACCTGCTCCACTACAGCCCCGTCGATGAGAATGGGGGCGTGCTCGGTCCTCCTTTACCTGTAGTCCACAATCATCTCCTTAGTCTTGGTTACGTTGAGGGATAGGTTGTTATTCTGGCACCACCTGGCCAGGGATCTGACCTCCTCCCTATAGGCTGTCTCGTCATTGTCGGTGATCAGGCCTACCACATTCACATATCTCCAGACGTAAACTCTAGTATTTCAATAACTCTTGCCTTCCAACTTGTTAGGCAATCACATGTACCTACAGGGGAAGGATGACCAGCCATGCAGGAGGGTGATTTTCACAAAGGAGGAGAAGGAGGCCGTAATGACCGAGATGCATGCTGACCATTTCGGAGTGCAGTGCATGATTGCCAAAATCAACCTACGCTTCTTCTGGTGTGGAATTGTCAAGGATGTGGACAGTTGGGCAAGTGAAATAACCTTTTGTTTATCGATCACATTCTATTATATGTGAAATTATTATTTCTATGAATGCCACATCAGAGAGCACACAATGTTTCAATTTGTCACTTTGAGCTTAAAGGTCAGTACCTGTCTAGCCTGCCAGAAGTTTGAAAGGGTGAAGACTGTGGTGACGGAGTTGAAGCCCATCAAAGTTATTTCACCATGGCACATGATCGGTAAGTGTGTCACAATTCAGATTTTGCACTGATAAGTTGTTTTATGATGGTTGCTTTATTTGACCACAGCAGAGTTCAACATTATTGAATGTGTGTGTGTGTGTGTGTGTGTGTCAGTGTGTGTCAGTGTGTGTTTGTGTCCTTACAAATATGGACCTCCCTTGGAGGTCGTCCCCATAGAATTAGGAATTAAAATACTATTTAGGACATGAACCTTCTTATGATGGGCTAAAGGTCAGCCATTTTGGTCAGGGAGGTGGTCAACTGTGGTTTGCCATTGCTGTGATAGGAAAGTATGTAAAATAGTGAATTTGAAGAATGTATATGCACTGTATCTTTGTTAGCTAGCTAGCCAAACAGTTTTAGAGGAATGTAGTTTTGCAACTACTCTATTGGTTCCACTGCATCAGACAAGCTCAATCAAGCCCAGATAAAGCATTTGAAATAATTTGAAATAGTATTTGAATCCAGGTCTGCTGTCCTGTACAATATAACTGTTATAATATTCACAAGGTGTTGCTATATTTGGTCTCCCGTCCCCCGTCCCTCTTTTTTCATTGTTGTTGTCCTGAACACCGTTTAGCCTTGAGTAATTTTCTGGCTAATTTGGGAGACGACAAGGACAAATTCCAACATGTGTAACTCCCGAACAGCTAGTTGGCAGTACACCAGTCACATGCCTGACCCAGGAGAGATGAATAGGGATGAATGACTCTCTTAATAAGAAATAGTCTCATAACAGCATGGAGGCAGTTCCTTTTGAGTTGTTTTAAAACCTGGGGATGAAAATACATTAAGTAAATTAATTGAAAACCAAAACAGGAGAGGAAATATGTGTACAGGCTCCTGTGGGAAGACTTTGACTCACGCAAACGAGGAAGCGAAAACTAATTTTTCTATTATGTATCAAACAATTGTTTCATGGTTGGTTTCATATTACCAGGAAGCGTGGGACTCGCTTGGAAATTGATGTCCGTTTTGTTGCCTGGAATTGTTACCTACAACCACAAGAAATAGAGCCTTGACAATATACTAATGCCATGTGCGTGAGAGAATAGACAAGCTTCTTCAAGGGTTTTGATTCAATATATCCAATGTTCCCAAACAACAGCACAAAAAGTTAAAGGAATATTCTCCATTGTACGTTGTTTTAAATCTACCAGAGAGAGAGAGAGAGAGAGAAAGAGAACACGCATCTATACAGACCACAGCTTGGATTTTAATTCAGAGGCAATCTACACAATTTTACATTGCTATCTCTCAAAAACCAAGACTGCTGGGAGAGTTCAAATGTTAGAGCTCCCATTCATTTTCAAAATATTAACTTCCCATTCATTTTCTCAATGGTAACTTCCCATTACTTTTTGTCAATGGTAACTTCACATTCATTTTCACAATGGTAACTTCCCATTCATTTTCTCACTTGTAACTTCCCATTCATTTTCTCAATTGTAACTTCCCATTCATTTTCTCAATTGTAACTTCCCATTCATTTTCTCAATTGTAACTTCCCATTCATTTTCACAATGGTAACTTCCAATTCATTTTCTCTATGGTAACTTCCCATTACTTTTTCCCAATGGTAACTTCCCATTACTTTTTGTCAATGGTAACTTCACATTCATTTTCACAATGGTAACTTCCCATTCCTTTTCCCAATGGTAACTTCCCATTCATTTTCTCAATGGTAACTTCCCATTCATTTTCACAATGGTAACTTCCCATTCATTTTCACAATGGTAACTTCCCATTCATATTCTCAATGGTGACTGCATCATGCAGCTCACTACACACCGGCGACAGTGTAAGGATGATGCATTTTTCCACTCTGGAGGGAGGACTGGCTGTGTTACTGGCACTGAAGCGATTAAATCTAAAAGTTTGAAAGAGTGTCTCTGAGATTGGACTGGAATCAATGCATTTTGCAATCTCCTTTTCGGACCAAAAAAGCAATTAGGATATACTGTGCATCAGCAAGCTGGCAATATTAAACAGTTGAGTAGAACAATAGGCCAAGCAGAGGTTGTGTATTGTGTTGCATTGACATTTTGGAAAGCTATTGGGAGTATACAGAACACAACACATCATTCCAACAACATGCTATGCATTGTAATAAGCTGTCGCCACGTTGCACAAATGCACTCAATCTCCCTCTCTAATCACAGCCAAGGAGTCTCTTCCTCTCTTTTTAAAGCCCTCCTCAGGAGAGGATGGACAGGGAGATGTGCATGTTTCCTCTATATCCTCTGATGACATAATAATCTCTCTGGGAGATCAGTGTGCTTCTTATGAGCTCTGATTGACATGTCTCACATTATGATGGAATGTAGATGGAACGTTGGTTGGAATGCTGCTTGGCCAAAAAAGGAAATGGGACTGCGGAGACGACAGAAGATGCTGCTTTGCCACTAGATCTTTTCCAGCAGTCTGATTTCACAGTGGTGTAACAGCAGCTCATCTACATGTTGAGCGGCTTAGCGACAAACCGAGTGAATAATGTGCAGTGAGTTATTGTGATGCAGTGATGCAGATGGCGTGTGAACTGTAAACTATTACACAGCGCTTATTCTGCTGTGGAGCTGCTGGTGCCAAACAAGTGGACTTAGTGCTTACCCAGCAGGCAAAAGTAGTTGCAATTTTGTGATGTCAGGTTGTATACTGATTGTAAAAGGAACATTTTATCCAAGAAGCATTTGGTTGTAATCTGGTGTATTTTGTCCGCTGGGTATATTGTTATTCATTACCTGTGTTTGCGATACAGTAGCATGGCTAGGGGTGTACTGTATATATGACAATATTCTGCCTTGTGGCATTGCCTGCTGTAATAACAGGTCATACAGTAGCATGGCTAGTGGTGTACTGTATATATGCTACCCGAGTGACTATTGGCTAACGTCGGTCCCGGAGCTAACATCAATTATTCCGGAGCTAGCCAGCTGAAGAGTTCCATCAGCCACTCCTGGGCTACAATCACCTATCCGGACCCGTTTTACTGCCGATGCGGAGCCCCATCGGGCCTTCACGACTGGACTACCGACGTTATCTGCCCGAGGGAGTTATCCAACTGGCCCCGTCGCGACGTAACCGGAACGCCCATCTGTGGCCCGCTAATCGTAAGCTGTCTTATCAGCTGCTATCTAAATAGGTCTATCGGACAATTTTCTTGGGCACTATAACTATAACTATTTTGGCAATTGGACTGGTCCCCCCTACCACACGGAACCCCACTAATCTACAGACGGAAACGCACGAGGTGGCTAAAAACAGACCTCCCTCCATCTTCTGCCAGCTTGCTACCTATGGCTAGCTGTCTGAATCTCACTGGACCCTTATGATCACTCGGCTAAGCATGCCTCTCCTTAATGTCAATATGCCTTGTCCATTGCTGTTCTGGTTAGTGTTTATTGGCTTATTTCACTGTAGAGCGTCTAGTCCTGCTCATTATACCTTATCCAACCTTTCAGTTCCACCACCCACACATGCTATAACATCTTCTGGTTTCAATGATGTTTCTAGAGACAATATCTCTCTCATCATCACTCAGTGCCTAGGTTTACCTCCACTGTATTAACATCCTACCATACCTTTGTCTATACATTATACCTTGAAGCTATTTTATCGCCCCCAGAAACCTGCTCCTTTTACTCTCTATTCCGGACGTCATAGACGACCAATTCTCATAGCTTTTAGCCGTATCCTTATCCTACTCCTCCTCTTTTCCTCTGGGGATGTAGAGGTGAATCCAGGCCCTGCAGTGCCTAGCTCCACTCCTATTCCCCAGGCACTCTCTTTTGATGACTTCTGTAACCGTAATAGCCTTGGTTTCATGCATGTTAACATTAGAAGCCTCCTTCCTAAGTTTGTTTTATTCACTGCTTTAGCACACTCTGCCAACCCGGATGTTCTAGCCGTGTCTGAATCCTGGTTTAGGAAGTCCACCAAAAACCTTGAAATCTTCATCCCTAACTACAAAATTTTCAGACAAGATAGAACGGCCAAAGGGGGCGGTGTTGCAATCTACTGCAGAGATAGCCTGCAGAGTTCTGTCCTACTATCCAGGTCTGTACCCAAACAATTTTAACTTCTACTTTTAAAAATCCATCTCTCTAAAACAATTCTCTCACTGTTGCCGCCTGCTATAGACCACCCTCTGCCCCCAGCTGTGTGCTGGACACTATATGTGAACTGATTGCCCCCCATCTATCTTCAGAGCTCGTGCTGCTAGGTGACCTAAACTGGGACATGCTTAGCACCCCAGCCATCCTACAATCTAAGCTTGATGCCCTCAATCTCACACAAATTATCAATGAACCTACCAGGTACCACCCCAAAGCCGTAAACACGGGCACCCTCATAGATATCATCCTAACCAACTTGCCCTCTAAATACACCTCTGCTGTTTTCAACCAAGATCTCAGCGATCACTGCCTCATTGCCTGCATCCGTAATGGGTCAGCGGTCAAACGACCTCCACTCATCACTGTCAAACGCTCCCTGAAACATTTCAGTGAGCAAGCCTTTCTAATCGACCTGGCCCGGGTATCCTGGAAGGATATTGACCTCATCCCGTCAGTAGAGGATGCCTGCTTATTTTTTTTAAAATGCCTTCCTCACCATTTTAAATAAGCATGCCCCATTCAAGAAATGTTGAACCAGGAACCCTTGGTTCTCTCCAGACCTGACTGCCCTTAACCAACACAAAAACATCCTGTGGCGTTCTGCATTAGCATCGAACAGCACCCGTGATATGCAACTTTTCGGGGAAGTTAGAAACCAATATACACAGGCAGTTAGAAAAGCCAAGGCTAGCTTTTTCAAGCAGAAATTTGCTTCCTGCAACACAAACTCAAAAAAGTTCTGGGACACTGTAAAGTCCATGGAGAATAAGAACACCTCCTCCCAGCTGCCCACTGCACTGAGGATAGTGTCATGACGTTGGCCTCTTTTGGTACAGGGAGGACAGTTGACCCCCTCCCTTTTGCACCACCACCCAACCTACCTTCCCCCCAATCCACCCTGTGTGTAAAGGGTTGTAAAAACTCTAAAATTCCAGTAGAGTTTCTGGCCACATGGCCCATAGAGAGACAAAGGAAATTCTTCCAACTCATAGAATTGGAGAACCGAGCGACATGTGTGTTCTGGAGAAGGTATCAGCTACGAACTGATCCGCTTGGTACAATTTTGTGATACTCAGAAGAGACAATATAGCCATATTACCATAAAACTGTTTATATAATAGCTTCAGCTTGAGACTTGCATCATAATGGGTGTATAGAATGTATTAATAAGGATAAAGCTTTTATAATACATTGAGATGCTATTGTACTGATGTTAATGTGATAGAATTGTATTTCTGTAACCAAGTCTAGCTCAGTCATCGGCCCACCCCCCAGGGACACATACAGGACCAGGCGTCATTTGACAAGCCTGTTCTATGGGCACTATAAAACACCCCCTGATTTACATTTCCCCAGACCAGGCCTTCACTCCATGGCCAATAGGTTTTACCATCCAATTCCTCTACTGAAAGTGAACCATACCACGTGGTTAACTTTTAGACTATCGAGATCGACAGAATAAGAACAAGTCTTTGATATTAATTATTAGTCTGCAGCTATGTAAATTATATCATCGAACGCGAAGACCAACGAAACATCCATTCTAACCGAGAGAGAGAGAGAGAGAATGCGGAGGAAACTCCCCAACAGAATCGAAGTCTCCAGCAAGAATCAGAACGACACACTGAGCGTAAATATATATTGATTGCAATTGTTCCCGAATGAGTGAGCCTTCAATTGTCAATTGTTAATATTAATGAACTCTGTAGGTGTGCATTCTCAGCTGACCGTTTATGACCCATTGTCTAACAGACCAGCCATGCCTGTTAGCCATTAGCGCACATTACTATACCAATCCTTTGTGACGATAATTACTGTTTGTATGTTTTCTGTTAATTACTTAGTGTAGTAAATAAATGATTTTAAGACAATTGATGTATGGATGATTTTAGTAAAGACTGGGTTCGTGCAGATACAACAATTTATGACGTTTGGAATGAGACTGGACTCGAGGTAAAATACACCATTTAAACCAGAAGATAATCGGCCTATACTATAATAGAATATAATATTATAGTATAGGAAAGTTATATTAGGAAAATTATAGCTTTGTAATCTGAATATTCTCCTTGGTGCCCCGATCTCCTAGTTAATTACAATTAAACGATTAATCAGTTTAATCGCGTGATAATAATTACAGGGAGCTAATTGATAAACATATCTTCAGTTTAATGGTACCCCCAAAGACACGACATATGGTGCCCCCGTGTTGTGACTCAAACTAAAACGCACGTTGGTTCATTTTGATAATACATATTGGAGCCCCCGTGCGAGGAATCTAAGATAGAATTGGGCTTTGCTGTGAAATTCTATATATCAATTGTGCAAACAGAATTGTACAAACAGCTGCTGTCTAAAAAAAAGTGATTGTGCATTTTCCATTGAGAGAAGCTATTTAGAGTAGCTCCGGTCTTATGTCGATAGCAGTGAGGGATAAATTCCAGTTTTAGTCCGTTAGGCCAAACGGTACTATTTCTGTCGGTAAATGTTAACTTCTAGAGTAAGGTTAGAAATTAGAAGTTAACTGTCCGGTAACCGAGCCGAATAATTTGCCTACCGCACTAAGACAGTGTGGGCAGACCGTATGCGTATCGGTATTTAAGTACCGTGTCGCTCCGGTCAGCATAAACGCCAGCAGAATAGGCTGAAGGGGGTTAAGGTGAGACGTCACTAGAAAACCCACCCTTTCCATAGTGAAAGGATCCTATTTTGGTGCTTGGAAGGATACTCCTGAACCAAGTAGCAATAGCTTAGCATTAAGGGCAAGCTAACAGAGAGGGAACATTTCCTCTCCCCGTAACACGTTTAAAAGTCCTCCGCTAGCGCGACGGAAGTCCGACCTTTGTACTTCCGTTTAATTTCAGCATTCTGCACCCTGGTGGTGAAGAATTGCTAATACATCTCTAGGGGAAATTCAAACGTGGAGCACGTCTCATTCAATTTAAGTAACAAGTGAAATTGCCAGATTTACCTTTTCAAGTGGATCTTTCAAATAATATCCAAAATTGATTGGGCGTCTACAATGAGACATGATTAACTTTTTCCAAACTTAACTTAGATGAAGCAATGCTCTCAGGTTAATTGAAAGTTAATTCCCAGATAGCCTATACAGGTTTGATATATCATAAATAGATTAATCAGTCAAATCTGCTTTAGCAAGGCACTGTCAGTAAAACCCCTTTACTGACGCTCAGCCCCAGGGAGGAGCGTACCCTAGTGGTGAAGGGTCCCAACATTTGACCTACGGTTTACACTTATGATATCCAATCAATGGAGATTGTATGGATTATCGTCTCATTCAATTTATTTAGTTAAATTGTCGAACATACCTTTCTAGGTTCTTCCAATTAAATGAGACAACTTAAACTTTGCATATTAACCTGGATGAAGCAACCTCTCAGGTAATTCAAGTTTAATACCCAGATAGCCTACCCAGGTAGGACTAATCATTGGCATTGATTAATTCAATTTGCTTTTGCAAATTCATTCACGTCCAACTTCCACAGTACTGTACAGTACTGATGGTTCATTAACGTCTATAAATAGATTAAAATCGTCTTTGCAGCTCCCCACATTCCAAATTTTTTGGAAAATTAGGAAAAACATTTTTTCCTTTCAAATGTTCTAATAATGTGCAAGCTATCAGAGGGGGTGGTCCCCACTCGCCCGCTAATTAGTGAACCTCCACCCGTAAATGGATTGATCTCTGACCTCAGCAGCGATAACAACCCTAATTATGCCATTAGTGGAAAAGCAGACAACAATGTTTTCCAAAATCAACCATCGGGCGCAGGCCTCGTAAAGGTTCTCTCCAGTCTAGCTCTGATGTCTTGCCATCCGAGATTGCCATCTGTCCAATACCGCAGTGCACAGCTGAAGCACGAGCAGGTAACGGTAGACATAAAGGGACAGGTGGAGAGAACCGAGAAACCAATGACAAATGCAGAAAAGGGAAAAATTCTGCTAGCTATGGAACTGTGCTTGAAAACCGAACAATTAAATGTAATTGCAAAAACGTATGACGATGAACAAGCACAAGCTCTTCAACAAAATCGTTTTCTACAGGAACAAAATCATATGCTACAGGAACAACTCGATTTAGCCAAAACTAAATACGATGATGTCCACGCCAAACTAGATAAATCTGAAGAGTTATCTACAAACAGGAGCGCTCAACTTGACAACATGCATGCTGTTTTGTTGAATGTTACTCAAAATAACACGGTGCTCCTCAAAGCGCTGCAGACCAAAGACGATCAGTTAATGAACACAATGACAAAGTTGGATGATAAATCAGCAGAACTTATTGAAGTCGCTGACCAAATGAATGATGAGAGAACTCAGGTGATGAGGTTGGAAATATTGATTTCTAAGCAAGCAGAGGAAATCTCATCACTGAATCTCTCGCTCCGTACTCAAGACCTCTATCTGCAAACCATGACAGATACGTTTGAGACCGAAAGGAGCAGGTGTGACACTCACGTGTCCAAAATCAGTACTCTAAGCGCTCAAGTGGACTCTGCAATGCAGCAGAATTCCACCCTTAGGTACCATCTGGAGGAAATCCAGAATGGTCACGCTCTACAGCACGACTACCCATCCAAGCAACCGGAGCCCTGTACTCACAGGAGTGAAGACAATAGGTTTCAGACCTTGCCTCCCTCATGTGTCCCTCAGTCTTCTCCTCTTTGCCCTTCGGCACTGAGTAATATGGCGCCTCTTGGCCAACAACAACAAGGCTTGGCTTCCTCTCTTGGTCTTTCGGCCCCAATTTCTCCACAGGATGAAGCCAACCCTCCCCGCCCACTTGGCTCGGAATACCTTGACAAACTCGTCAAGAATTTCCCCACCTTTGACCCCATTCCAGGTCAGCCAAACGATACTGAGACGTTCCTAGCTGACATAGAGGACGCGTTGGGTGGCTACCCGAATGCTACGGGTTCTGACAGGGTTTACCTGTTGAAGCGAACGTCAAATAGACACGTGACGAGGTTCATTCGTCTACAACAGCAACACGTGCTAAATGACTATGCTAAACTTGCCACAGCTTTGAAATTAGAATTCAGTGGTTCTGCGACTCGCAAACACGATAGCTCACTGGCTAACACCGTCAAACAAGCTCGGAACGAACACCCACAAGCTTACTATCATAGGCTTTGTTCAGCTTACTTTGGCCTACTCACTGAAACAGGAATGGAAGACCTGTTACCATTCAAACAAATGTTTCTGTCAAACATGTATCCCACCTTCATTACCTACTTGGGCCCTGCAGCCCACGTTGGCTTGCCTATCTTACAACTCAGAGAGCTTGCAAGCACAGCTTTTGAGGCATCAAAAGTTCACAACGCTAAGAGCCCTAACCACTCAGTTTTGAAGTTTAACCAGGAGCACTCACTCCAGTTAGAGGGTGCATTATCAGGTATTGGAGCGTCGAGAGATGACGCACAACAACAGTTTCTACCACGAAACCATGATTCCAATAACCTCCGCGGTCGAAATAACTGTAAAGTACGTAGCCATCAACATGACTACCGCTACAATCGACCCGTTCGCTACGTTCCTGCACCCAACCCACAAAAAGTGTCAGAGCACAAGGGTAACAAAGGGTTGAAGGACGATCAAAACGTAGACCAATGTTCTTCAGAAGTCCCACTACGGGAAGAACTTAAGCGAGAACAATTTGAGAAAAGGGTAAAAGATAAGTCACAAGGACTAGACGGGGAATTACCGGACACCAGGTCCGCAGGAATTAACACCCATAGCATGGACGTTAAAGTTCAAATTTCTCCCGCTCTCATTCAAGACCCTATCCAGGGCCCGCTTGATCAAGAAACAAGCCCCCGGGCTCTGTCTATAGACTCTGATACAAAAGTTGCGAAGAAAAAGGTCAAACGCTTCGTTAAAGCCAAGCCCACTCAAAATCGGAAAAGTCAATCTGCTTCCATCTTGAACAGACATGGCACATCACGTCGTTGCGAACGACCACTCCACTTTGTGGGGAATATGTCCACTAACCACGAATCTAAACGGCCATACCTGGAAACAGTCCTGGAGGACTGCTTAGCTTGTCATGCGCTAATTGATTCGTGTGCGACAATATCACTCATCTCTCAAACATTGTTTGATGATCTCAAAAGGGCTTTGAAGCCAACTAAACGTTGGTTAAAAGTGGAACGATGCGACACTAAACTTCGAGGGGTCACTCAGACTACCTCGCCTCTCACATTGAGAGTCATGCTGAAACTACACTTCCAGGATGTATCGCTCGTTCACCCTGTGTATGTTACCAGCCTCGAAACTGTAACCCTGCTACTTGGAGCAGACTTGATGGATCGGTTACTCCCATTGATGGATTGGAAAACCAACCAGGTATGGTCACAGGCCACAGTGCCTTCTCCACTGACCACACCGTCTCCCCCTAACGCTAGCTGCAACGCAGTCATTCACGAGGGGTATCTGTCGAAAGCACCCCTTGGGAAAAAGACGTTTAGAAACCTCTTGGTACAAAATCCGATCCACGGAGATAGTACGATATCTCAACACATTCCATCAGCCAACCTGATTGACCATTCTTTTCATGATTTCGAGCCAGCTGTCTCTGTGAATAAGCAACTTCCCTCCTCCTTGCAGTCGTGCAATACGATAGTTGAGATGAACTTCTCTTGCCCTTTGGACACTTCCGCAAGCACTGCGGCCGTCTCAGCAAGAAAAACATTGATGCGCAGAGTATACTCTGTTTCCGATGATACACCTTCCGCTTTGTTGGGGACTGTCACCCCTTACAATGACACTAATGGCGTCAGTCCAGCAACTGACCCGATGACTCCCACTGGTGAAACACTTTGCGATATCACAGACCGATATCCTCGTCTCAGTTCGCAGGTAATGAAGAGGTTGCCACACGTGGACGCGGTGGTGACTGACATGCCTCGACAGCCACTGAGCGTTTTGAAGCACAAACACCAGGAGACTTGGTTGAAAGGTTACAGCCATTCTCATAACAACGCGGCCGCTGAAAACTCGTACGTAGGGTCCGATCTTCTCGTTTGCGCAGCGGACACCAACACCACCCGCTGGTGGGGGGGTCCCGAGGCACAAAGGGGGGGAATAGTAGCCCAGACCTATGATGAGCCTCATCGAGGCCGGTGGGGGGGTCAAGACTACGGACAACACCGTACGAGGCCGCCAGAGCATAAATCAAATCTAGTTGTAAACTCTCCTATGAGAACAGTGAGGAGCAGACAGGCCCCTAGACGGGGATTATCTTAGAAGACATCTAAGATAGTACTGAGGTGTACCACACTGGTCGTAAAGGAAGTCCAGTGGACTTGTCCACCTCCAAAACTAATGGCATCAATAATCATTGGTTGCCATGCGTAGGTTCAACTACAATACAACTAGTAAAATGCTCCAATCATGTGTTCCGGTAGATAATATTTCAGAATAAATCGGTAGGATAACTGGTCCCCTTGAGTACCAGTACCAATACTAGCAACAGTCAGTCCAGCTACAATCAGTAAGAAGGTTAGAGACTTAACCAATCAAATTACCATTGACAACAGCGACATAGGAGTCACTCAGAGTGCAACACGTGGAGGGGAATCTCCAGTGCACTCTTCCAATGGTTAACACACATGTCACTAATAAATAGGACCCTCCATTCAGGAGTAAAATTATTACAAGTCATGAACCATGATCACACCACATATGACTGGTCCAATACTTAAAGAGTACTTCCGTCGTGAGGTTAGCTCCTCCGTGGATAACATAGCTATGAAATAGACTTCATACCTATCGCCACTACAAAAGTGGAAGAAACAGTGACTTGTAGAAAAACTACTACAGACTCCCTTGACACCAATTCTGACTGACCTCCAGGCATTGACCTGAAAATTACCTGACTACGTTAGACTCATTCTGAACAAGTTGTAATCTGCCCCGATACTTGGTTTTCTTCCCTTGACATGAGCGCTTGTGTAAGCATAAACGCACATGCACAACGGAACATCCAATTAGGATTTATGCTAGGACCACTTAAGGGCCCAAGCAATATACCAGCCTTAGTAAAGTTGAACATTTACTTCTAGGCCTTTGACTCTACAGCACTCACCAGTTTTCTTCCCAGAAGTCCGTAGGTCATACCTGTAGACTGCCCAAAACTAGTGCATTACAGCTGTAGACTAGTTGGGACCCTTCACCATATAGTTACTCTTAGGATAGCGCATAAGCAACACACCAAGTAGGAAAAACCCTAGATATGGCATTAGAGACAATGCCATGATAATCATTTTGCCAGAACATTGGACGTATATAGAATACAGTCCAATTAGATGATTTTTTTTGTGTGAACTATATTTTGTATATTTTTAGTTTTGTTTATGCTTTCATTCCTTTTCGGTTCAGTTCCTTTGACACTTAGGAAGTGATAGAGCCATAAACAAAGTCCCCATACAACCATCACTTAGTGCCACAATGCCGCTCATTGGGGAATGAATGTAATTATATATATTTCATGAGTGTGTGTGCGTTGTTAACATCTGCCTAAGTTACTGCCCAGATCTTCCAGTCTGGACGACGGGTCCGGAACGGCGACCCCAAATCCGGACACCCACAGCCTATCCTTGTGGCGGCATGCCCGCTGTCAGAGAGACTACCAAGGTAAGCCACCAGAGGGGGGGACCGCAACGGCGATCACCAACCAGGACATCCTCTGGCCCTTCCTGGGGTACTTTACAGCTTCCAGGGAACCTACCAAGGTACACCACTAGAGGAGACCGCAACGGCGATCACCAACCGGACATCAACTGCCCATCCTTGTGGTGGACGGCTCCGCTTTCAGAGAGCCTACCAAGTTCAACCACCAGAGAGGACTGCAACAATGATCTACCAATGGGACATCACGTGGTCATGATTTTATGTTGATTTGTAACTTGCAGGATAAACAAGATCCAAACCACCAGGGGGGGTATGTCATGACGTTGGCCTCTTTTGGTACAGGGAGGACAGTTGACCCCCTCCCTTTTGCACCACCACCCAACCTACCTTCCCCCCAATCCACCCTGTGTGTAAAGGGTTGTAAAAACTCTAAAATTCCAGTAGAGTCTCTGGCCACATGGCCCATAGAGAGACAAAGGAAATTCTTCCAACTCATAGAATTGGAGAACCGAGCGACATGTGTGTTCTGGAGAAGGTATGGAAGATTGGTGAAGAATCCAGCTACGAACTGATCCGCTTGGTACAATTTTGTGATACTCAGAAGAGACAATATAGCCATATTACCATAAAACTGTTTATATAATAGACTCAGCTTGAGACTTGCATCATAATGGTTGTATAGAATGTATTAATAAGGATGAAGCTTTTATAATACATTGAGATGCTATTGTACTGATGTTAATGTGATAGAATTGTATTTCTGTAACCAAGTCTAGCTCAGTCATCGGCCCGCCCCCCAGGGACACATACAGGACCAGGCGTCATTTGACAAGCCTGTTCTATGGGCACTATAAAACACCACCCTGATTTACATTTCCCCAGACCAGGCCTTCACTCCATGGCCAATAGGTTTTACCATCCAATTCCTCTACTGAAAGTGAACCATACCACGTGGTTAACTTTTAGACTATCGAGACCGACAGAATAAGAACAAGTCTTTGATATTAATTATTAGTCTGCAGCTAAGTAAATTATATCATCGAACGCGAAGACCAACGAAACATCCATTCTAACCGAGAGAGAGAGAGAGAGAACGCGGAGGAAACTCCCCAACAGAATCGAACTCTCCAGCAAGAATCAGAACGACACACTGAGCGTAAATATATATTGATTGCAATTGTTCCCGAATGAGTGAGCCTTCAATTGTCAATTGTTAATTAATATTAATGAACTCTGTAGGTGTGCATTCTCAGCTGACCGTTTATGACCCATTGTCTAACAGACCGCCTGCCTGTAGCCAATAGCGCACATTACTATACCAATCCTTTGTGACGATAATTACTGTTTGTATGTTTTCTGTTAATTACTTAGTGTAGTAAATAAATGATTTTAAGACAATTGATGTATGGATGATTTTAGTCAAGACTGGATTCGTGCAGATACAACAATTTACGACGTTTGGAATGAGACTGGACTCGAGGTAAAATACACCATTTAAACCAGAAGATAATCGGCCTATACTATAATAGAATATAATATTATAGTATAGGAAAGTTATATTAGGAAAATTATAGCTTTGTAATCTGAATATTCTCCTTGGTGCCCCGATCTCCTAGTTAATTACAATTAAACGATTAATCAGTTTAATCGCGTGATAATAATTACAGGGAGCTAATTGATAAACATATCTTCAGTTTAATGGTACCCCCAAAGACACGACAATAGGAAACTCTGTCACCTCCGATAAATCCACTATAATTGAGTTTCAATAAGCATTTTTCTACGGCTGGGCATGCTTTCCACCTGGCTACCCATACCGCGGACAACAGCACTGCACCCCCCACAGCTACTCGCCCAAGGCTTCCCCATTTCTCCTTCTCCCAAATCCAGTCAGCTGATGTTCTGAAAGAGCTGCAAAATCTGGACCCCAACAAATCAGCCGGGCTAGACAATCTGGACCCTTTCTTTCTAACATTATCTACCGAAATTGTTGCAACCCCAATTAGCCTGCTCAACCTCTCTTTTGTGTCGTCAGCGATTCCCAAAGATTGGAAAGCACCTGCAGTCATTCCCCTCTTCAAAGGAGGGGACACTCTTGACCCAAACTGCTACAGACCTATATCTATCCTACCCTGCCTTTTTAAGGTCTTCGAAAGCCAAGTCAACAAACAGCTTACCAACCATTTCGAATCCCACCGCACCTTCTCCGCTATGCAATCTGGTTTCAGAGCTGGTCATGGGTGCACCTCAGCCACGCTCAAGGTCCTAAACAATATCGTAACCGCCATCGATAAGAAACAATACTGTGCTGCCGTATTCATTGACCTGGCCATGGCTTTCAACTCTGTCAATCACCACATCCTCATTGGCAGACTCAATAGCCTTGGTTTCTCAAATGATTGCCTCGCCTGGTTCACCAACTACTTCTCTGATAGAGTTCAATGTGTCAAATCGGATGGCCTGTTGTCCCGGCCTCTGGTAGTCTCTATGGGGGTGCCACAGGGTTCAATTCTTGGGCCAAATCTTTTCTCTGTATACATCAATGATGTCGCTCTTTCTGCTGGTGAGTCTCTGATCCACCTCTACGCAGACGACACCATTCTGTATACTTCTGGCCTTTCTTTGGACACTGTGTTAACAACCCTCCAGACTAGCTTCAATACCATACAACTCTCCTTCCATGGCCTCCAACTGCTCTTAAATACAAGTAAAACTAAATGCATGCTCTTCAAACGATCGCTGCCTGCACCTGCCAGCATCACTACTCTGGACGGTTCTGACTTAGAATATGTGGACAACTACAAATACCTAGATGTCTGGTTAGACTGTAAGCACTCCTTCCAGACTCACATCAAACATCTCCAATCCAAAATTAAATCTAGAATTGGCTTCCTATTTCGCAACAAAGCATCCTTCACTCATGCTGCCAAACATACCCTCGTAAAAATGACCATCCTACCAATCCTCGACTTCGGCGATGTCATTTACAAAATAACCTCCAATACCCTACTCAATAAACTGGATGCAGTCTATCCCATCCGTTTTGTCACCAAAGCCCCATATACTACCCACCACTGCGACCTGTACGCTCTCGTTGGCTGGCCCTCGCTTCATACTCGTCGCCAAACCCACTGGCTCCAGGTCATCTACAAGTCCCTGCTAGGTAAAGTCCCCCCTTATCTCCGCTCACTGGTCACCATAGCAGCACCCACCTGTAGCACGCGCTCCAGCAGGTATATCTTTCTGGTCACCCCCAAAGCCAATTCCTCCTTTGGCCGTCTCTCCTTCCAGTTTCTGCTGCCAATGACTGGAACGAACTACAAAAATCTCTGAAACTGGAAACACTTATCTCCCTCACTAGCTTAAGCACCAGCTGTCAGAGCAGCTCACATATCACTGCACCTGTACATAGCCCATCTATAATTTAGCCCATACAACTACCTCTTCCCCTACTGTATTTATTTATTTATTTATCTTGCTCCTTTGCACCCCATTATTTATATTTCTACTCTGCACTTTCTTCCACTACAAATCTACAATTCCAGTGTTTTACTTGCTATTTTGTATTTACTTTGCCACCATGGCCTTTTTTGCCTTTACCTCCCTTATCTCACCTCATTTGCTCACATTGTATATAGTACCCTTTTGGAGAAAGATATTGCTCTGAAACTCCTCAAAGTCTATTCTCTAGGGAATTATGTTGTCCAGATCTTTGACAGTGACTTAATCGTAATCAAACTGTTCTGCTTGACTTGATTGTACTCAAAGGGCCCGGGCCAGTGATTGTACTCAAAGGGCCCGGGCCAGTGACTGTACTCACCGGGCCAGTGATTGTACTCAAAGGTGCACGTTTGACTTTGAGGCTTTGTGAATACCTGCGAAGGGCATTTATTGTGACTGAAGACCTGTTGCTCTGTTCAGGAAATGTCTACTATGACTGATTGCTGAATATGAAATGTATGGCAATGAGGTAAAAGCATCTACGTGCACTCCCATGCTCCGTCAGCCCCCAGATACTGAATCCAACTGGCACGGCTGGATCTGCCCTGCTTGTGAAGTCATATTTCATTGTACTGATACATCTCTGGTGATGTAAGGTGATGTCCCCATAACTCCTGGCTCACTGGGATAATGTTTGGTGGCATAATTCAGGGCACCATAAATACAGGAGAGGAGGAAAGAAATACAGCAGTCTTATTAAAACAGTAAATCCAAACTCCTTGCCCATAAAGAGTGGGTAAGAAAAAAGACGAGTTCTTGCCCCACTGGTCTGCCTCCCTTCACTTGAATCCACTATTAGGCTGGTTCATTATGGTTGATGACGATGGAGTTATAAGGGGGAAAAAAACATAGAATCTTTCTTTAAAACAGGGGTTGACATTGGGAGGGGGAAGTGGGCAGGGCTGATAGGTTGGCTTTCTTATATTCAACACAGTGATGGATTGCCGCCAACTGTGCAGAGGCAGTCCTGAATCAATGAAGGTAAATTCATGAAATGAAACACATGTTAACTGCGACCGTGGTGTTTTTTTATGGTAATTTCATCAAACTCTTGTTGACCCAAAACCCTGAAAACATGTTGTTGGACAATGCTATATAATTATGTTACTCTGCACCTGCACAATTTTCCAGACGTGCCCTACTCTCTCAGTATTCAGCCTGTATCTGTAAAAACCTAAGGATTCCTACAGATACTCCTATCACTTATGAAATTAATAATCATACATACAGATGTAGGAATCCTAATTTGATCAACGTCTTGCAGGATAACTTTCAGTCGAGATTTTCCCTTACGAAAAATGTATCAACCCCTACACAAATGTCCATGAATTATAATCCACATAATGATTCACATTGTTGCTGAATAATTATTATCCTGCTCTAGCAAACTGGCTCAAATTAAGATCCTACATGTGTTGAGAATAACAGCAGACTGGAACGGGCAGGGAGAGTATATTTAGCCAGATTTAACAATTTTCCCTTCCATGGCTAAATCCGCCCCTTGTTTTTGAAGATAACCTGTTGATTGGTCGGTGGTTAATTATCAGTAACTTCACCCTTAATTAAGCATCTGTATTATAATGCACACTTTTATTATTATTAAGCTAAGACCCGAATCGGTTCGGTGACGACAATTCTCATGCTAATTAAGCAGTGGTTATCTTTCCCCATCAACAACAGGAGACACAGGTCCTGTTTGTGCCTAATGACATTGTTTGCGTTATCGAGCGTGCCGTTAAGTCCTCTGCCGACAAGGTTAGCCGTGCTTAGAACATCCTCCGTAGCCTCACCTTCTGCCCTGAAGAGTCCTTGAACAAAGCCATTGTCACCAGCTTACCAGGTCCATTAATCAATTACTTATTGTACACGTGGCACAGTAAAAAGGAAATAACCTATTATATGTGACAATAATACTTTACTAGTGGATTTATATAATATTATGAGAACATTATGAGCGTTAGCCTTCTCCCTTTGTCGGTATGGAGTGTGTAACCATTGTTGTTGTATAGTCCCATGTGGCTCAGTGGGAGGAGTATGGCTCTTGCAATGCCAAGGTTGTGAGTTTGATTCCAACGGGGGACCAGTACGGAGGAGAAAGGGGAAAAAAGGTATGCACTAAGTCACTCTGGATAAGTGCGTCTGCTAAATGACGTAAATGTCAACCCACTGAATCCTCACTGGTGTATTGTAGTGATCTTGGCTAGGATTCAACTGAAGGTCCATTGTTGATAAGCACATGGCACTGTCAACTTTGCACCTTTAAAAATACAATTTCTCTGATGTTTGCGGCGATCACATTCATGGTAAACGCTGCAGATGTCGATTCAAGCATATGTTGAGCTTTAAATGTAAGTGCATTGTTGACGATGATGCTTTGATTCAATCATGGCTGAGGAAATCTGACAGCATGTACGAACTTGGGGTCTGTGTGAAATTAAATCTGAAAAGTTAAATATTGCATAAGGATTAAGTGTATTTAAGGATCAATGCTTTTGATTGATATTCACTCACCATACTTCACCCTCTTCTCTGATGCCTTGCTGATGTTTCAGTTACTTATTTTCTTAGGCCCATGACTCCTCAGGGAACATCAAACACAGCATCAAACACTGCACTCTGTTTTGAATAGTCTTCTCCAGCTTGTTCCATCATACTAAAAGTTGAGGTCGTCCAGTTATCTCCATTCGGTGGTCTTCCTCATAACCCAGTCAATAGCCAACAATGTCATTTAGTTAATTTACGGTCTATACCGTCTGTCTCTGTGTCTTTTAGTTAATATACTGCCTATACCGTCTGTCTCCATGTCTTTTAGTTAATATACTGTCTATACCGTCTGTCTCTGTGTCTTTTAGTTAATATACTGTCTATACCGTCAGTCTCCGTGTCTTTTAGTTAATATACTGTCTATACCGTCAGTCTCCGTGTCTTTTAGTTAATATACTGTCTATACCGTCTGTCTCCATGTCTTTTAGTTAATATACGGTCTATACCGTCTGTCTCCATGTCTTTTAGTTAATATACGGTCTATACCGTCTGTCTCCATGTCTTTTAGTTAATATACGGTCTATACCGTCTGTCTCCATGTCTTTTAGTTAATATACGGTCTATACCGTCTGTCTCCATGTCTTTTAGTTAATATACGGTCTATACCGTCTGTCTCCATGTCTTTTAGTTAATATACGGTCTATACCGTCTGTCTCCATGTCTTTTAGTTAATATACTGTCTATACCGTCTGTCTCCATGTCTTTTAGTTAATATACTGTCTATACTGTCTGTCTCCATGTCTTTTAGTTAATATACTGTCTATACCATCTGTCTCCATGTCTTTTAGTTAATATACTGTCTATACCATCTGTCTCCGTGTCTTTTAGTTAATATACTGTCTATACCGTCTGTCTCCATGTCTTTTAGTTAATATACTGTCTATACCGTCTGTCTCCGTGTCTTTTAGTTAATATACTGTCTATACCATCTATCTCCGTGTCTTTTAGTTAATATACTGTCTATACCGTCTGTCTCCGTGTCTTTTAGTTAATATACTGTCTATACCGTCTGTCTCCGTGTCTTTTAGTTAATATACTGTCTATACCGTCTGTCTCCGTGTCTTTTAGTTAATATACGGTCTATACCGTCTGTCTCCGTGTCTTTTAGTTAATATACTGTCTATACCGTCAGTCTCCATGTCTTTTAGTTAATATACTGTCTATACCATCTGTCTCCATGTCTTTTAGTTAATATACTGTCTATACCGTCAGTCTCCATGTCTTTTAGTTAATATACTGTCTATACCGTCTGTCTCCGTGTCTTTTAGTTAATATACTGTCTATACCGTCTGTCTCCATGTCTTTTAGTTAATATACTGTCTATACCGTCTGTCTCCGTGTCTTTTAGTTAATATACTGTCTATACCGTCTGTCTCCATGTCTTTTAGTTAATATACTGTCTATACCATCTGTCTCCGTGTCTTTTAGTTAATATACTGTCTATACCATCTGTCTCCATGTCTTTTAGTTAATATACTGTCTATACCGTCAGTCTCCATGTCTTTTAGTTAATATACTGTCTATACCGTCTGTCTCCATGTCTTTTAGTTAATATACTGCCTATACCGTCTGTCTCCATGTCTTTTAGTTAATATACGGACTATTGTATACTGTCTGTATACTGTGTTTATCTCAAGATTTCTTCATTGTAGGGATTTTTTAAACCATAAAATCACTATAATAATAATACCAATGAGGAAATAAAAAGAAAAGCTAACTGTTGTCAGTAAAATGACAGATTACTTGGTCCCTGTCTTTGTGGTTGAATTTATATATATATATATATATATATATACAGTACCAGTCAAAAGATTGGACAAACCTACTCATTCCAGGTTTTTCTTTATTTTCACAATTTTCTACATTGTAAAATAATAGAAGTCATTAAAACAATGAAATAACACATACTGTATGGAATTTTATATTTGAGATTCTTCAAAGTAGCCACCCTTTGCCTTGATGACAGCTTTCCACACTCTTGGCATTCTCTCAACCAGCTTCACCTGGAATGCTTTTCCAACAGTCTTGAAGGAGTTCCCACATATGCTGAACATTTGTTGGCTGCTTTTCCTTCACTCTGCGGTCCAACTCATCCCAAACCATCTCAACTGGGTTAAGGTCGGGTGATTGTGGAGGCCAGATCATCTGATGCAGCACTCCATCACTCTCCTTCTTGGTCAGATAGCCCTTACACAGCCTAGAGGCGTGTTGGGTCATTGTCCTGTTGAAAAACAAATGATAGTCCCACTAAGTGCAAACCAGATGGGATGGCGTATCGTTGCAGACTTTTGTGGTAGCCATGCTGGTTAAGTGTGCCTTGAATTCTAAATGAATCACCAACAGTGTCACCAGCAAAGCACCCCCACACCATCACACCTCCTCCTCCATGCTTCACGGTGGGAACCATACATGCGGAGATCATCCGTTCACCTACTCTGCGTCTCACAAAGACACAGCGTTTGGAACCAAAAATCTCAAATTTGGACTCATCAGACCAAAGGACAGATTTCCACTGGTCTATTGTACATTGCTCATGTTTCTTGGCCCAAGCAAGTCTCTTCTTCTTATTCGTGTCCTTTAGTAGTGGTTTCTTTGCAGCAATTTGACCATGAAGGCCGGATTCACGCAGTCTCCTCTGAACAGTTGATTTTGAAATGTGTCTGTTACTTGAACTCTGTGAATCATTTATTTGGGTTGCAATTTCTGACACTGATAACGCAAATTAATTTTCCTTTGGCGGTCCTCATGGGAACCAGTTTCATCATAGCGCTTGATGATTTTTGCAACTGCACTTGAAGAAACTTCAAGAACTTCAAAGTTCTTGAAATGTTCCGTATTGACTGACCTTCATGTCTTAAAGTAATGATGGACTGTCGTTTCTCTTTGCTTATTTTAGCTGTTCTTTGCTTAATATGGACTTGGTATTTTACCAAAAAGTGCTATCTTCTGTGTACCCCCCTTCCTTGTCACAACACAACTGATTGGCTCAAACACATTAAGAAGGAAAGACATTCCACAAATTATCTTTTAACAAGGCACGCCTGTTAAAACTTCTTAGGGATAGGGGGCAATATTCTGAGGTTCGGATGACTGAGGTGCCCAAAGTAAACTGCCTGTTACTCAGGCCCAGAAGCTAGTGTCACATCCTGACTAGTATAAGGGGTTATTTGTTTTTGTAGTTTGGTCAGGGCGTGGCAGGGGGTGTTTGTTTAGTGTGTTTCGGGGTTTTGGTTTATGTTTTATGTTTTCTATGTGGTTTTTCTAGTTTTCTATTGTTTCCGGTTTAGTCTGTGCACCTTACTGGACTGTTATCGTCGTTATTTTTGTTTAAGTGTGTTACCTTCAATAAATACGAAGATGAGCAATATCCCCGCTGCATATTGGTCTGATGATTTCTCCTCTTCAGATGACGAAGATTATGACAGCTAGGATATGCATATAATTGGTAGTATTGGATAGAAAACACGCTGAAGTTTCTAAAACTGTTAAAGTAATGTCTGTGAGTATAACAGAACTGATATGGCAGGTGAAAACCCGAGAAGAATCCATCCGGATTTTTTTGTTATTGAGGTGACCACCCATTGAAATAGCTGTCTATGGGAAAATCAAAGGAAATCTTCCCAGATTGCAGTTCCTATGGCTTCCACTAGATGTCAACAGTCTTTAGAAAGGGTTTCAGGCTTGTTTTTTGAAAAATGAGCTAGAATTTGTTGTTTTTCTAGGTGGCTCTCATTTTGACTGTAGTCTTGTGGCGCACGTTGATCAGGGCGCGCACTTCGTTATTTATCTCCGGTATTGACCACACTATTCTCCATCTTAAATGTTATCATTTATTTACATATTAGGGTACCTGAGGATTGATTAGAAACGTTGTTTAACTTGTTTGGACGAAGTTTATTGGTAACTTTTGGGATTCCTTTGTATGCATTTTGAACGAGGGGAACTGGTGGATTACTGAATCAAGCGCGCCAACTAAATTGACTTTTTTGGGATATAAAGAAGGACTTTATTGAACAAAACGACCATTTGTTATGTAGCTGGGACCCTTGGAATTGCGAACAGAAGAAGATCTTCAAAGGTAAGTGATTTATTTTATCGCTATTTCTGACTTCGTGATGCCTCTGCTGGTTTGGAAAATGTTTTTAATGCTTTTGTATGCGGGGCGCTGTCCTCAGATAATCGCATGGTATGCTTTCGCCGTAAAGCCTTTTTGAAATCTGACAAAGTGGCTGGATTTTTTCGAACAAAGCGGCTGAATTTTCTCGCTCTGCAATTTCACCTGATGTTGTAAAGGTGGGGCTCTAGCGGCACGTCTAGCTTTGAAATGCATTCCAGGTGAGTGCCTCGTGAAGCTGGTTGAGAGAATGCCAAGAGTTTGCAAAGCTGTCATCATGTCAAAGGGTGGCTACTTTTAAGAATCTCAAATATAAAATATATTTTGATTTGTTTAACACTTTTTTGGTTACTACATGATTTCATATGTGTTATTTCATAGTTTTGATGTCTTCACTATTATTCTACAATGTGGAAAATATTACAAATAAAGAAAAACCCTGGAATGAGTAGGTGTGTCCAAACTTTTGATTGGTACTGTATATATATTTATTTACAAAAAGTTATCACTGCATTTCTGGTGATATATTCTATTGTATGTATAATTATAATATATACAGTATTGTCTCACAGGGCTTATGGGAAAATGCATGTCTTTGATTATAAAATCCTGGGTAGCGGCCCATTGTGCTTGCCAAGTTTATGAGTTCATTTTGCCCGTAGCGAAGCCAGAACAACTCTCACTCTGCTCTGAATAAAATGTGAATTTGTGCTGCAGACGATTCAAGACTTGGCGAGAGTCTTATGAGACTTATTTTTTAACAACTCTGCCTCCTTCTCATAATGTACAACTTGTTTTCACTTCCTCCATTTAAGTCCGTCCTGGCTTCTTGTGACCCCTTCCATTCCCTCTTCTGACTGTGAGCAAAGCCTCTGAACCATTCCCCCTAGGGCCACTCTGTCTAGATCTGCAAAATCCATATAATTTACTAAATATATTGTCTGTATATCCGCATAGACCACTGAGTATCTTCTCCTCCAATGCTGGAGGCAATGAGTGTCAGGAAACATTATTTTTGTCTGGAAAACATATCCTAATTGGAAGAAAACTTGAAGTTTTCATTTGGACTTTGTGAAGCTTATTATTACGGCGGCGGAGTGCGGAATTACTGCCCTGAGCTTTGCTGCGGGCGAGTGAGACATTTTCTCATTAGTGGTGTAAATGGTACAGTATGTTGCCAATTGTCAAGTCAAATAGCGCAGAGGCATCCACTAAGGGTCAAATTTGCATTCTTTTTCAGCTACACAACAAACATGCTGAGCAGTTATATAACACTGGTGGGGAACTGTGTCCATGTTGATCCATTGTGAAATGCTCAACAAGTACTCACTGATGACTTATACTCAGCATTGTTGTCATGGAAACAGAAGGGGATTTTGCATGATTGAGCTAATAATAATGTAATAATCATGTCAGGGTAGAGTCCATACCTGAATTCTGGGCCTTTAATTCCCGTAGGAAGATAAGAGTGACACTGTGTGTATGTTTGTGTGTGTGTACGCGTGTGTGTGTGTTTTGTATGTGCATGCATTTGCATGAGAATGTGGTGGGGGGATTCACCCCAATCCCTCTGGCAAATTGCATCCCTTTTAACGTCACTGACACTGAATTTCACGGTTAACTGTCTGCCAATCACACCCTTTCCTCCATGCCACTGGAAATATGATTGATGGGATTCACATGATCCATCATAAGATAATCTGTTCCTTCTCACTAGTTACACATCATTACTGCAATTATGCTCTGTAGTTCAAGGTCATATACACTTTATATATACAAGTATGTGGACACCCCTTCAAATTAATGCATTTGGCTATTTCAGCCACACCAGTTGCTGACAGGTGTATATAATCGAGCACCCAGCCATGCAATCTCCGTAGACAAACATTGGCAGTAGAATGATATCACTGAAGAGCTCAGTGACTTTCAACTTGGCACCGTCATAGGATGCCACCTTTCCAACAAGTCAGTTTGTTAAATTTCTGCTCTGCTAGAGCTGCCCCAGTCAAGTATAAGTGCTGTTATTGTGAAGTGGAAATATCTAGGAGCCAAAACGGCTCAGCCGCGTAGTGGTAGGCCACAAAGCTCACAGAATGGGACCGCTGAGTGCTGAAGCATGTAGTGTGTAAAATCGTCTGTCCTCAGTTGCAACACTCACTACCGAGTTCCAAACTGCCTCTGGAAGCAATGTCAGCACAAGAACTGTCGGGAGCTTAATGAAATGGGTTTCCTTGGCCGAGCAGCGGCGCAATGCCAAGATCACCATACGCAATGCCAAGCGTCGGCTGGAGTGGTGTAAAGCTCGCCGCCATTGGACTGTGGAGCAGTGGAAACACGTTCTCTGGAGTGATGAAACACGCTTCACCATTTAGCAGTCTGACAGACATATCTGGGTTTGATGGATTTCAAGAGAACGCTACCTGCCCGAATGCATAGTTCCAACTGTAAAGTTTGGTGGAGGAGGGATAATGGTCTGGGGCTGTTTTTCATGTTTCGGGCTAGGCCCCTTAATTCCAGTGAAGGGACATTCTAGACAATTCTGTGCTTCCAACTTTGTGGCAACAGTTTGGGGAAGGCCCTTTCCCATTTAAGCATGGCAATGCCAAAGTGCACAAAGTGAGGTCCATACAGAAATTGTGTGGAAGAACTTGACTGGCTTACACAGAGCCCTGATCCTTAACCGCATCGAACACCTTTGGTTTGAATTGGAACGCCGATCGCCCAACACCAGTGCCTGATCTCACTAATGTCCTTGTGGCTGAATGGAAGCAAGTCCCCGCAGCAATGTTCCAACATATAGTGGAAAGCCTTCACAGAAAAGTGAAGGCTGTTATAGCAGTAAAGGGGGCACCAACTCCATATTAATGACCATGATTTTGGAATGAGATATTCGACGAGCAGGTGTCACATACTTTTGGTCATTTAGTGTATGTGTCAATGAGAAATATGTCCAGAAAACAATTGTGTTAAAAACAATGGGAAGTACTTTGGTCATCTAAAACAAGAGCAAAATACCATTTTGAACTAGAACACACACTGTCAAAGTTAAACATTTTATTAAATAAATTCAGGATGTGTCTGAAAGTTCCAGAGACTTGCATAGGTCCCAAATCAAGATTTGCTGTCAGATCTTAATGTTGACCTTGCTTCTCACACAAGAAAATAATCTTGCTGTAACAGACAATATAAATTATTGTGTGGATTATAATTAATGGAAATTTTAGCAGGAGCTTATATTTTTTTGTAAGGGCAAATCAAGTCAAAAAATGTAAAGTGGAAATTACAAACATTAGAAGCCTTTTTAAACCTTGAATACCGTTACGGAATAACCACATGAATTTCACATGATCACATGAAGTGTTCCAAAAACATGTGAAATGATGTGGGTTTTTCCTGTATGTTTCCTGTTTCCTGTATGTTTTAAACCAGCCAAAGCGTTTGTCTACAATGTGAGTTTTTTAATATTGTACTACAGTGGCTTGAGCAAGTATTCACCCCCGTTGGCATTTTTCCTATTTTGTTGCCTTACAACCTGGTATTGAAATAGTAATTAAAGCTGCAAGTCTCTTGGGGTATGTCTCTATAAGCTTGGCACATCTAGCCACTGGAATGTTTGTCCATTCTTCAAGACAAAACTGCTCCAGCTCCTTCAAGTTGGATGGGTTCCTCTAATGTACAGCAATTTTAAGTCATACCACAGATTCTCAGTTGGATTGAGGTCTGGTATTTGACTAGGCCATTCCAAGACATTTAAATGTTTCCCCTTAATCCAATCGAGTGTTGCTTTGCAGTATGCTTAGGGTCATTGTCCTGCTGGAAGGTGAACCTCCATCCCAGTCTCAAATCTCTATATGACTGAAACAGGTTTCCCTTCAAGAATTTCCCTGTATTTAGCGCCATCCATCATTCCTTCAATTCTGACTAGTTTCCCAGTCCCTGCCGATAAAAAACATCCTCGCAGCATGATGCTGCCACCACCATGCTTCACTGTGGGGATGGTGTTCTCGGGGTAATGGGATGTGTTGGGTTTGCACCAACATAGTGTTTTCCTTGATGTCCAAAAAGCTAAATTTTGGTCTCATCTGACCAGACTACCTTCTTCCACATGTTTGGGGAGTCTCCCACATGCCTTTTGGTGAACACCAAACGTGTTTGCTTATTTTTTTCTTTAAGCAATGGCTTTTTTTCTGGCCACTCTTCCTTAAAGCCCAGCTCTGTGGAGTGTACGGCTTAAAGTGGTCCTACGGACAGATACTCCAATCTCCGCTGTGGAGCTTTGCAGCTCCTTCAGGGTTCTCTTTGGTCTCTTTGTTGCCTCTCTGATTAATGCCCTCCTTGCCTGGTCCGTGAGTTTTTGTGGGCAGCCCTCTCTTGGCAGGTTTGTTGTGGTGCCATATTCTTTCCATTTTTTAATAATGGATTTAATGGTGCTCCGTGGATGTTAAAAGTTTCTGATATTTTTTTATAACCCAACCCTGATCTGTACTTCTACACAACTTTGTCCCTGACCTGTTTGGAGAGCTCATTGGTCTTCATGGTGCCGCTTGCTTGGTGGTGCCCCTTGCTTAGTGGTGTTGCAGACTCTGGGGCTTTTCAGAATAGTTGTATATATACTGAGATCATCTGACAGATCATGTTATACTTAGATTGCACACAGGTGGACTTTATTTAACTAATTATGTGACTTCTGAAGGTAATTGGTTGCACCAGATCTTATTTAGGTGCTTCATAGAAAAGGGGGTGAATACAGTGCATATATGCATGCACCCTTTTCTGTTGAACTTTTTTCTATTTTTCTTAAACTTTTTTTGAAAGAAGTAATTTTTGCCATTTCACTTGACCAATTTGGACTATGTTGTGTATGTCCGTTAAATGAAATCCAAATAAAAATCAATTTAAATTACAGGTTGTAATGCAACAAAATAGGAAAAACACCAAGGGGGATGAATACTTTTGCAAGGCACTGTATATTCAGTCTTTGGTCGCATGGGGTTACAGTATTATTATGTTTTTACACATTCGATGAATCAAGTCGTGAAATGTTCAAATCTTAAAAATGGTTGGTATACATTTTGCCTGGATCAATATACTGTATGTATAAAATAATATCTTAAGAAATCCACACACTCTCCATCTTTCTTTCTCTCACACACACACCACGAGAGTGTATGAATTTGTAAGAAGATCCAAAAAAGACTGGAGAGTAATTTTACAGCGTTTTCTCTTTTTCTCAGATCTTAAACAAGTTCAAATCTTAGTTATTGTCTGGACATATATATACAGTTGAAGTTGGAAAGTTACATACACTTATGTTGGAGTCATTACAACTTGTTTTTCAACCACTCCACAAATTTCTTTTTAACAAACTATAGTTTTGGCAAGTTGGTTAGGACATCTATTTTGTGCATGACACAAGTCATTTTTCCAACAATTGTTTACAGACAAATTTTGTTCTCTTATAACTGTATCACCATTCCAGTGGGTCAGAAGTTTACATACACTTATTTGACTGTGCCTTTAAATAGCTTGGAAAATTCCAGATATCATTTGAGTCAATTGGAGGTGTACCAGTGGATGTATTTCAAGGCCTACCTACAAACTCAGTGCTTCTTTCCTTGACATCAGGGGAAAATCAAAAGAAATCAGCCAAGACCTCAGAAAAGAAGCCGAAGAACACCATCCCAACCGTGAAGCATGGGGTTGGCAGCATCATGTTGTGGGGGTGCTTTGCTGCAGGAGGGACTGGTGCACTTCACAAAATAGATGGCATCATGAGGAAGGGAAATTATGTCGATACATTGAAGCAGCATCTCAAGACATCAGTCAGGAAGTTAAAGCTTGGTCACAAATGGGTCATCCAAATGGACAATGACCCCAAGCATTCTTCCAAAGTCGTGGCAAAATGGCTTAAGGACAACAAAGTCAAGGTATTGGAGTGGCCATCACAAAGCCCTGACCTCAATCCTATATAACATTTGTGGGCAGAACTGAAAAAGCGTGTGCGTGCAAGGAACCCCACAAACCTGACTCAGTTACACCAGCTCTGTCAGGAGGAATGGACCAAAATTCACCCAACTACCAAATACTAATTGAGTGTATGTAAACTTCTGACCCACTGGGAATGTGATGAAAGAAATAAAATCTGAAAGAAATCATTCTCTCTACTATTATTCTGACATTTCACATTCTTAAATAAAGTGGTGATTCTAACTGACCTAAGACAGGGAATTTTTACTCGGATTAAATGTCAGGAATTGTGAAAAACTGAGATTAAATGTATTTGGTTAAGGCGGTTAAGGCGTATGTAAATGTCCGTCTTCAACTGTGTGTATATATATATATATATATATATATACAGTCATATATAAAACAATATCTAAATAAATCCACACACACACTCCTAGAGTATATTATAAAGTGTAATCAAACCCAATGGAGAGTGAGGCATTCTTCAGCATGCTCCCTCTTTCACTCTCTCTCACTCTGTGCCACAGACATACACACACACATGGGTGTGCATGGACGTCTCCTGGTAGGGTGGGGTATGGCTCATCTTTGAGTACTTTGTTCTGGTATACCTCACTCTCCATCGATTTTATTATACTGTACAATATACTCTAGGAGTGTGTGTGAGTATGTGTTGATTTCTTTAGATATGGTTTTATATACAGTACCAGTCAAAAGTTTGCACAAACCTACTCATTCCAGGGTTTTTCTTTATTTTTTATATTTTCTACATTGTAAAATAATAGTGAAGATATCAAAACTATGAAATATAATAACACATATGGATTCATGTAGTAAATAAAAAAGTGATCAAAATATCAAATATATTTGATATACTCTTCAAAGTAGCCACCCTTTGCCTTCAGTGTGTGCATATGTTGTATGTGTATGTATAGTCTAGTGAGCCAATGCTTCGGTACTCTTTGCCGGACGGTAGCAGAGTGAACAGTCTATGGCTTGGGTGGCTTGGGGGCCTTCCTCTGACACAGCCTGATATATAGGTCCTGGATGGCAGGGAACTCGGCCCCAGTGATGTACTTGGCTGTCCGCACCACCCTCTGTGGCGCTTCGCGGTCAAGGGCATCTGCCATACCAAGCGGTGATGTAGCCAGTCAAGATGCTCTCGATGTTGCAGCTGTAGAACTTTTTGAGGATCCGAGGGCCCATTCCAAATCCTTTCAGCCTCCTGAAAGCTCTTCACAACTGTACGGGTGTGTGTGCACCCACTCCACAACAGCCCTGTCGATGTGGATGGGGGCGTAATCTCCCCTCTTTCTCATATAGTCCACGGTCAGCTCTTTGATCTAACTGTATGTTGAGGGAGAGGTTATTGTCCTGGCTCCATACTGCCAGGTCTCTGACCTCCTTCCTGTGTGCTGACTCATCACCGTCGGTGATCAGGCCTACCACCGTTGTGTCGTCAGCAAACTTGATGATGGTGTTGGAGCCGTGCGTGGCCACGCAGTTGTGGGTGAACAGGGAGTACAGGAGGGCACTAAGCACACACCCCTGTAGGGCTACTGTGTTGAGGGTTAGTGTAGTAGTAGAGGTGTTGTTGCCTACCCTCACCACCTGGGGCCATCACATCAGCAGGTCCAGATGCAGAGATAGGGGTTCTGTCCCACGGTCCCTAGCTTGGTGATGAGCTTGGAGGGGACTGGTGTTGAACACTGAGCTGTAGTCTATGAACAGCCTTCTCACATAGTTATTTCCAATCTTGTCGAGGTAGGAGAGAGCAGTGTGTAGTGCAATTGAGATTGAGGGATCTGTGGATCTGTTGGGGCGGTATTCGAATTGGAGTGGTTATAGTGTGTCTGGGATGATGGTGTGGATGTATGTCATGACCAGCCTTTCAAAGCACTTCATCATTACAGATGTGAGTGCTCCAGGGCGATATTCATTTAGGCAGGTTACCTTGGAGCTCTTGGGAACAGGGATAATGGTGGTCAGTTTGAAACATGTTGTGGTTACAGACTGGGACAAGGAGATATTAAAATATATACTCCAGGTGTGTGTGTGAGAGTCTGTGGATTTCTTTAGATACTGTTTATATATATAAGGAAAATCCAGTAAAATGACTCACTGTTTAGTCTCCATTGATTTGCATTGGATTTGCTTATACTGCATATACTCTAGGTGTGTGTGTGTGTGTGTGTGTGTGTGTGTGTGTGTGTGTGTGTGTGTGTGTGTGTGTGTGTGTGTGAGATAATGTGTTTGTGTGTGTGAAAGAGAGAGTGTGTGTCGGTTTCTTTAGATATTGTTTTTATATACAGTACCAGTCAAAAGTTTGGACACACCTACTCATTCCTGAGTTTTTCTTTATTTTTACTATTTTCTACATTGTAGAATAATAGTGAAGACATCAAAACTATGAAATAACACATAACACATGGAATCATGTAGTACCTTAAAAAGTGTTAAACAAATCAAAATATATTTTATATTTGAGATTCTTCAAAAAAGCCACACTTTGCCTTCATGACAGCTTTGCACACTCTTGGTATTCTCTCAACCAGATTCATGAGGTCGTCACGTAGTATGCATTTCAGTTAATAGGTGTGTCTTGTTAAAAGTTAATTTGTGGAATTTCTTTCCTTCTTAATGCGTTTGAGCCAAACAGTTGTGTTGTGACAAGGTAGGGGTGGTATACAGAAGATAGCCCTATTTGGGAAAGTCAATATTATGGCAAGAACAGCTAAAAAAGCAAAGAGAAAGGACAGTCCATCATTACTTTAAGACATGAAGGTCAGACAATCTGGAAAAGTGCAGTCGCAAAAACCATCTAGCGCTATGATGAAACTGTCTCTCATGAGGACTGCCACGGGAAAGGAAGACCCAGAGTTACCTCTGCTGCAGAGGAGAAGTTCATTAGAGTTACCAGCCTCCGATTGCAGCCCAAAGAAATGATTCAGATAGTTCAAGTAACAGATACATCTCAACATCAACTGTTCAGAGGAGACTGTGTAAATCAAGCATTCATGGTCAAATTGCTGCAAAGAAACCACTACTAAAGTACACCAATAAGAATAAGAGACTTGCTTGGGAAAAGAAACACAAGAAATGGACATTAGACCAGTGGAAATCTGTCCTTTGGTCTGATGAGTCCAAATTAGAGATTTTTGGTTCCAACCTCCGTGTCTTTGTGAGATGCAGAGTAGGTGAATGGAGGATCTCCGCATGTGTGGCTCCCACCGTGAAGCATGGAGGAGGAGGTGTGATGGTGTGGGGGTGCTTTGCTGGTGACACTGTTGGTGATTTATTTAGAATTCAAGGGACTCTTAACCAGCATGGCTAACACAGCATTCTGCAGCGATACGCCACCCCATCTGGTTTGCGCTTAGTGGGACTCTCATTTGTTTTTCAACAGGACAATGACCTAACACATATCCAGGCAATGTAAGAGCTATTTGACCAAGAAAGAGAGTGATGGAGTGATGGATCAAATGACCTGGCCTCCACAATCACCAGACCTCAACCCAATTGAGATGGTTTGGCAGGAGTTGGACTGCAGTGAAGGAAAAGCAGCCAACAAGTGCTTAGCATATACGGTGCCTTGCGAAAGTATTCGGCCCCCTTGAACTTTTCGACCTTTTGCCACATTTCAGGCTTCAAACATAAAGATATAAAACTGTAATTTTTTGTGAAGAATCAACAACAAGTGGGACACAATTATGAAGTGGAACGAAATTTATTGGATATTTCAAACTTTTTTAACCTGTTAGGGCTAGGGGGCAGTATATGCACGGCTGGATAAAAATATTTACCCGATTTAATCTGGTTACTAATCCTACCCAGTAACTAGAATATGCATATACTTATTATATATGGATAGAAAACACTCTAAAGTTTCTAAAACTGTTTGAATGGTGTCTGTGAGTATAACAGAACTCATTTGGCAGGCAAAACCCTGAGACATTTTCTGACAGGAAGTGGATACCTGATGTGTTGTATTACCTTTAAACCTATGCCATTGAAAAACACAGGGGCTGAGGAATATTTTGGCACTTCCTATTGCTTCCACTAGATGTCACCAGCCTTTACAAAGTGTTTTGAGTCTTCTGGAGGGAGATCTGACCGAACAAGAGCCATGGAACGATGATGGCCCATTAGACACCTGGCGCGCGAGTTCATGTTGGGTACCCTCGTTCCAATACGTTATAAAAGAGAATGCATTCGTCCACCTTGAATATTATTCATGTTCTGGTTAAAAAAGGCCCTAATGATTTATGCTATACAACGTTTGACATGTTTGAACGAACGTAAATATATTTTTTCCCCTCGTTCATGAAGTGAAGTCCGGCGGGCTTAGATCATGTGCTAACAAGACGGAGATTTTTGGACATAAATGATGAGCTTTTTTGAACAAAACTACATTCGTTATGGACCTGTGATACCTGGAAGTGACATCTGATGAAGAGAATCAAAGGTAATGGATTATTTACATAGTATTTTCGATTTTAGATCTCCCCAACATGGCGTCTAGTCTGTATCGCAACGCGTATTTTTCTGGGCGCAGTGCTCAGATTATTGCAAAGTGTGATTTCCCAGTAAGGTTCTTTTTAAATCTGGCAAGTTGATTGCGTTCAAGAGATGTAAATCTATAATTCTTTAAATGACAATATAATATTTTACCAATGTTTTCTAATTTTAATTATTTAATTTGTGGTGCTGACTTGAATGCCGGTTATTGGAGGGAAACGATTTCCTGAACATCAACGCCACAGTAAAACGCTGTTTTTGGATATAAATATGAACTTGATAGAACTAAAAATGCATGCATTGTCTAACATAATGTCCTAGGAGTGTCATCTGTTGGAGATTGTAAAAGGTTAGTGCATAATTTTAGCTGATTTTATGGTTTTGGTGACGCCTGTCTTTGAATTGGCACAACATTACACACAACTCTTGTAAATGTACTGTCCTAACATACTCTAAATTTATGCTTTCGCCGTAAAACCTTTTTGAAATCGGAAAACGTGGTTAGATTAAGGAGATGTTTATCTTTCAAAGGGTGTAAAATAGTTGTATGTTTGAAAAATTTGAATTTTGACATTTATTTGGATTCAAATTTGCCGCTCTTGAAATGCACCTGCTGTTGATGGAGTGCACCACGGGTGGGACGCTTGCGTCCCACCTAGCCCATAGAGGTTAACAAATAAAAAACAGAAAAATTGGCCGTGCAAAATTATTCAGCCCCTTTACTTTCAGTGCAGCAAACTCTCTCCAGAAGTTCAGTGAGGATCTCTGAATGATCCAATGTTGACCTAAATGACTAATGATGATAAATAGAATCCACCTGTGTGTAATCAAGTCTCCGTATAAATGCACCTGCTCTGTGATAGTCTCAGAGGTCCGTTTAAAGCGCAGAGAGTGTCACGTCCTGGCCAGTATAAAGGTTAATTAGTATTGTAGTTTGGTCAGGACGTGGCAGAGGATATTCGTTTTATGTGGTTCGGGGTGGTGTGTTTGTTGAAGGGGCATTTGATTTAGTATTCCGGGGTTTTTGGGCACTGTTTGGTTTCCATGTATTCTATGTTTAGTCTAGTATGTCTGGTTCTATGTTGGGTTAATTGGGGTTGGGACTCAGTTGAAGGCAGGTGTTGTCTATCTGCCTTTGATTGAGAGTCCCATATATTAGGGTGTGTTTGTGTTTGTTATTTGTGGGTGATTGTTCCGTGTATAGCGTCAAGCCTAACAGGACTGTCAGTTTATTGTGAGTTTGGTTTTGTTATTTTGTATATCCATCTTGAGTTTATTAAATGTTCAAAATGAACTATATCGACTCTGCTGCGTATTGGTCATCTTTTTCCGACGATGATTTCGTTATATCGTCCTCCGACGAAGAAATCCCTGACAGAATCACCCACCAAACCAAGACCAAGCAGCGGAGAAAGGAGCAGCACGCTCAGGATACGGACTATGTGGAGAGATGGACATGGGAGCAGGTTATGGCCGGAGAAGGCCCATGGAGTATGGCTGGTAAGGACCGGGAACGTTTCCGAGGATCAAGACTGGCGTTGAAGCACGAGAGGCACCCCCAAGATTTTTTTGGGGGGGGCACACGGGTAGTTTGGCTAGGCGTAGGAAGAGCCGGAAGCCAGCTACCCGTGGTTATATGGAGGAGCGTATGGGGTGGAGAGCGCTATGTTTCGCTGAGGAGCGCACTATCTCACCCATACGCACGCACAGTCCGGTGCGCGTTATTCCAGCCCCTCGCAGGTGCCGTGCTAGAGCGGGCATCCAGCATGGTAGGAGGATGCCTGCGCAGCGCATCTGGTCGCCGGTACGCCTCCGAGGACCAGGCTACCCAACTCCCGCTCTACGCACGGCTACCATCAGGCCCCTGCACAGCCCAGTCTGCCCTGTACCAGCACCCCGCTCGTACAGGGCTACTAGTTCCATCCAGCCAAGACGGGTTGTGCAGGAGGTAAGATCAAGACCGACTGTGCGCCTCCATAGCCCTGGGTTTCCAGCTCCTGTCTCTCATGCGGACCCGGAAGTGTGTCAACCCAGTCCGACTCGTCCTGTTCCTGCTCCCCGCACTAGCCTTCAAGTGCGTCAACCCAGCCACGCCAGTCAACAGTCACCAGAGCTGCCCGCCAGTCAACAGTCGTCACCAGAGCTGCCCGCCAGTCAACAGTCGTCATCAGAGCTGCCCGCCAGTCAACAGTCGTCATCAGAGCTGCCCGCCAGTCAACAGTCGTCGTCAGAGCTGCCCGCCAGTCAACAGTCGTCGTCAGAGCTGCCCGCCAGTCAACAGTCGTCGTCAGAGCTGCCCGCCAGTCAACAGTCGTCGTCAGAGCTGCCCGCCAGTCAACAGTCGTCGTCAGAGCTGCCCGCCAGTCAACAGTCGTCATCAGAGCTGCCCGCCAGTCAACAGTCGTCGGAGCTGCCCACCAGTCAACAGTCGTCGGAGCTGCTATTTTGTATATCCATCTTGAGTTTATTAAATGTTCAAAATGAACTATATCGACTCTGCTGCGTATTGGTCATCTTTTTCCGACGATGATTTCGTTATATCGTCCTCCGACGAAGAAATCCCTGACAGAGAGCATCATGAAGAACAAGGAACACACCAGGCAGGTCCGAGATACTGTTGTGGAGAAGTTTAAAGCCGGATTTGGATACAAAAAGATTTCCCAAGCTTTAAACATCCCAAGGAGCACTGTGCAAGCGATAATATTGAAATGGAAGGAGTATCAGACCACTGCAAATCTACGAAGACCCGGCTGTCCCTCTAAACTTTCAGCTCATACAAGGAGAAGACTGATCAGAGATGCAGCCAAGAGGCCCATGATCACTCTGGATGAACTGCAGAGATCTACAGCTGAGGTGGGAGACTCTGTCTATAGGACAACAATCAGTCGTATACTGCACAAATCTGGCCTTTATGGAAGAGTGGCAAGAAGAAAGCCATTTCTTAAAGATATCCATAAAAAGTGTTGTTTAAAGTTTGCCACTAGCCACCTGGGAGACACACCAAACATGTGGAAGAAGGTGCTCTAGTCAGATGAAACCAAAATCGAACTTTTTGGCAACAATGCAAAACGTTATGTTTGGCGTAAAAGCAACACAGCTCATCACCCTGAACACACCATCCCCACTGTCAAACATGGTGGTGGCAGCATCATGGTTTGGGCCTGCTTTTCTTCAGCAGGGGCAGGGAAGATGGTTAAAATTGATGGGAAGATGGATGGAGCCAAATACAGGACCATTCTGGAAGAAAACCTGATGGAGTCTGCAAAAGACCTGAGACTGGGACGGAGATTTGTCTTCCAACAAGACAATGATCCAAAACATAAAGCAAAATCTACAATGGAATGGTTCACAAATAAACATATCCAGGTGTTAGAATGGCCAAGTCAAAGTCCAGACCTGAATCCAATCGAGAATCTGTGGAAAGAACTGAAAACTGCTGTTCACAAACGCTTTCCATCCAACCTCACTGAGCTCGAGCTGTTTTGCAAGGAGGAATGGGCAAAAATTTCAGTCTCTCGATGTGCAAAACTGATAGAGACATACCCCAAGCGACTTACAGCTGTAATCGCAGCAAAAAGGTGGCGCTACAAAGTATTAACTTAAGGGGGCTGAATAATTTTGCACGCCCAATTTTTCAGTTTTTTATTTGTTGAAAAAGTTTGAAATATCCAATAAATTTTGTTCCACTTCATGATTGTGTCCCACTTGTTGTTGATTCTTCACAAAAAATTACCGTTTTATATCTTTATGTTTGAAGCCTGAAATGTGGCAAAAGGTCGAAAAGTTCAAGGGGGCCGAATACTTTCGCAAGGCACTGTATGGGAAGTCCTTCAAGACTGTTGGAAAAGCATTCCAGGTGAAGCTGGTTGAGAGAATGCCACGAGTGTGCAAAACTGTCATCAAAGCAAAGGGTGGCTACTTTGAAGAATCTAAAATCTATTTAGATTTGTTTAACACTTTTTTGGTTACTACATGATTCCATATGTGTTTTTTCATAGTTGTGATGTCTTTACTATTATTCTGAAATGTAGAAAATAGTAAACATTAAGAAAAACCATTGAATAAGTAGGTATGTCCAAACTTTTGACTGATACTGTATATAGTGGTCCAGCCAATCTACACTGCTTAAAAAAATAAAGGGAACACTTAAACAACACAATGTAACTCCAAGTCAATCACACTTCTGTGAAATCAAACTGTCCACTTAGGAAGCAACACTGATTGACAATCATTTTCACATGCTGTTGTGCAAATGGAATAGACAACAGGTGGAAATTATAGGCAATTAGCAAGACACCCCCAATAAGGAGTGGTTCTGCAGGTGGGGACCACAGACCACTTCTCAGTTCCTATGCTTCCTGGCTGATGTTTTGGTCACTTTTGAATGCTGGCGGTGCTTTCACTCTAGTGGTAGCATGAGACGGAGTCTACAACCCACACAAGTGGCTCAGGTAGTGCAGCTCATCCAGAATGGCACATCAATGCGAGCTGTGGCAAGAAGGTTTGCTGTGTCTGTCAGCGTAGTGTCCAGAGCATGGAGGCGCTACCAGGAGACAGACCAGTACATCAGGAGACGTGGAGGAGGCCGTAGGAGGGCAACAACCCAGCAGCAGGACCGCTACCTCCGCCTTTGTGCATGGAGGAGCAGGAGAAGCACAGTCAGAGCCCTGCAAAATGACCTCCAGCAGGCCACAAATGTGCATGTGTCTGCTCAAACGGTCAGAAACAGACTCCATGAGGGTGGTATGAGGGCCCGACGTCCACAGGTGGGGGTTGTGCTTACAGCCCAACACCATGCAGGACGTTTGGCATTTGCCAGAGAACACCAAGATTGGCAAATTCGCCACTGGCGCCCTGTGCTCTTCACAGATGAAAGCAGGTTCACACTGAGCACGTGACAGACGTGACAGAGTCTGGAGACACCGTGGAGAACGTTCTGCTGCCTGCAACATCCTCCAGCATGACCGGTTTGGCGGTGGGTCAGTCATGGTGTGGGGTGGCATTTCATTGGGGGGCCGCACAGCCCTCCATGTGCTCGCCAGAGGTAGCCTGACTGCCATTAGGTACCGAGATGAGATCCTCAGACCCCTTGTGAGACCATATGCTGGTGCGGTTGGCCCTGGGTTCCTCCTAATGCAAGACAATGCTAGACCTCATGTGGCTGGAGTGTGTCAGCAGTTCCTGCAAGAGGAAGGCATTGATGCTATGGACTGGCCCGCCCGTTCCCCAGACCTGAATCCAATTGAGGACATCTGGGACATCATGTCTCGCTCCATCCACCACAGACTGTCCAGGAGTTGGCGGATGCTTTAGTCCAGGTCTGGGAGGAGATCCCTCAGGAGACCATCCGCCACCTCATCAGGAGCATGCCCAGGCGTTGTAGGGAGGTCATAGAGGCACGTGGAGGCCACACACACTACTGAGCCTCATTTTGACTTGTTTTAAGGACATTACATCAAAGTTGGATCAGCCTGTAGTGTGGTTTTCCACTTTAATTTTGAGTGTGACTCCAAATCCAGACCTCCATGGGTTGATAAATTGGATTTCCATTGATTATTTTTGTGTGATTTTGTTGTCAGCACATTCAACTATGTAAAGAAAAAATTATTTAATAAGATTATTCCTTTCATTCAGATCTAGGATGTGTTATTTTAGTGTTCCCTTTATTTTTTTGAGTAGTGTATATACATTACCACCAATTATTAAGATCTGATCATTTGAACATGTATTCACATTACTTGATTCATTAAATGTTTAAAAAATAGTAACCCTTGTGTCCAAAGACTACTTATAAACTCGGTGGTTCAAGCGCTTAATGCTGATTGGCTGACAGCTGTGGTATATCAGACATTATAAACTGGATGGTTTGAGCCCTGAATGCTGGTTGGCTGACAGCCATAGTTTATTTAAGCAATAAGGCCTGAGTGGTTGTGGTATGTGGCCTATATAAGAGCTAAGGGTTGTTCTTACGCACAATGCAAAGCGGAGTGCCTGGATACAGCCCTTAGCTGTGGTATATAGGCCATATACCACTAACCCCCAAGGTACCTATGTTGCTTTTATAATCGGTTTAACAACACAGAAAGGCCAGGAATGACACACTTAAAATGAAAATGTTGCTTTAATAAATAAATTCACAATAAATACATTCTGCCAGAAAAAGTAGTCCGGACAAAAGTCATGTTGCTAGACTGGTTGCTATGCAACATAACCACAGGCTAGCTAGAAAACTTACATTAAATGTATACAAAAACCGAGCATTATTACCACTTCAACAGTGACTAACACACGGCAATGATTTATTCATGTTGATCTGAATGTTGCCATTTATTGTGCACAAATGAAAAAGTTGTCCCATGTTATCGTTGGTTGTTTGCTTGCCCATGTTGTCGTTTGTTGGCTCCACACAGCTGGAAATGGAAACTGATAGCTGCTGTGTTGTCAGATAGAACAGTGCTCCACCGCTTCCCGATTTGGCATCCAGTAACTTTAAAGAGAGGTTTTCGGACCTGTGTCCACTGACAGACATTATTTATCATGCCTCTAGTCCGGCATCTGACAGTTTCTGGATCATGATGGTTCGGACGCAGTGGTTTGTGTAAATCTGCGATGTACCAGCTATTTTGCAGATCTTTAGGAACATTGTTGCAAGGGTGTTCACTCCCATAAGCTCTTTGGTGTACCTAAAACATATGCAACAAAATATGGTTATCTAATAGTTAGGCCTACATAGCTACCGGTTATTTTGATTTAGCTAGCTAGCTAACAGCTAGATACCATATGTATCCGTTAACTGCTTTCCGTTTCAGGTGGAGGTACAACGGAAGGAGGGAAAGATACTTTTTAAGGGAAGCTACCAGGCAGAGTGGATCACCTGGCTGTTAAAACATGAATCCCCATCCACTCTCCCTGTTCTTCTCCTGCGGGCCCTTGTGGTTTTCTGTAGGTTCGTTGAATGAGAGAGTTGCATACTGTCATATCCGTGTATGTAGGTGGCAGGGAAGTCAGGCGCAGGAGAAACCAAGTTGGTTAATATGGAGTATTTAATGAAAAAACAAGCTCCACAACCAAAGTACAAAATAACCTGGGTAAAGTATACCCGTTGCACACCGATACACAAACTCACGTAACATAACATCAAACAATCACCGACAAGGACATGAGGGGAAACAGAGGGTTAAATACACAACATGATTAATTAGCTTGGAAACTGGTGTGTAGGAAGACAAGACAAAACCAATGGAAAATGAAAAACTGATCAATGATAGCTAGAAGACCGGTGACGTCGACCGCCGAGCACCACCCGAGCAAGGAGGGGCATCGACTTCGGCAGAAGTCGTGACACATACTGTAGGCAGTTCTCGTCTGTACATATGTTAAATTAGTCCGTTTTAAGAAAACGGTTTCCCTCCTTCCACCTTTGCCACAAAATGAAGTTGAACATCAAACCACATTTTCTTCACCAAACCCTCAGGTGTTTCAGTGTCCAGAGCCTTGGATTGTTTGATGGTGTTCAGTTACGGCTGCGTGTTGGGCAGCACCCTTCTTTCCTCAACTTTTTAATCACGCAGACAAACACATTGTTGCTCGTTGTGAATTGATATCAAGGCGAAAAGGCAAAAAGTCATAGTCATGGTATACAGTCTCACATACACATGGCTAAATGCTGTTTTAGCCAATCAGCATCCAGTATCCAAACTACCCGGTTTATAACAGACCATATATCACGGGTATGACAAAACATTCCTTTTTACTACTCTAATTACGTTGGTAAACAGTTTAAAATAGCAATATGGTACCTCAGGGGTTTGTGGTATGTGGCCAATATACCACGGCTAAGGGCTGTATCCAGGCACTCCGCGTTGTGTCGTGCTTAAGAACAGCCCTTAGTCGTGGTATATTGGCCCCCTCATGCATTATTGCTTAAATATACTGTAGTATGATACCGAATCGGCTGTAGGTTTACAAACGACAATGAGTTTAATCATATATTTAGCTTAGAACAGGTCAAATAACAGTACTATAAGGTTTTAAACAATTTCATTCTGAAATGTATTTCAAAATATGCTGAAAATATGCTGAAAAAAAAAATGCATGAAATGTATGCATTCACTACTGTAAGTCGCTCTGGATAAGAGTGTCTGCTAAATGACTAAAATGTAAATGTAAATTTTAAAGACTTTTTCACATTTTCTCAAAATCACAACTTTGATTGACACTGCAAGTATGATAGATAATGACAATGTTAAAATAGCCATGTGTCCTGTCTAGACATTAGTACTAGCTATGTTGACACCACACTTCATGCATTTACACCAAACAGAATTTGTTCTGTGGCGCATTTTAATAGTGTACTAAATATAGTACAAGGACGTGAATGGGTCAATACGGGCCCAGGCAGGTAGGTACAGTGCTGTACTCTACTGTATGTGCCCAGGTGGAACCCAGGCACAGCTGCAGAGCTATAGTACAGTAATGGAAGAGGTAGGAAAGTGTTGAGGCTGCATTCCTATGACAGGGATAATCAGCTCACTCCACCTCTGCAGGCATATCCCTGAGAGCAGGCACACCGCTGCAAAATAGCTAGTTCTTAGTGAGTGTACATGTGTGAGTGTACGTGTGAGTGTGCGTGTGTGTGTGTGTGTGTGTCTGTGCGTGTGCGTGTGTGTTTGAGCGTGCATATGTGTGAATGTAAGTGTGTTTGATTGTGTCTGTCTGTGTGTTTGTGTACATGTTCAAATACTGTTATGTGATGAGGCACATGGCAATTGTTTTAGAGAGTACATTATAATGTTGTTACAGCAGGTTATAATGAGCACAAACTGTATGTTTACAACCCCCTGAATATGTTATGTCCCAAGTCAACCGCATTGTAATAACCGGAATAGAAAACAGTTTGCCAAAAACATCAATACATTCCACACTGCGACTCAATAACACATGCCTCTTCAGTTACTAACAAATATCCAAGTTAAGGAGGGAAATGTGTTCTATTTAGTGCTCAGCAATGTTCTGGGGAATGTTCTGTCTGCACGTTACACCATCTGAAATCAAATCAGAGCTTTCTTGCTATTGGATTTCAGACGGACATACACATAGGCCTACTTCAATCTAGACATACCCTTGAGTAATATAAAATGATGCTCAATTCATTAAGTTTATATAGATTTTTTTGGAGAGGCTACAAATTATTAGAGCAGTGCAATTTAGGGGCTTGGTCAAATATACAGGTTTAAATGTAATGAGCTGAACCTGCCTCTCATTTACCCCTCTTCTAATACCTAATCCTGTGGGGAACAACCAGTCTCTGGAGTACAGTCCGTGCCATGGATAGCAGTTCAATTTAGCCATTATCTCTCTAACATAGTGGACTACGGAGACCAAAAAAGGAAAATAGTTCTCAGTCAGTTTCATTCACAGGGTAACATCCCTTTGGCCCTCCCGCCCTCTCTCTCTCGCCCGCCCCGCTCTCTGTCCTCTATTGTCAACTGTCCCCGGGGTAACCTTGTCACTTATCCTTAGTCTCGCCAGCCACAGAGGCTGTGCAGCTGTAATAGCTTTTGATTCCAGACAAACCCTTGGCGAAGTGCGCTCAGGGAGGGAGGGAGGTCCCAGTCATACATGTTGGTCATTAATGACTTTGAGGACAAACCTCTGTCTTTTGTCTTTGACCCTGGGAGTTTTTTTTTTCTTCTAAATCTGGTCTTGAGGGGAAGTAAAGTGCTTTGTGGCTTTGAAATATATATATTATCAAGAAAATGAATCCGATTACAATGACTGTTGACATCTGCACGTTTTATTCGGACTGATACTTTCTATGCTACAGAGTTCACAATACCCTCCTTAAATGGGCATTGTATGCTAGACATGTAGCCAAGCCTGAGTCATTGGCTTGAGTACAAACCCTGGTTTCCTTCTAAAGGTTGTGGGTGAGTGATGAAAGCAGAAAACATCAGAGCTCCATCTGCAGTATGTCTTACTAGGTACAGTACTCAGATACAGACCCAGACGGACACAGAGAAAAGCTCAAACTAGATTTATTCACCTAACTAAATGGCATAGTGACACAGAGTCAGTCTTATCTACAGTAAAATAAATGTCTCAGTAGGATGACCCAGGCTGGGCCAGATGGCTGTCTGGCTCTGATCTCCCTTCTTGAGATACGATTCCGCTATCTGCATCCTGTTGTTCTCATTCCACTCTCCAACTACCACGTTGAAAGCCATCTCTTTCCTTCCCACAGAAACTGAACAGTTGGACAGTAACTCAACCCCTAAACCAGGCAGATGGTTTCTATGCAACCTTTATGGAATTGTTCTTGCCCTCAGAGACAGGTATCTTCTGTACTTTCCCTATGCCTAAATACAATGCACATAGATTCATCCTGAACCATAACATGCACGTAGATTCAACCTAACCCACAACAGAATAATTAATAGGCTAATAGGCTAATTATACAAGAAAAGGTGCTCAGGTCATAGCGTTCTCCAGCAGTGTATTGACATTTGTTAGTCTGACCAGCTCTCTTCACCATTAATATCAATCAGCAATATTTTATCAGTTTCTGATACAGGTCAGCCAACACCAAGAGACCTCAAGTTGTACAACTGATTTACGACTCATTTAGCACAATCATTCTGATACAACTGATGTTTTTGTAATAGAACTGAGTTTTTCTGCACAAAAATGTTTACACCACCATTGTCCAATGTCTCTACAACACATGCGTATTTAATTACGTGCAGAAAAATGTTCTGTTGTATCACAACCATTGTGCCAAACTTGTTATACAGGGCCGTAAAGTGGTTACTTGGCCTGCACAGCACATTCACATATTGTAGACTGTCTGAAACTGTGGTGTAGAGGACTTATGGCTGACACACCTCCAATGCTGCTTCCTATCGTGTCCCTGAGTACTCAAAGATTAAAATGTCATGGACATTTTCATTGGAAACACTAAACCACATCTATCCACACAACCATTTTTTGAATTACAACCACCATAGATACAAATACACAGTAGATTCCGGCTTCGGAGTTCTCTCTTCCGACACGTGATAACCATGACAGGCAGACCTAGCAGAACGTTCTGTAACAAAGCACAGACAAAGTTCATCAAGTTAGTGTGTTACTCATTGTGTCCTAAACGGACAGCTTATAACCTCTCCAGGTATTAATTATTTGTTTTCGGGAAGAGACATTTTCAATTCAAATGGAGCAGCTACAAAACATGATTGTGTCCAGTATTACATTTCACTGCTACTCAGTGTCAATGTCTGGGGACAATACATCAATGTACAATTATAGATATTGATATTTGAAATATATCATACTGTATTTTCAATTATGTATATATACAGTGCGAGTCAAAAGTTTGGACTCACCTACTCATTCAGGGTTTTTATTTATTTGTACTATGTTCTACATTAGTAGTTAGACACTCTGGTGTCCCTTGCCCATTTTTAAAATGTTATGGAGGATCAATATGATGTTGTCTGTGATTGTTTCTGTTGAATTGTGCCTTTGTTTTGTATGTTTGAAATGTTCTTGTCTGTATGCCTAAAACTGTACATGTCAACATGTTTACACAGGGCACAGCCATAAAAGAGATCCAGGTCTCAGTCTGTTTTCCCTGTTAAAATAAAGATAAAAAAAGAAAAGAAAAGGAAAACGTAGAAAATAGTGAAGACATCAACACTATGAAATAACACATATGGAATCATGTAGTAACCAAAAATGTGTTAAACAAATCAAAATATATTTTAGATTTTAAATTCTTCAAAGTAGCCACCCTTTGCCTTGATGACAGCTTTGCACACTCTTGGCATTCTCTCAACCAGCTTCATGAGGTAGTCACCTGGAGCCCCCTGGATCAATGATGAATTGAGTAATTGTATGGTTCAAATTAATAATTCAAAAAAGGTGGCAAACAATTCAGGCTGCTCAGCTAATTGGTTGACATAATGTCAACTGAGACATTTTTTACTGAACTTAGCAAAATAAATAAGAAATTAAATTACCAAAACAAGATAAATGACATAAAAAACAATTGAAAAAGACTTTCGAGTCGCTTTATGAGCAGAAAGTGTAATTAATCTCCATCGTTCGTTGAAGTTGATGGGTCGTTTATAACAAAACCTTTTGATATAGCCAATCATTTCAATTACTATTTCACTAGTAAAGTGGACAAACTGAGAAGTGAAATGACAATACTGAACAGTAAACCATCATATTTGTGTATTGATAATGAAAGAGAAGGATTGCTGTCTTGAATTTAGTCAGGTTTATGTGGAAGAGGTGGAAAAACGATTGTTATCCATCAATAATGATAAGCCATGGTAGAAGACTGTATTTCCACACCTATTTGCCATGTCTTTAACCAAAGCCATAAGTAGTGTGTGTGTGTTCAGAGGCGTGGAAGGAAGCTAAAGTAATTCCACTCTCTAACAATAGTAAAACACCCTTTCCTGGCTCTAACAGCTGACCAATGCGTTTGCTGCCTGTTCGTAGTAAACTGGTGGTGAAAATTGGGTTTCAACAAAGAACAAGTTAACTACTGACTTTCGGCATGCATATAGGGAAGGGCACTCAACTTGCACTGCCCTCACTCAGATGACTGATGATTGGCTAAATTAAATGGATAATAAGATGATAGTTGGAGATGTATTGTTCGATTTCATTGCAGCCTTTGATGTTATTGATCATAATCTGATATTGAAGATTCTCACTTGCTATGTCTTTACATCGCCTGCCATCACATGGTTGGAGAGTTATTTATCCAATAAAACCCAGAGGGTATTCTTCAGTGGAAGCTTCTCTAACATCAGATATGTACAGTGCGGTGTCCCTCGGGGTATTTGCCTTGGGCTGTTACACTTCTCTATTTTAAGAAATGATTTGCTACTTGTCTTAGAAGAAGTCATCAGCACCTACAGCCAGTGAGCTCACTGACACTCTTAGCAAGGAGTTACAGTGTCATAACGGGTAATTAAGAATAAACTGGTCTTAAATACATCTAAAACCAAAAGCATTTTATTTGGTTCAAAGCATTCTCTTACACCTAAACCTCAAATGGAATTGTACATAAAGGATGTGACCATTGAATTAGTTGAAGAAGCTGAACTCCTAGGAGTAACATTGGATGGTTAGTGATCATGGTCAAGTCATATTGACAAAGTTGTTCTGCGTTTTTGACACAAAGATCAACTGTACTAGTTGTTCAGGCTCTGATCTTGTCCCATCTTGATTACTGTCCGGTAATATGGTCAGGCGCAGCAAAGACCGAACAAAGCTGCAGCTGGCTCAAAACAAAGCACCATGCCTTGCACCATGCCCACACAGTTAGACCTTCATGGTTGAAGGTTGAGGAGAAAATGTACTACTTCCATTCTAGTCTGAAATTGCCAAACCACTTGTATTTGCATACACTTCAAACAGACATACTTACCCCACCAGACTCGCCACTATGGGTTTCTTCACTGTACCCAAACCAAAAACAGATTTAATGCATAGCTCAGTTATGTATAGAGCCATGTCTTTATGAATGCTCTGCCACCAGAGGTTACTCAGGCAAAAAGCAAGTTTAGCTTGAAAAAACAGATTAAAAAAAGTATTGTATCAAAGCTTTTCCTCTTTCTAAGGATCTAGTTTAACTGTACTGTATATAAAAACATTAACATATATATATATATATATGTATATATATATATACACATATATGGTGCTTGCCTACGGAGCCGTGAGGGGAAAGGCACCTCCGTACCTTCAGGCTCTGATCAGTCCCTACACCCAAACGAGGGCACTGCGCTCATCCACCTCAGGCCTGCTGCCCCCCCTACCTCTGAGGAAGCACAGTTCCCGCTCAGCCCAGTCAAAACTGTTCGCTGCTCTGGTGGAACAAGCTCCCTCACGACGCCAGGACAGCGGAGTCAATCACCACCTTCCGGAGACACCTGAAACCCAACCTCTTTAAGGAATACCTGGGATAGGATAAAGTAATCCTTCTACACCCCCCCCCCCAAAAAAGATATAGATGTACTATTGTAAAGTGGTTGTTCCACTGGATATCATAAGGTGAATGCACCAATTTGTAAGTCGCTCTGGATAAGAGCGTCTGCTAAATGACTTAAATGTAAATATATATATATATGTGAATAGTGTGTAAATAGTATTTTTGGTGTCTCTTGGTGTCTTTTCAATAAATGACTCTTATTTTTTTTATTTAGAATTTAATGTAATATCTTGTGTTGTTCTTGTGTTATAACTATTCTGTAATTTGTCATGTATTTGTACGTTTTGTATGGACACCAGGAAGAGTAGCTGCTGCATGTGCAGTAGCTAATAGGGATCCTAACTAACTAAACTAAATACAGTAAATTAAACTTTTACACACATTAGTTACATAACAGTTTTTTCTATAATACACGTTACGTGTCACGTAGATAGTACTTAGACATCTATATAGTGTTTTCAGAAATAACTATTACCGATCATGATCATCCCATGCCTCTGCTACTCTTTGCCTGTCCCTCCTATCTCTGTAGACCATCCTCTTTTGATTTACACTGTGACATATATTTTTCAACTGTGCTGTGATGCCTTATATGGATTTTTAACCAAATCGCATAGTATCCACATATTGTAAGTTAAAGATTAATATTTTTCCAATTCTAGATATTGCTATTCTAAGAACCTTTTCATGTCAGTGATATTTGGTGGTGTTTAATAACACAAGAATGTAAAAATGGGAGGTAAACATGCTGATTTTTTCTCTTCATTTCAGACAAGACTGATTACTTGCATCCTAATCTCTCTGCTTTGGGAAAGGTTTGGAACCTAGCTAAGCCTATAATCTCTCCCTCCCACTACTTCACTAAAGTCAATAGTAAACTCCAATTACCAGCATAAATACAGTTAATTTCCTATCCTGGATAGGCCCTCAGCACTTTCTTAAAGTAAAATGTTTTTTTTGCCTTAACTTAATTGGTGAGTTTTATTCAGACCCATTCAGAAAATTGTTCAGTAACTTTTCTTAAAATGTTCTGAGTTAATGAAACGGAAAGAAAAAAAAAATACAATAGATGTCCATACGCTATACATAAACAAATTTTGCATGAAAAAAACGCAAGTCAATTCACAATAGAGCATGAACTGTTCAACTCTGTATTCGTTCAAAGGAGTATTGCATTTCCTGTTCTTGCCCCTCGCCGTTTGTCATCTTTATTGGCTCTTATTGTCGGGTCTCAATGGAATCTCTGACCCTGGTTGTTTCATTAAGCGATGTTAGCTTGAAAACCCCAAAGGGGCGCCTTCATTAAGTTTCCCTATTAAACCATTTTTACATCACTTAATACGAGAGCTCCATCAGTGCTGTTTGAGAAGTGGGAGAACCCAGAGGATAATGAAATCAATACCTTCAGGCAAGGGAAGCTAACAAGGTTTGTGTACTGTCATGTTCTTTCTCTTTAGTAATCCCTGGGATTGCTGCACAGGTTTACAATGTCCTACCAGATGTCTTCCAGTTGATCGTAGAACAGGGTTTTCAGTTTTTGTCTTCACGCGCTTAAAGCAGTCTTTGAAGATGATGTGTCTAAAGATATCACCTAGGCAGCATTGTATTGACATTCACCTCTCACCTTGCTGTCTGTCTCTCTGACATTTGCAACATGGCTTCAATATTAAAATTTGATCTCCAGCTGTCCTATAGTAATGAACGTGTGGGGGTCGGGAGTCCGGATGAGACAGACAGGCAGGCAACTTTTCTCAGCCTGTCGAAATCATTAACCAGCATAATTGTTGAGGATAAATACAAAGAAATGTCAATAGAAAACAGGTCAAACGAAAAGAAATGCAGCTAGTTTGCAGTCTTTCCAGCTTCAGTTTGAAGCAATTGTGTTGTTGATCAGCTCCTCTGAACAACAGTGTCCTGACAAGAGAGCACATTTTCTATGCCAGGTGAAATAGTGCATCATTAGCTCATTGTTAGGAATGTATCCAAATAAATGTCACTAGAAAACTGCTTAAACAAATGCAAATGCAGCTACTTATTCTGGCTGCACTGCTCGGTCCCCAACCGCAAGGCACTTCAGAGGGTAGTGCGTACGGCCCAGTACATCACTGGGGCAAAGCTGCCTGCCATCCAGGACCTCTACACCAGGCGGTGTCAGAGGAAGGCCCTAAAAATTGTCAAAGACCCCAGCCACCCCAGTCATAGACTGTTCTCTCTACAACCGCATGGCAAGTGGTACCGGAGTGCCAAGTCTAGGACAAAAAGGCTTCTCAACAGTTTTTACCCCCAAGCCATAAGACTCCTGAACAGGTAACCAATGGTTACCCGGACTATTTGCATTGTGTGCCCCCCCCAACCCCTCTTTTACGCTGCTGCTACTCTCTATTTATCTTATATGCATAGTCACTTTAACTATACATCCATGTACATACTACCTCAATTGGCCTGACTAACCAATGCTCTCGCACATTGGCTAACCGGGCTATCTGCATTGTGTCCCACCACCCGCCAACCCCTTTTTTTATGCTACTGCTACTCTCTGTTTAATATATGTGCATAGTCACTTTAACCATACCTACATGTACATACTACCTCAATAAGCCTGACTAACCGGTGTCTGTATATAGCCTTGCTACTCTTGTTTTAAAATGTATTTTTACTGTTGTTTTATTTCTTTACACACACACACACACACACACACACACACACACACACACAGACCGTTTGTTCGCACTATTGGTTAGAGCCTGTAAATAAGCATTACACTGTAAGGTAACACCTGTTGTATTCGGTGCACGTGACAAATAAACTTTGATTTGATTTGACTGTAAGTTAGCCGTAGTTGGTTTGCTAGCAAGCTAGGAATAGGAATGTTGCTAGCTAGAATGGCAATAGAACATTTAGAATGAATGACTGGGTCGCGTCCATAGATACAAAACAAAAATACTTAACCTGTTCGGGCTAGGGGGCAGTATTTGCACGGCCGGATAAAAAACGTACCCGATTTAAACTGGTTACTACTCTTGCCCGGAAACGAGAATATGCATATAATTAGTAGATTTGGATAGAAAACACTCTAAAGTTTCTAAAACGGTTTGAATGGTGTCTGTGAGTATAACAGAACTCATATGGCAGGCCAAAACCTGAGAAGATTCCATACAGGAAGTGCCCTGTCTGACAATTTGTTGTCCTTCTGTTGCATCTCTATTGAAAATACAGCATCTGTGCTGTAACGTGACACTTTCTAAGGCTTCCATTGGCTCTCTAAAGCCGCCAGAAAGTGGAATGGGGTGTCTGCTGTCTCTGGGCAAAGTACAGCAGCAGAGTTTGTAAGTGGTCAGCCTGGGGACAGTGAGACTGAGATGCGCATTCACGAGAATTCACCATTTTTTTATTTCAGCCTTTGAATGAATACAACGTTGCCCGGTTGGAATATTATCTCTATTTTACAAGAAAAATAGCATAAAAATTGATTTTAAACAGTGTTTGACATGCTTCTAAGTACGGTAATGGAATATTTAGAATTTCTTTGTCACAAAATTCACTCGCGCATTACCCTTCGGATAGTGACCTGAACGCTCGAACAAAACGGAGGTATTTGGATATAACTATGGATTATTTGGAACCAAAACAACATTTGTTGTTGAAGTAGAAGTCCTGGGAGTGCATTCTGATGAAGAAAAGCAAAGGTAATCCAATTTTTCTAATAGTAATTCTGAGTTTAGTGAGCCCCAAACTTGGTGGGTGTCAAATTAGCTAGCCTGTGATGGCCGAGCTATGTACTCAGAATATTGCAAAATGTGCTTTCGCTAAAAAGCTCTTTTAAAATGTGACATAGCATTTGCATAAAGGAGTTCTGTATCTATAATTCTTTAAATAATTGTTATGTATTTTGTCAACGTTTATTATGAGTAATTTAGTAAATTCACCGGAAGTTTTCGGTGGGTATGCTAGTTCTGAACATCACATGCTAATGTAAAAAGCTGGTTTTTGATATAAATATGAACTTGATTGAGCAAAACATGCATGTATTGTACAACATAATGTCCTAGGAGTGTCATCTGATGAAGATCATCAAAGGTTAGTGCTGCATTTAGCTGTGGTTTTGGTTTTTGAGACATATATGCTTGCTTTGAAAATGGCTGTGTGATTATTTTTGGCAGGGTACTCTCCTGACATAATCTAATGTTTTGTTTTCGCTGTAAAGCCTTTTTGAAATCGGACAATGTGGTTAGATTAACGAGAGTCTTGTCTTTAAAATGGTGTAAAATAGTCATATGTTTGAGAAATTGAAGTTATAGCATTTTTGAGGTATTTGTATTTCGCGCCACGCGATTCCACTGACTGTTGACCTAGCCCATAGAAGTTAACGACTGGGTCTCGTCTCCGGCAACCAAACCGATAGAATGAACAACCAGCCGGCATGAGTAGCAACCCTAGATTTCTGTCAGGACTATGTCTCGTGGAAGGATGAATTACTATGAAACAATTCATACAAATAATGTTTTTAATGAAAATATGTAAATCTTTACTTGAATATGTTAGTAACCCGTTATATAAATGTGATAATGCCCTCAAAGCCAGTGTTTGGAGGATATATTGGAACTGTTTGCCGGCCCTCAACAGAACAACACCGGTTCCAATATATCCTCCAAACACCGGCTTCGAGGGCATTATCACTTAAATAGCACACTCTTATACAAACCAGTAAGAGAGTATAAATAAATCTGTAGTAATGCATAATCAAAATGTTGTTTATATATCATAAAAGCTGGCTCAAACAATGTATGCCTGAAGAAATCACTTCATCATGGGTAGCCTACTGTATCTATTACACAGTGTGACATCATTACACAGTCTGACATCATTACATTTACATTACATTTCAGTCATTTAGCAGACGCTCTTATCCAGAGCAACTTACAGTAGTGATTGCATACATTTCATACATTTTTTCTCCATACTGGTCCCCTGTGGGAATCGAACCCACAACCCTGGCGTTGCAAACACCATGCTCTACCAACTGAGCCACACGGGACCACCATTACACAGTCTAACATCATTACACAGTCTGACATCATTACACAGTCTGACATCATTACACAGTGTAACATCATTAAACAGTCTGACATCATTAAACAGTCTGACATCATTACACAGTCTGACATCATTACACAATCTGACATCATTAAACAGTCTGACATCATTACACAGTCTGACATCATTACACAGTCTGACATCATTACACAGTGTAACATCATTAGACAGTCTGACATCATTACACAGTCTGACATCATTACACAGTGTAACATCATTAAACAGTCTGACATCATGAAACAGTCTGACATCATTACACAGTGTAACATTCTTCTCATTGTAGCTGAACTTCTTCATAGTATTGTGCAGGTAATTTATGAGGTGGAAACAATTTGAAAACCAGGCTTGTCAGCTTAACTCTATTGCCTCGATTGCAAAGCCATGACCGATGCATTGGTTCATGTATGTCGTCGAGTTGATGTACAGTACTGTATATGTGACTCGTTTCAGGGAACGTCGCACGTCTCTACTTCACTGGTGTGGCATTGGAATGAATTTTTTATCAAAATGTGTTTTTTGGCAGAAATGCCTTCTGGAACATGTGAACTTTCAATGCGACTTAATAACAAACGGGTATGCTATCTGTAAATAACAATACAATTATTAAATTACGAGCCTAGTTGGTTTAGACACGGACAGGAACCTTCCCGCTAGCCATCATTGGCTGAGACAATTGATATTATCCACTCTGGTTAAGTGAAAAGTTAGTGGGGTGGCGGGCATGTCTTTTGTACTTTGCATACTGACATACTAGGTTATTTGTTGAGTAAAATGGCATGTTGTAAAGTGTAGGCTTGGTCAATGTGCTTCTGTCACAGGAGTTGATTCTGGGGCAAACAAGGCCTTATTAGATTGGTTGTCTTCTCCTGATTAAGGGGACTTCCAACTGGTTGTATACTCTAGTTACATGCCCTGTGTGGAGGTTGTCGTTAATAAAAGTAGAAAGGCGGAATTGATACAATTCGAAAGCTGCTGTTCACTACTCGATTCTTTAATTCGCCTGGTCAATTATTTAGCTGCACTTTGATCCCATGAAGTGGTTTGAAGGAGAGGAAGGGACAAGAGAGGTCGGTCCAAGAAAATATCTGTCCAGTTTGGTTAAGAGATGTTTGATCTTCCGACGAATGTACGCGCTTCGACAACTGATCATCTGGTGAGAACGAATTTGTCCATGACCTTGCAGCGGTCAGTCAACACCTTAAAGTTCTATTTAGACTGCACAGCCGTTGAGACCCAGTAGACTCATTAATACAGTGCCTTCAGAACGTATTCATACCCCTGATAGGAGATAGAAAAATTAATCATAACCTCTCCGGATTACAACCAAATGATTATAAGTGTACTATATCACGTATTGGATCACAAAAAAATAATTCTACATTACCATGTAGTTTACTAATAAAATGGTCTGATGGTGATGTGGATATACATGTCCCAAAATAAATTCTCATTCCAATATATTTTAAAAGAAAGTTAGCAAAAATAGATAAGATCTTGCTGCCATGGAAAGGCAAATACCTTTCTATTTGTGGAAAATTCACCCCGATTGACTCTTTAGTCATATCCCAGTTCACCTATTTGCTAATGGCCTTGCCTACACCTAGCAAACAGTTTTTTAAATTATATGAGAAAAACAGTATGTCATATCAAAGGGTCTGAATACTCATGTAAATAAGGTATTTCTGTTTTTTTATTTGTATAAATGTGCAAAGAAATCTTAACCTGTTTTCGCTTTGTCATTATGGGGTATTGTGTGTAGATTCCTGAGGATTTTCTTTTTTACTTAATCCATTTTAGAATAAGGATGTGACGCAACAAAATGTGGGAAAAGTCAATGTGTCTGAATACTTTCCGAAGTCACTGTACCATCCAAAGTATAATTCTTAACTTCACCATGCTCAAAGGGATATTCAATGTAGGATTTTTTTATTTTTACCAATCTACCAATAGGTGCCCTTCTTTGTGAGGCATTGAAAAACCTCCCTGGTTTTTATGGTTGAAATTCCCTACTCGATAGAGGGACATTACAGATAATTGTATGTGTGGGGTACGGAGATGAGTTAGTCATTCAAAAATTATGTTAAACACTATTATTGCACACAGATTGAGTCCATGCAACTTATTATGTGACTTGTTAAACACATTTTAACTCCTGAACTTATTTAGGCATGCCATAACATAGGGGTGGAATTCTTATTGACTTAAAACATTTCAGGTTTCCATTTTTTATTCATTTGTAAAAAAGGGGAACAAATCTACTTTGACATGATGGGGCATTGTGTGTAGGCCAGTGACAAAAAGGCTTAATTTAATTGATTTTAATTTCAGGCTGTAACACAACAAAATGTGGAAAAGTAAAGTGTGTGAATACTTTCTGAAGGCACTGTACATATTTATGAACATAATTTAATGAATTAGCTGTTATCGAGTCATGAATGTCTTTCACAATAGACCGCTTTGCTTTGTGGCTTCAAACACTGTATCATGCCAACAGGCCCGATGACCTGGCCAACGGCTTTCGTTTGCAGCACAATTTCTGTATCTTCGATTATAAAGATACTGTTCATCCAAAAAGACTGCCTTCATCCCTCTGTAGATTTTGATTATGCATACTTCTCTCATTTGAATATTACTATAGTTTGAAAGCAATCATGCTTCTCATCCTTAAATCATCCATTTTAATTAGTAATGTATTTCAGGTCTTTCTCCATTGGTTAGTGTAATTTAAAGGGTGACTGCACTTCCTGATTTGGCCTCGTTTTAGATTTGGTTCATTAAGAAATGCTAGCGGCCATGACTGAATTACATCGTGAGTTGGTTTCGGGGTGTGGTTTGATGTGGATGTCTCTTGTGTGTGTTCGCAGGTGGGAAGAGTTAGCAAAATAATTTAGCCAATTAGCTTCAGCTGGCTGGTGTGCGACCGTGGCAAAATTAGTTTGACTTTGGATAGCCTATCTTTGGGGCTAGTTAGGGACCTTCAATAAATTACACAATGTAAATGGGACAGTATTTTAATGTTGCACATGTTTTAGTTCTCTCATTAAATGCTTTCAATATTTCTATATGAATTTCTACAATTTAGAAATTGAAATTCAGAGCTATGACATTTTAAAATAATAGCCCATATTTTGATAGTCCATAACTAGCCCATTATGGATATCGTACAGTATGTCAAACCAAATTGACTATGGGCACTATGATCAGGTGGTATGCAGCTGTGCTCCGAATTGATCATTACTTGGGTGCTGCCAGCTGTGGGTATGTTACGGTAGACTTCATTCCGTGACATGCAATTTTTTTCCTATCGTCTCGCAAATATCTGTTTTGGACAAGACTGACTTTATGACAAGAATGATCCTGTTTACAGCTTTCAATCAATTTTGACACTAGAAGAAATGTTTCTGACTCAAATTGATGCCACACAAGCCATTTTCAAAACCAGAAGTAGATTTTTTATGGGCAATCGCTCTTTAAGACACCACAGATTCCCTCATCACGACAACAACTACTCTCTGTCTGCATCCCAAATGGCACCCTATCCCTTATTTAATGCACTACTTTTGACTTAGACCTTGGTGAAAAGTAGTGCACTACATAGGGAATAGGGTACCATTGGAGATGTAGCCTCTGAGATGTAGCCTCTGACTTAATTGCTTTGTTTAACAAAAGTAGCAATCAATCACACTGTCATGCTTCTCAGCCATGTAACAGATGAGAAGGATAGTTTTCAGGGTTTTTCCCACCAAAGCATCCCCCCCCCAACCATTTTTTCAGTCACCGATGATGGAAAACTGTTGAGCAATTTACATTCTGTCAATCTTCATCTTGTGCCATTTCATCGTTCAGTTTCAAAAAGTAATTGTTGACTCACACTGGTAGTGGCGAATGGAAAAATAACACTGAAAACTCAATGAGGTTAACAATATTCATCTGAAGAAATCTATTCAAAGAGTTCCATCCAAATCACACGAATGTAGTTAATATTACTGTATCGAGTACATTTTCTCCCAAAAAGTCTTATACTTCTATTTTGACTTATTCATGCAGAGCTATCTCTGTCTGCATCTACACTACCGGTCAAAGGTTTTAGAACACCTACTCATTTAATGTTTTTTCTTTATTTGTACTATTTTCTACATTGTACAATAATAGTGAATACATGAAGAAACACATATGGAATCTTGTAGTAACCAAAAAAGTGTTAAACATATGAAAATATATTTTATATTCGAGATTCTTCAAATAGCAACCCTTTGCCTTGATGACAGCTTTGCACACTCTTGGCATTATCTCAACCAGCTTCATGAGGTAGTCACCTGGAATACATTTCAATTAACAGGTGTGGCTTCCTAAAAGTTAATTTGTGGAACTTCTTTCCTTCTTAATGCATTTGAGCCAATCAGTTGTGTTGAGACAAGGTAGGGGGGTATACAGAAGATTGCCCTATTTGGTAAAATACCAAGTCCATATTATGGCAAGAACAGCTCACATAAGCAAAGAGAAATGACAGTCCGTCATTACTTTAAGACATGAAGGTAAGTCAATACGGAAAATGTCAAAGTTTCTTCAAGTGTCGTCCCAAAAACCATCAAGCGCTATGATGAAACTGGCTCTCATGAGGATCGCCACAGGAATGGAAGACCCAGAGTTTCCTCTGCTGCAGAGGAGAAGTTCATTACAGTTACCAGCCTCAGAAATTGCAGCCCAAATAAATACTTCACAGAGTTCAAGTAACAGACACATCTCAACATCAACTGTTCAGGGGAGACTGTGTGAATCAGGCCTTAGTGTTCAAATTGCTTCAAAGAAACCACTACTAAAGGACACCAATTGGAAGACACTTGCTTGGGACAAGAAACATAAGCAATGGACATTAGACCGCCGGAAATTTGTCCTTTGGTCTGGAGTCCAAATTGGAGATTTTTTGGTTCCAACCACCGTGTCTTTGTGAGACGAGGTGTGGGTGAACGGATGATCTCTACATTTGTATTTCTCTCCTTAAAGCATGGAGGAGGAGATGTTATGGTGTGGTGGTGCTTTTCTGGTGACACTTTCTGTGATTTATTTAGAATTCAAGGCACACATAACCAGCATGGCTACCACAGCATTCTGCAGCGATACGGTATCCCATCTGGTTTGCACCTAGTTTTCAACAGGACAATGACCCAACACACCTCCAGGCTGTGTAAGGGCTATTTTACCTAGAAGGAGAGTGCCTTATCTCAGCTCGCTGGTCACGATAACAACACCCACCCGTAGCATGCGCTCCAGCAGGTATATCTCACTGGTCATCCCCAAAGCCAACACCTCCTTTGGCCACCTTTCCTTCCAGTTCTCTGCTGCCAGTGACTGGAACGAATTGCAAACATTGCTGAAGCCAGAGACTTATATTTCCCTCACTAACTTTAAACATCAGCTATCTGAGCAGCTAACAGATCGCTGCAGGTGTACATAGCCCATTTGTAACTAGCCCACTCAATCTACCTACCTCATCCCCATATTGTTTTTATTTACTTTTCTGCTCTTTTGCACACCAGTATCACTACTTGCACATCATCATCTGCTCATCTATCACTCCAGTGTTAATCTGCTAAATTGTAATTACTTCGCTACTATGGCCTATTTATTGCCTTACTTCCTCATGCCATTTGCACACACTGTATATAGTCATTCTTTTTTTTTCTATTGTGTTATTGACTGTACGCTTGTTTATTCCATTCCTCTGTGTTGTTGTTTGTGTCGCACTGCTTTGCGTTATCTTGGCCAGGTCGCAGTTGTAAATGAGAACTTGTTCTCAACTAGCTTATCTGGTTAAATAAAAGTGAAATAAAATGTAAAAAAAGAAGAAAAATATGGAGAGCTACATCAGATGACCTGGCCTGCACAATCCCCTTACCTCAACCAAATTGAAATGATTTGAGATGAGTCGAACTGCAGAGTGAAGGAAAAGCAGCCAACAAGTGCTCAGCATAATGAGTAGGTGTTCTAAAACTTTTGACTGGTAATCAATCTATCTATCTATCTATCTATCTATCTATCTATCTATCTATCTATCTATCTATCTATCTATCTATCTATCTATCTATCTATCTATCTATCTATCTATCCCCTCCAATTGGAATCTATCTATCTAGTCCCTCCAATTGGAATCTATCTATCTAGTCCCACCAACTGGAATCTATCTATCTAGTCCCACCAACTGGAATCTATCTATCTAGTCCCACCAACTGGAATCTATCTATCTTGTCCATCCAATGGGAATCTATCTATCTAGTCCCTCCAAACTGAATCTATCTAGTCCCTCCAATGGGAATATATCTATCTAGTCCCTCCAATGGGAATATATCTATCTAGTCCCTCCAATGGGAATATATCTATCTAGTCCCTCCAATGGGAATCTATCTATCTAGTCCCTCCAAACTGAATCTATCTATCTAGTCCCTCCAATGGGAATCTATCTATCTAGTCCCTCCAATGGGAATCTATCTATCAGGTCACTCAACTGGGAAGTAGAACCTCTTAAGATAGTGCCATTAAAATGAACTGGGCAGGTGTAGGGGGTTTTGGGATCGGTTTGGGATTTGATTAATGGAGCATTGATATGCATGGCTAATAAAATGAGAGCCTGGAAATTGCTCTCCTATCTTGATGGGCCTGATAATTTGAGAGTGGAGAGACTTTCTTATCTCAGTCAACACTACCTGTCATTTGACTGGTTTAGGAGTCATCCGTGATAGCAATTAAGACTGGTTTCCCGCTGTATTTAAATGGTAAATTATACCTTTTATACATTCTGCTTCAGCTGTGAAGCTCCACTGTCTTCATTCTAATGATCGAGAGAGAGAGAGAGAGAGAGTTTTGTGATGAAATAAGGATATATGGCTCTGGTTCATTAGCTTTAATAGCATCTATGGCTCACAATCTGACTCACATAAACATATTGTGCTAAAAATAAAGGGTTAGCATTTGATTTATGGTATGGTGGCCCTGTGGGAAGAATCTGTGTCTAGTTTTGCCTGTGCCTATGCTGCACCCATGTGGTGCTGTTTACATTGACCTTAGGTAGTTTACCCTTTGAACAGTAGCATATAAACCCCTGCGAAATCAGACATTTAAACAGGCTAAATATGTGGGCTCCACTGCTTGGACAGTTATAGATCTGGAATCAAGCAACAGTCACTCCGGTGGTCTATACAAGAGTCAATGTTGGATTGTTCAGATAATGGAATATCCAATATGCATTGATTTAGGTCATACCTAATGGTGTAAAATTGATTGAAACCAATGATAATAACAGCGGGTAAGGAAAGGCTCGCTGTTAACTTTGTTGTTATTCTTCAGGGAAGCAAGGTGGCAGAGTTCCAGCATGATTGTCCCACTCAGAATCCAAATTATCTAGCCTCTTAACAAAAATGAATGTTTGGTGTTCGGAAATACATCTGGCTGGTATTGCGTTTGGAACAGTCAATTCCCCGTTGTTGATTGTGTGGCGGCTGAACTGTAATAATAACATTAATCCTCGTGGAAGGTATCTGCAAGCCCGTAGATTTCTTTGTGCGAAGTACATTATTTCTCAGTCACTTCATCCAATTACATTTTATTGAGATGTCAAGGATAAGCAAAAAGAGAATTTAGGCGAAGTAATCAGGAAGTGCCTTTAGTTGTTCCGCTCTATTACAGTATATTGTTCAAGACACAACGGGGGTGCCCAAATATCTTATCTTTTTACCGTGCCTTGTACTGATCCAAACTTTCCCTCTCTCTGGGCCCCAGATTTTGGGTGAGAAGTCCCCTAAAGCTTTAGAAAAGCAGGCTTTCCTAAATGTTTAAAGGAGCAATCTGTGATTAGTACATTCATTGTTGAATGTTTAAATTAATAATATACAGTATACCCATTGACTGCTTTGCTGTTGTACTGTTGTCACTGCAGATTTCCCCTTTAATGAGCTACATGTCAAGGGAGGTTGGTCGCACCTTAATTGTGGAGGATGGGCTCATGGTAATGGCTGGAGTGGAATGGTATCAAATACATCAAACACATGGTTTGATGTCATTCCATTCGCTCCGTTCCAGACATTATTATGAGCCGTCCTCCCCTCAGCAACCTCTACTGCTGCACGTATACATGGTTCTATGCTGTACTGGGCAAGAGGCCTTTGGGAAGTAATACCTGTCTTTTTTCTTCAATGGTATAGACCATAATTCTAGGTGAGTGTACAAAACATTAGGAACACCTTCTCTTTCCATGTCAACAACTGATCAGGTGAATCTAGGTGAAAGCTATGATCCCTTATTGATGTAACCTGTTAAATCCAATTCAATCAGTGTCGATGAAAGGGAGAAGACATGGTAAAGAAGGATTTTTAAGCTTTGAGACAGTTGAGACATGGATTGTGTATGTGTGCCATTCAGAGGGTGAATGGGCAAGACAATATATTAAAGTGTCTTTGAACAGGGTATGGTAGTAGATGCCAGGCACACCGGTTTGAGTGTGTCAAAAACTGAAAAGCTGCTGGGTATCGCACGCTCAACAGTTTCACATGTGTATCAAGAATGGTCCAGCCAACTTAAAAAAAAAGTGTATTTATTTTACCTTTACTTAACTAGACAAGTCAGTAAAGAACAAATTCTTATTTACAATGATGGCCTACACCCCTGCCAAACCCTCCCCTAACCTGGACGAAGCTGGGCCAATTGTGCGCCACCCTACCGGACTGTGACACAGCCTGGGAACAAACCAGGGTCTGTAATGACACCTCTAGCACTGCAATGCAGTGCCTTAGATCGCTGCGCCACTCGGGAGGCCATAACTTGACACAAGTGAGGGAAGCATTGGAGTCAACATGGGCCATCATCCCTGTGGAACGCTTTCAACACCTTGTAGAAGCCATGCCCCAACTAATTGATGCTGTTCTGTGGGCAAAAGGCGGTGCAACTCAATATTAGGTTGGTGTTCCTAATGTTGTGTACACTCAGTGTATGTACCTGGATGTCTGCATGCCAGCCGGGTATGCCATATAGGCAAATAAGGAGCCTCTGATGACAACTATGTTCAACATTTCGGTCATAAACATGGCCATATGGCAAGCACTTTAGTACATACTGGACAATCATGCTGGAACTCTGCCACCTTGCCCTCCATTTGGCAAATCTGACCATAATTCTATCCTCCTGATTCCTGCTTACAAGCAAAAATGAAAGCAGGAAGCACCAGTGACTCGGTCTATAAAAAAGTGGTCAGATGAAGCAGATGCTAAACTACAGGACTGTTTTGCTAGCACAGACTGGAATATGTTCTGGGATTCTTCCGATGGCATTGAGGTGTACACCACATCAGTCACTGGCTTCATCAATAAGTGCATCGAGGACATCGTCCCCACAGTGACAGTATGTACATACCCCATCCAGAAGCCATGGATTATAGGCAACATTTGCACTGAGCTATATGGTAGAGTTGCTGCTTTCAAGTAGCGGGACTCTAACCCGGAAGCTTATTAGAAATCCCACTATCCCCCGATGAACCATCAAACAGGCAAAGTGTCAATACAGGACTAAAATCGAATCGTACTACACCAGCTCCGATGCTCGTCGGATGTTTTATTTTTTATTTGACCTTTATTTAATAACCAGGTAAGCCAGTTGAGAACAAGTTCTCATTTACAACTGCGACCTGGCCAATATAAAGCAAAGCAGCGCGACAAAAACAACAACACAGAGTTACATGTGGGATAAACAAACGTACAGTCAATAACACAATAGAAAAATGTATGTACGGTGTGTGCAAATGTAGTAAGATTGGGGAGGTTAGGCAATAAATAGGCCATAGTGACAAAATAATTACAATTTAGCATTAACACTGGAGTGATAGATGTGCAGATGATGATGTGCAAGTTGAGATACTGGGGTGCAAAAGAGCAACAAAAAAATATGGCAGGGTGTGGCAGGGCTTGCAAACGATTACAGACAACAAAGGGAAGCACAGCTGAGAGCTGCTAAGTGACATGAGCCTACAAGACTCACTTCGAGGCAAGTAACACTGAAACATGCATGACAGCATCAGCTGTTCCCGGACGACTATGTGATCACACTCTCTGCAGCCGATGTGAGTAAGACCTTTTAACAGGTCAACATTCACAAGGCCGCAGGGCCAGACGGATTACCAGGACGTGTACTCTGAGCATGCGCTGACCAATTGGCAAGTGTCTTCCCTGACATTTCAACCTCTCCTTGACTGAGTCTGTAAAACCAACATGTTTCAAGCAGACCACCATAGTCCCTGTGCCCAAGAACACTAAGATAACCTACGTAAATAGTACATGGTGTGGGGTGGCAGGTAGCCTAGTGGTTAGAACTTTGGACTAGTAACCGGAAGGTTGCAAGATCAGAAGAAGCAAAAAATCTGTCATTCTTCCCCTGAACAAGGCAGTTAACAAACTGTTCCTAGGCCATCATTGAAAATAAGAATTTGTTCTTAACTGACTTGCCTAGTTAAATAAACGTAAAGAAAAATTAGATAAAAAGACTACTGACCCGTGGCACTCACGTCTGTAGCCATAAAAGGCTAGTCATGGCTCACATTTAACACCATTATGCCAGAAACCCTAGACCCACTCCAATTTGCATACTGCACTAACAGATACACAGATGATGCAATCTTATTTTTTTTTTAAATAAAACATTTATTTCACTTTTATTTAACCAGGTAAGCTAGTTGAGAACAAGTTCTCATTTACAACTGCGACCTGGTAAAGATAAAGCAAAGCAGTGCGACACAAACAACAACACAGAGTTACACGTAGAATAAACAAGCGTACAGTCAATAACACAATAGAAAAAGAAAGAAAGTCTATATACAGTGTGTGCAAATGCGTGAGGAGGTAAGGCAATAAATAGGCCATAGTAGCGAAGTAATTACAATTTAGCAAATTAACACTGGAGTGATAGATGAGCAGTTGGTGATGTGCAAGTAGAAATACTGGTGTGCAAAAGAGCAGAAAAGTAAATAAAAACAATATGGGGATGAGGTAGGTAGATTGGGTGGGCTATATACAGATGGGCTATGTAAAGCTGCAGCAATCGGTTAGCTGCTCAGATAGCTGATGTTTAAAGTTAGTGGGAGAAATATAAGTCTCCAGCTTCAGCGATTTTTGCAATTCGATACAGTCATTGGCAGCAGAGAACTGGAAGGAAAGGTGGCCAAAGGGGGTGTTGGCTTTGGGGATGACCAGTGAGATATACCTGCTGGAGCGCATGCTACGGGTGGGTGTTGTTATCATGACCAGTGAGCTGAGATAAGGCGGAGCTTTACCTAGCATAGACTTACAGATGACCTGGAGCCAGTGGGTCTGGTGACGAATATGTAGCGAGGGCCAGCCGACTAAAGCATACAGGTCGCAGTGGTGGGTGGTATAAGGGGCTTTGGTGACAAATTAGATGGCACTGTGATAGACTGCATCCAGTTTGCTGAGTAGAGTATTGGAAGCTATTTAGTAGATGACATCGCCGAAGTTGAGGATCGGTAGGATAGTCAGTTTTACGAGGGTATGTTTGGTGGTGTGAGTGAAGGAGGCTTTGTTGCAAAATAGGAAGCCAATTCTAGATTTAATTTGTGATTGGAGATGTTTAATATGAGTCTGGAAGGAGAGTTTACAGTCTAGCCAGACACCTAGGTATTTGTAGTTGTCCACATATTCTAAGTCAGAACCGTCCAGAGTAGTGATGCTAGTCAGGCTGGCGGGTGCGGGCAGCGAACGGTTGAAAAGCATGCGCTTGGGTTTACCAGCGTTTAAGAGCAGTTGGAGGCCACGGAAGTAGTGTTGTATGGCATTGAAGCTCGTTTGGAGGTTAGTTAACACAGTGGGCCTGATGTATACAGAATTGTGTCGGCTGCATAGAGGTGGATCAGGGAATCACCCGCAGCAAGAGCAACATCGTTGAAACATACAGAGAAAAGAGTCGGCCCGAGAATTGAACCCTGTGGTACCCCCATAGAGACTGCCAGAGGTCCGGACAACAGGCCCTCCGATTTGACACACTGAACTCTGTCTGAGAAGTATTTGGTGAACTAGGTGAGGCAGTCATTTGAGAAACCAAGGCTGTTGAGTCTGCCGATAAGAATATGGTTATTGACAGAGTCGAAAGCTTTGGCCAGGTCGATGAAGACGACTACACAGTACTGTCTTTTATCGATGACGGTATGATATCGTTTAGTACCTTGAGTGTGGCTGAGGTGCCCCCGTGACTAGCTTGGAAACTGGATTGCACAGCGGAGAAGGTACGGTGGGATTCTAAATGGTCAGTGATCTGTTTATTAACTTGGCTTTCAAAGACTTTAGAAAGGCAGGGCAGGATGGATATAGGTCTATAACAGTTTGGGTCTAGAGTGTCACCCCCTTTGAAGAGGGGGATGACCGCGGCAGCTTTCCAATCTTTAGGGATCTCAGACGAAAGAGAGGTTGAACAGACTGGTGATAGGGGTTGCAACAATGGCTGCTGATAATTCTAGAAAGAGGGGGTCCAGATTGTCTAGCCCAGCTGATTTGTTATCTGCTATCTGGATTTGGGTGAAGGAGAAGCTGGGGAGGAGTGGGCAAGTAGCTGCGGGGGGTGCGTAGCTGTTTGCCGGGGTTGGGGTAGCCAGGAGGAAAGCATGGCCAGCCGTAGAGAAATGCTTATTGAAATTCTCGATTATCGTGGATTTATCGGTGGTGACGGTGTTACCTAGCCTCAGTGCAGTGGGCAGCTGGGAGGAGGTGCTCTTATTCTCCATGGACTTTACAGTGTCCCAAAACTTTTGGGAGTTAGAGCTACAGGATGCAAATTTCTGTTTGAAAAAGCTAGCCTTTGCTTTCCTGACTGACTGCGTGTATTGGTTCCTGACTTCCCTGAAAAGTTACATATCGCGGGGACTATTCGATGCTATTGCAGTCCGTCACAGGATGTTTTTGTGCTGGTCGAGGGCAGTCAGTTCTGGAGTGAACCAAGGGCTATATCTATTCTTAGTTCTACATTTTCTGAAAGGGGCATGCTTATTTAAGATGGTGAGGAAATTGCTTTTAAAGAATGACCAGGCATACTCGACTGACGGGATGAGGTCAATATCCTTCCAGGATACCCAGGCCAGGTCAATTAGAAAGGCCTGTTCGCAGAAGTGTTTTAGGGATTGTTTGACAGTGATGAGGGGTGGTCGTTTGACCCATAGCGGATGCAGGCAATGAGGCAGAGATCCTGATTGAAAACAGCAGAGGTGTATTTGGAGGGCAAGTTGGTCAGGATAATGTCTATGAGGGTGCCCATGTTTACGGATTTATGGTTGTACCTGGTGCGTTCCTTGATCATTTGTGTGAGATTGAGGGCATCTTCCTTAGATTGTAGGACTGCCGGGGTGTTAAGCATATCCCAGTTTAGGTCACCTAAAAGAACGAACTCTGAAGATAGATGGGGGTTCAATCAATTCACATATGGTGTCCAGGACACAGCAGTGAGAGACTTATTTCTGGAGAGATTCATTTTTAAAATTAGAAGCTCGGACTGTTTGGGCATAGAACCTGGAAAGTATAACAGAACTTTTCAGGCTATCTCTGGAGTAGATTGCAACTCCTCCCCCTTTGGCAGTTCTATCTTGACGGAAAATGTTGTAGTTGGGTATGGAAATCTCAGAATTGTTTGTGGCCTTTCTAAACCAGGATTCAGACACGACAAGGACAGCTTAATTTTAGTTTGTTTTAGCCGTTTTATCTGGACTTTAAAAAATATATATAAATAACATTGATGCTGATGCATTATTTTGCCTGGGTCTGGTCAGAAATGTTGTTGTCTCGTCAAGACAACATTCAATAAAGGCTACAGGGAAGATCGCATTTCTACATTGAAATGTTTTTGCAGAGGTCATTGTTGTTGAGAGGCATACAGCAATATTTATATAAACTTACATTTTTGCAAACCAAATGCTAGGCTAGAAGCAAGGGGGATGCTGTTTTAACCAATCATCATGCATGATCCAAACTACCTGGTTGATAAACATATATAACTGTATATGCAAGGTGCTCCATATTGTTTCCCAGTGCACACCAATTTGACACTTTCACACCAACATTCCCACAGTCACTTTAATTGTTTTTGACATAAAGCCACATTCTTCCTTAAAACATTTGTTTGAACTGCAGTATAACAGACAGATATATTCGTAACATTGAGCTTGACATTACTTGCACATTATGCATTGAGTTTGGAATTATATGGCTATGTAAATATGTATTTCCTGGCTTTATGGCTGTTGTTTATGATTATGATAACACACCATTGTGTATTCTTGGACCATGAGGATTAAGAACAAATCAGATGTTTTCTTGTGTTCTTTTCTGACATCTGTTTGTTCTGTTTGTTCTGCAAACAAATTAATCATGGGCCTGAATCACTGAACAACCACAATGTGTTGTATGCATGTGTTAATAGTAATGATGAATTATGCCAATCAAAATCTAATTGTCCAAGCACAAATCTAATGTTCTCATCAGAACATGCAGAATTATTATTACATTACATTACCACCTTGTACTAGGTGGCTACAGTAGCTAGCTACACAAGGTATGAAATGAAAGCGTCCACTTACATTGCACCATTTGGTTAGTCAAATGGTGAGTTTGGACAACCTGTACAGAAGCCTCAATGCTATCAACCAACACCTTGGCTGTGATTGCAAAGAGTTTCTCTACAAAGTGTTTCACAGAAGCACGGTCGTGCACATTGTATTAATACAATTAAAACTATCCATCCTGTACAACGCTGTACACGGATTCAACTCCTGTATAACTTTGATGTCAGTGGCAATGTCAAGGTTGTATGTGTGAAATTCTATCTTTAACATCTTATGTATAAACAACACATTAGACAAACTGACATAGGGCCAGGCTATGACCACCGAAGCAGAAAAGTAATTGTTCTCTATTGCCTGCAGATTAAGCTGCTACTATCCTATTAGACTCTGCTTAAAAATCTATTCAAACAGCATGAGAGGATTCTTATAAAACAGCTTAACCACATCTCCTGTACCCTGAAGCGACCACACAGCCAAGCTTGAAGATATCAGGAAATTAAAACCTTTTTTCTCAGCTACTTTATTTGGACGAGTAAACAGACACAATTGCCTTTTTCTTTGTCAACACTCTCTTCAAAACAAAAGCTTTAATACTAACACTTGTGAATATCACCTATACAAGACATGTTTCTTTGGCAATGTTACAGTTTCCTTATGCAATGCAATATGTTTACTGGATCTTGATTTGGAAGTATTGCTTATTTAAAGGTCTTGTAAATTCAACTAGATTCAGCCACGGGCTGATTTTTGTTGGAGCGGATGGTCGGGGGACGACACATAACTATAATAATTTGTACACTGCAAATTGACCACAACTAAGCACAAAAACAGATTGAATTTGAAAATAACAATAATTCCATACCTTGATTACATTGAGGCATGATCACGTGTCTCTTTTTATGTTTGTGGGAATACTTGGGAACAGATTTACAAAATTATATATTTTTTTGCTGAATTCCTGGTGATTTTACAATCATTTTTTGTTTTGTTTTAACAAAAAAGTACACACAAAAATCCCTCACTAGATGGTTTTGGTCCGCGAGACGCCTGTTGTTGACCCTGTCCTAGAGGAACGAAGACCTGCGTTACCCTGAAAGCATATGATTGCTTCAGCTCCCATTTGAATGGAGAAATTAGGAAGGGAGAAAGTTATTTGACTCTCTCAACCTTGCCTGTCTCGCTGCCATCAAACCATTTATCTTCCTCTTTTACTGTTCATTGCTCATTAGTCTTGATTTAATTTTCATTTCCAGTACCCACTCGCAAAGGAAGTCCAATTAAGTGGCAGATAGTTTCCTCTCGCTGTCTGGCTGCGGTGGAGTATTCACTGACTGGTAAAAGAACGGGTGGAGTGGAAAAATATGGGTTGAATGAAGGGCTTGCAGGGGAATTAGGCCATGAAATTCTCTTATAGACTGAATCTTTAAAAAAAAACGATTATGGTTTGTTCAGTCCTGCTGAAATTGAGGCTGTCCTAACATGGAAACCGTAAAGGTAAAATGTTGCTTCTAAAAGCTGAATTGCAATGTATAGAGTATAGACTACATAGTCTATATAAGTGGAAAAACTACAGAAATAAACAAAATAAATGCTACAATAGGCTTCAAATGATGAAGTATAACCTTTTATATGTATTATCAATTTGATTTATTTAGAGAAAATGGTTTGTTTATTATACAGTAATAACAACAATGCATTCAACATTGACCTTTAACCTCACATGTTCAGTAACAATTGCTCTTTTCAAGCCGCGTCTCAAAAGCCAATTCATGAAACATGTTGTCACAACATTGACAGAGAGAATGAGATTTTTCTTTATCTGCCACACAATAGGTACAATTTCTAAAGAGAACAACCCAAGGAGGCCATTTTGTTTTGTTTATCCTGTTTTCTTTTTTTCAGCTTTGCCACACCACACAGCTACACTAAATGACCAAAAGTATGTGGACACCTGCTCTTCGAACATCTCATTCCAAAATCATGGGCATTAATATGGGCTCGACCATGGAAACCCATTTCATGAAGATCCCGACGAACAGTTATTGTGCTGACGTTGCTTCCAGAGGCAGTTTGGAACTCTGTAGTGAATGCTGCAACCGAGGACAAATGTTTTTAACCGTCTACAAGCTTCAATACTCGGCAGCCCCGCTACCACTTCAGGGCTGAGCGATTGTTGCTCCTAGACGTTGCCACTTCAAAATAACAGCATTTAAAGTTGACCGTGGCCACTATAGTAGGGCAGAAATTTGACGAACTGACTTGTTTGAAAGGTGGCATCCTATGAAGGTGCCACGTTTATACACCTGTCAGCAACGGGTGTGACTGAAATAGCCAAATCCACTGATTTCAAGAGGGGTCCACATACTTTAGTATACATGTTTGACTCCATTCCATTCCAGCCATCACAATGAGCCAGTCCTCCTATAACTCCTCCTACCAGCCTCCACTGCTCTCTCAGCATTTGAGCCATCAGGGCCTGTATTCACAAAGAGTCCTCCTTGTCCATCTTTATTATCGAAAAAGCAACATTTTTCCTATATCAGAACACCTGAATTGCTTCATGAATATTGGCCCTGACGGGTATACAAAGCAGGATCAATGAAGAAGCCAGCTAACTTTGATAAACAACCAGAAATAACTATTGATTTTCTGGTCATTAATATGAAAACTAAACATAGATATGTGTTTTTGGTTATTGAGTGAATTAGACCCTGCCCATTTCAAGCTTATCTTTATAAAAAAGAAACTCATTGATCCTACTTTGTATTATACCCCTCTGGTCTCTCCGAAGAATGTAGCCTAACGTTGGGAACTTTGTGGATTATGGAGAGCAAACGCCTACAGCCATCTTTCCCAAGCACTGGCAAAGACGCTAGTCCGGGAAGTCCATTAATCACTGTCTTTTTCCCAAAGTTAACTATCTCCTGTCTGCGGTTGCTCTCACACACAGTGGAGATACTCCAACGCAAGGACATGTGACCAACCACCCTAAGAAGGCTTGTTGATCCTCCAGGGCCATTTTGGACATGATTTGACTTTGACAGTCTTGTTGTTGTCACGTGGTTTAGGCTGAACTGGAAATATACTGCAATGTAGACAAACATACAAAAATCCAAGCAAAAGACATTCTGATCAGGGCCATACAGCTCCATGAGACTCCCAGTCTCTGAGATAGGGAGTTATATAAGCATAAACACTGCTGTATACAAGAACGTATGACTGCATGCTGAAGAGTTAAACAAGCTATTGGCAGGGATGACATAATTGTGACTTATGCTTATGTCAAAACCCAAGGTTCTTTAGGATCTCATACGTTCTGCGTACTCCCTAACAACCTATAAACCAATGTAACTTTAGGCCATGAGTCACCTATTTCTAAAGTGTCCTGGCCAACTCATCTACATGTGCAAGCTATGGAAAAGATGGTATCTTTCCCTAGAAATGAAAGTCGTTCTCAACTCTTACTAGCGTTTTGAATAACGACAGTGGGACCTCATCACTCATAATGACACTGATCATCTATTATAAAAAAGCCCTTCCTATATGAAAATGCCCTTGTTTCCAATTCCGCTTCCCATGGATATCTCCCTTCAACCTTGCATAGTGAGTGACAGATAATACGTTTGTCATTGGAAAGCTCCCTCCTCCTCACATAAAGGCCTTTAAAAGAGATATATTGCTTGCCCCTCAGTGATGAAGTCTTTGCTGTTTAGGATTATATCTCCATTCATTCTAATTTCTTTGGCCGGGGCCATAATTTGAATTACTCGTCGAGATCATTAAAGTGAAGGTTATCAACGCCACCAATAAAGATGTTTCCTTATGTGTTGAGAGTTGGTCACTTTTTCTACTCCTAAGTCACCTGATCCTATAAGACCTCAGGATAAGACCCAGATGCAGACACTTCGAAATAACAAATGTTTATTTACAAAACAGGGGGCAGGCAAACGACAGATCAAGGGCAGGCAGAGGTCAGTAATCCAGGGCAGAGTTTGTAAGGTACAGAACGGCAGGCAGGCTCAGGGTCAGGGCAGGCAGAGGTCAGTAATCCAGAGCAGTGTCAAGAGGTACAGAACGGCAGGCAGGGGCAGGGCAGGCAGAATGGTCAAAACCGGGAGAACTAGAAAACAGGAACTAACAAGAAACAGGAGTACGGGAAAACTGGTAGGCTTGACGAGACAAGATGAACTGGCAACAGACAAACAGAGAACACAGGTATAAATGCACCGGGGATAATGGGGAAGATGGGCGACACCTGGAGAGGGTTGGAGACAAGCACAAAGACAGGTGAAACAAATTAGGGTGTGACAGATCCTGTTAGTGTCGAAGGCCAAAAAGATCATCAAGGACAACAACCACCCAAGCCACTGCCTGTTCAGCCCCCTATTATCCAGAAGGCGAGGTCAGTACAGGTTCATCAAAGCTGGGACCGAGAGTCTGAAAAACAGCTTCTATCTCAAGGCCATCAAACTCTTAAATAGCTATCAGTAGCACCTTAGAGGCTGCTGCCCTATGTACATAGACTTGAAATCACTGGTCACTTTAACAATGTTTACATATTTTGCATTACTCATCTCATACGTATGTACTGTACTCTATTCTATTCTACTGTATCTTAGTCTATGCCGCTCCGACATTGTTCGTCCAAATATTTATATATTCTTAATTCCATTCCTTTACTTTGGATTTTTGTGTATTGTTGTGCCACGTCCTGACCAGTAAAGGAGTTATTTGTTATTGTAGTTTGGTCAGGACGTGGCAGGGGGTGTTTGTTTTATGTGGTTCGGGGTTTGTTGGGCTATGTGTTTATGTAGAGGGGTGTTTGTTTAGAGTGTTCCGGGGTTTTGGTTAATGTTCAATGTTAGTATATTTCTATGTTCTAGTCTAGTCTTTCTAGTTCTATGTTTAGTTTATTGATTTGGCCTTCAATTGGAGGCAGCTGTTCCTCGTTGCCTCTGATTGAAGGTCCTATGTATAGGGGTGTTTTGGTAATGGGAATTGTGGGTAATTATTTCCTGTTTAGTGTATGTAGCACCTGACGGGACTGTTTAATGTCGTTCGTTCGTTTTTGTATACGTGTTTCTTTTAGTTTTTTCCTTGTTTTATAATAAATAAGAAGATGAGTATACATTTTCCCGCTGCACCTTGGTCCATTACATACGACGATCGTTACAGAACTACCCACCACAAACGGACCAAGCAGCGGGGTAAGGAGCTGGAGAGGAATTATGTGGACTACAGGGAATCGTGGACATGGGAGGAGATTCTGGACGGGGCTGGACCATGGCACCAGGCTGGTGAATACCGTCGCCCACCGGAGGAGATAGAGGCAGCCAAGGCAGAGCGGCCCCAGTGTGAGGCGTTATACGCGCCGATTGGGAAGCACGAGAGGCACCCCCAAGAAATTCTTTGGGGGGAGCACATGGGTAGTTTGGCTGGGCCAAGGGTGAGCCCTCAGCCAACTCCCCATGCTTATTATGGGGAGCATATGGAGTGGAGAGCGCCGGAGTATGCGGAAGTGCGCACGATCTTGCCCATGCGCACGCACAGTCCGGTGCGAGCGATCCCAGCCCCTCGCAAGTGCCGTGCTAGAGTGGGCATCCAGCCTGGAAGGAGGATGCCTGCGCAGCGCATCTGGCCACCGGTGCGCCTCCTAGGCCCAAGCTACCCTACGCCTGCTCTACGCACGGCAACCATCAGGCCTCTGCACAGCCCATTTCGCCCTGTGCCAGTACTCCGCTCGTGCAGGGCTGCTATTACCATCCAGCCAGGACGGGTTGTGCAGGAGGTGCGCTCCAGACCTCCAGTGCCTACCCATGGCCCGGTGTATCCAGTTCCCGCTCCTCGCACTAGCCCTGAGGTGCGTGTCTCCAGTCTGGCGTCTCCAAAGCCAGCACCACGCACTAGACTTCCAGTGCGTCAGCCCAGTCCAGTACGTCCTGTTCCTGCTCCTCGCACTAGCCTTGAGGTGCATGTCTCCAGTCTGACACCTCTAGTACCAGCCCCACGCACCAGGCCTCCAGTGCTTCAGCCCAGTCCAGCTCGTCCTGCTCCTGCTCCTCGCACTAGCCCTATGATGCGTGTCCCTAGTCTGGCGCGTCCTAAGCCAGCCCCACGCATCAGGCCTTCAGTGCGCAGTCCCCGTCCAGAGCTTCCGACGACAGTGCCTCGTCCAGAGCTTCTGGCAACAGTGCCTCGTCCAGAGCTTCCGGCAACAGTGCCCCATCCAGAGCTTCCGGCGACAGTGCCCCGTCCAGAGTGTTCGACGACAGTGCCCCATCCAGGTGTCCGGCGACAGTGCCCCGTCCAGAGCTTCCGGCGACAGTGCCCCGTAGAGAGACGGCCCACAGTCCGGAGCCGAGAGAGACGGCCCACAGTCCGGAGCCGAGAGAGACGGCCCACAGTCTGGAGCCGAGAGAGACGGCCCACAGTCAGGAACCGAGAGAGACGGCCCACAGTCAGGAACCGAGAGATACGGCCCACAGTCAGGAACTGAGAGAGACGGCCCACAGTCAGGAACCGAGAGAGACGGCCCACAGTCAGGAACCGAGAGAGACGGCCCACAGTTCGGAGCCGAGAGAGTCGCCCTACAGTCCAGAGTCGGCGCAGCGAGAGTCGCCCTACAGTCCAGAGTCGGCGCAGCAAGAGTCGCCCTACCGTCCGGAATCAGCGCAGCCAGAGTCGCCCTACAGTCCGGAATCAGCGCAGCCAGAGTTGCCCTTCAGCCCGAGGTCTCCAGCGACACGCATCAGCCTGAGGTCTACAGCAACGCACATCGGCCCGAGGTCTTCAGCGATGCGATGCGCCATAGTCCAGTTTTTCCATAAATCCTGGTTGGAGGATTCTGGATTTTCTGTTTATTTTAAATTTTGATTTTTACTGTTATTTTACCAGGTAAGTTGACTGAGATCACGTTCTCATTTACAGCAACGCCCTGGGGAATAGTTACGGGGAGAGGGGCGGGATGAATTCCCGTCATTATGTACTGCTATTAATTCACAACAAGCTAATTTGATGTAAACACACCACTCCTAGTAATGCACAGATATCTCTGTGTGAATATTCAAATATTTGCTTGAAAATCTTTCAACAAACTGATGGAAACCTGGCTACTAGTTCAAATGCTGCCCCAGATTTGCTGCATTAGTGTTAGGAGTGGTCTATGTTAGGACATTGGAGATTTTCCCATTGGAGATGTTCCCATTGGAGATGTTCCCATTGGAGATGTTCCCATTGGAGATGTTCCCATCGGAGATGTTCCCATCGGAGATGTTCCCATCGGAGATGTTCCCATTGGAGATGTTCCCATTGGAGATGTTCCCATCGGAGATGTTCCCATTGGAGATGTTCCCATTGGAGATGTTCCCATTGGATATGTTCCCATTGGAGATGTTCCCATCGGATATGTTCCCATCGGAGATGTTCCCATCGGAGATGTTCCCATTGGAGATGTTCCCATTGGAGATGTTCCCATTGGATATGTTCCCATTGGAGATGTTCCCATTGGAGATGTTCCCATTGGATATGTTCCCATTGGAGATGTTCCCATTGGATATGTTCCCATTGGAGATGTTCCCATTGGAGATGTTCCCATTGGAGATGTTCCCATTGGAGATGTTCCCATTGGATATGTTCCCATTGGAGATGTTCCCATTGGATATGTTCCCATTGGAGATGTTCCCATTGGAGATGTTCCCATTGGAGATGTTCCCATTGGAGATGTTCCCATTGGATATGTTCCCATTGGAGATGTTCCCATTGGAGATGTTCCCATTGGAGATGTTCCCATTGGAGATGTTCCCATTGGAGATGTTCCTTTTGAAAATGTTCCCATTGGAGATGTTCCAGAGAGTTGCGTGAGAGAATGGAGATAGTGAAGTGTGAGGGCCTGCTTGCCAAAGGAAAAGGTATACTGTAGCTCCCTGGCACAAAACAAACAACCTCATATAACAAATACAATTATATTTATAAAATCATACTGCCCAAATTTCTCCTACTGCAAATGTCATAAAATAGCATTGTGATGTTCTACCTCTAGTGGTTAACCTTTGGAATATTAAAGCTCCATGAGTAATGTTGGTTCAAAAATACAAAGAGATCTGTCATAGAATAGTCTCAATAAAGACTAATAGTGTCACGCCCTGACCTGAGAGAGCCGGTTTTTCTCTGTTTGGTTAGGTCAGGGTGTGACATGGGGTGGGCATTCTATGTGTTGTAATTCTCTGTGGGTTGTTCCTTTGATTGGCCTACTATGGTTTCCAATCAGAGGCAGCTGTCTATCGTTGTCTCTGATTGGGAATCATACTTAGGCAACCTTTTTTCCCACAGACAGTTGTGGGATCTTGTCTTTGTTTGGTTGCATGTATTTTGCACTACGAAGCTTTTCGTTCGTTGTGTTGTTTATTGTTTTTTTGCTGGTTCACCTTTAAAATAAAAGATGATGAACTCAACTCACGCTGCGCCTTGGTCTACCTTGAACGATGGACGTTACAAATAGAGAAGTATCTTATTGTGAAGGACAAATAGCTTGTGAAAGAAAGGTGTAAATCCCTTTGCAAGTATTATCTGAGAATAGAAAACTCTGCTTATGGCAAATTCCCATGACAGGTGATAACACACTACCTGTTACATTATTTAAGAAATAATATTGAGGAGAGAAAATTAAGAACACAGTCTGTGTCGAATCAAAATATTTCCAGGCCCATCTCTACGCGCTAGGGGAAGGAACTCTAGACAGTCTGTGTCGAATCAAAATATTTCCAGGCCCATCTCTACGCGCTAGGGGAAGGAACTCTAGACATTTTGGAGGAATCCGTTTTGAGATAATCTAATCTGTGTGCATCCCTAATGGCACCATAGTCCCTACAACTCTTCCCTACACGGATCACTATGGGCCCAGGTCAAAATGAGTTCACCATACAAGATGCCATTTGGGACTCAGCCCTTGTCTGTGCCTCACAAGAAATGAAAGGTGCCAATCATCCCTATTGGCAGTGATTCAAAATGTGTTAGTTATCGTCAAAGGTAGTTCTTTGTAACACAGTTTGTCAAATCATCGATGTTTATTCGTCACGTACACAGTTTACAGCATGTACAAACGGTGCAGTGAAATGCTTACTTGCAAGCTCCCTTCAACAGTGCAGTACAATATTAACATCAATAATAATCAAAAATAAAATAACAACAGGTAGAAGAAAGTAGTATACATAGTAATAAAATGGATATTTACACAATATGATATACGGTATAAATGATGAACGTGTTTTGTCTTGTGTTCAAATTTTCACCCACTCTGCCCTCTTCATCATGCACACGCACACACGCACGCACGCCACGCACGCCGCACACACCACACGCACACGCACACACACACACACACACACACACACACCACACACACACACACACACACACACACACACACACACACACACACACACACACACACACACACACACACACACACACACCTGTGATGGGGAAGAGAGAACTTCATAGCCCCTGACAAATGGAGCACTGCCCTACTAAGGCTTTTCATGTGTTTTTAATTACATCATTTGGTTGCGTAAAAAAACAAAGAATATGTACAGTTGCTAAGTGATTGTTTCTATGGTTCATTTGTAAGGAGGGAGAGAGGAACTGGGCATTCATCCGATGAGGCAAAACGTCACCTTTTGTTTGGGAAGATATTGAAGTGTGGCAGAGTGGGCTGTGTGCGTGACTTGTGCCGACTCTGAAAGCATTTGTTTTGGCAATTACATGTGTATCTATGAATCCATTAGCATAGAAAACAATGGCATGTGTATCCATGAAAACCATTAGCATAGAAAACAATTACATGTGTATCGATGAAAACCATCAGGATGGAAAACAATTACAGGTGTATCTATGAAAACCATTATCATAGAAAACAATGGCATGTGTATCCATGAAAACCATTAGCATAGAAAACAATTACATGTGCATCTATGAAAACCATTAGCATAGAAAACAATTATATGTGTATCTATGAAAACCATTAGAATAGAAAACAATTACATGTGTATCTATGAAAACCATCAGGATGGAAAACAATTACATGTGTATCTATGACAACCATGTGTATCTACTGTATGGGGGTTCCCAAGTGGCGCAGTGGTCTAAGACACTGTATCTCAGTACTAGAGGTGTCACTACAGACCCTGGTTCGATTCCAGGCTGTATCACAACATGCCGTGATTGGGAGTACCATAGGGCGCAATTGGCTCAGCGTCGGCCGGGTTAGGGTTTGGCCGGGGTAGGCCGTCATTGTAAATAAGAATTTGTTCTTAACTGACTTGCCTAGTTAAAGAAAGGTTAAATAAATAGAAATCAAAGGGGTGGAACATTAGAAAGGAAGACAGCGGCGACAATCATACAAAGAAAGACAAAGCAACACGGAATCACCATTACAATGTAAAACATATACCTAAACATGGCATACATTTGTACAGTACAGATATAGGATTTTACTATGACCAGTATGTCTCAGCAACAGGATGTGAGTGTTTAGTCCATAATGTTGCTTGATCGGTGGCTAGGCTATTAGCTGGCCAAAATTGTGTTACATGAAAATTGCAATACTGTTATTATAACCGTTTGTCAGTGTGGGTTTTCAGTGAATGTAGGTCAATCATGAAGCTCATCTCATCATTCACTATCTTTCTCCAACTCTATTCTGATTGGGTACATTAGGGAAAGCCATATGCGTGCTTGGCAAATATTTTAGATTAGAATGAAAAGGCAACAAATCTGTTGTCCAGGTGTTGTGCTTTTTCTAATTGAATTCACATTAGAAATATAGTCCTTGTGTTACTAATAATTATACTTTTCTGTTTATCTTTAATTAGGTGCAGGTGTTGAACTTTACCAGTATGTTGATGACAGCATTTGTGCAGGTGGTTTTGTGCAGGTGGTTTTGTTCACAATAGCATGCTTTACTTTCCTACATCTTTAAAGTTTATTTTCTAATCTTTATGTGCCTATGCATCTTTCCCTGAATTCTAACTGAACGTTCATTATAAATCTGTGATTATGAGTAGTCGGGTTCCTGCATTCTCAAATCAAATCAAATCAAATTTATTTTTATATAGCCCTTCGTACATCAGCTGATATTCTCAAAGTGCTGTACAGAAACCCAGCCTAAAACCCCAAACAGCAAGCAAAGCATGTGAAAGAAGCACGGTGGCTAGGAAAAACTCCCTAGGAAAAACTCCCTAGAAAGGCCAAAAACCTAGGAAGAAACCTAGAGAGGAACCAGGCTATGAGGGGTGGCCAGTCCTCTTCTGGCTGTGCAGGGTGGATATTATAACAGAACATGGTCAAAATGTTAAAATGTTAAAATGTTCATAAATGACCAGCATGGTCAAATAATAATAATCATAGTAGTTGTCGAGGGTGCAACAAGCACGTCCGGTGAACAGGTCAGGGTTCCATAGCCGCAGGCAGAACAGTTGAAACTGGAGCAGCAGCACGGCCAGGTGGACTGGGGACAGCAAGGAGTCATCATACCAGGTAGTCCTGAGGCATGGTCCTAGGGCTCAGGTCCTCCGAGAGAAAGACAGAAAGAGAGAATTAGAGAGAGCATATTTAAATACACACAGGACACCGGATAAGACAAGAGAAATACTCCAGATGTAACAGACTGACCCTAGCCCCCCGACACATAAACTACTGCAGCATAAATACTGGAGGCTGAGACAGGAGGGATCAGAAGACACTGTGGCCCCATCCGATGATACCCCCGGACAGGGCCAAACAGGCAGGATATAACCCCACCCACTTTGCCAAAGCACAGCCCCCACACCACTAGAGGGATGTCTCCAACCACCAACTTACCGTCCTAAGACAAGGCCGAGTATAGCCCACAACGATCTCCGCCATGGCACAACCCAAGGGGGGGGGGGGGGGGGGCCCAACCCAGACAGGAAGACCACGTCAGTGACTCAACCCACTCAAGTGACGCACCCCTCCCATGGACGGCATGGAAGAACACCAGTAGGCCAGTGACTCATCCTCTGTAAAAGGGTTAGAGGCAGAGAATCCCAGTGGAAAGAGGGGAACCGGCAAGGCAGAGACAGCAAGGGCGGTTCGTTGCTCCAGCCTTTCCGTTCACCTTCACACTCCTGGGCCAGACTATACTTAATCATAGGACCTACTGAAGAGATAAGTCTTCAGTAAAGACTTAAAGGTTGAGACTGAGTCTGCGTCTCTCACATTGGTAGGCAGACCATTCCATAAAAATGGAGCTCTATAGGAGAAAGCCCTACCTCCAGCCGTTTGCTTAGAAATTCTAGGGACAATTAGGAGGCCTGCGTCTTGTGAACTGAACGTTCATTATAAATCTGTGACTATGAGTAGTCGGGTTCCTGCATTCTAACTGAACGTTCATTATAAATCTGTGACTATGAGTAGTCGGGTTCCTGCATTCTAACTGAACGTTCATTATAAATCTGTGACTATGAGTAGTCGGGTTCCTGCATTCTAACTGAACGTTCATTATAAATCTGTGACTATGAGTAGTCGGGTTCCTGCATTCTAACTGAACGTTCATTATAAATCTGTGACTATGAGTAGTCGGGTTCCTGCATTCTAACTGAACGTTCATTATAAATCTGTGACTATGAGTAGTCGGGTTCCTGCATTCCAACTGAACGTTCATTATAAATCTGTGATTATGAGTAGTCGGGTTCCTGCATTCTAACTGAACGTTCATTATAAATCTGTGACTATGAGTAGTCGGGTTCCTGCATTCTAACTGAACGTTCATTATAAATCTGTGACTATGAGTAGTCGGGTTCCTGCATTCTAACTGAACGTTCATTATAAATCTGTGACTATGATTAGTCGGGTTCCTGCATTCTAACTGAACGTTCATTATAAATCTGTGACTATGAGTAGTCGGGTTCCTGCATTCCAACTGAACGTTCATTATAAATCTGTGATTATGAGTAGTCGGGTTCCTGCATTCTAACTGAACGTTCATTATAAATCTGTGACTATGAGTAGTCGGGTTCCTGCATTCTAACTGAACGTTCATTATAAATCTGTGACTATGAGTAGTCGGGTTCCTGCATTCCAACTGAACGTTCATTATAAATCTGTGATTATGAGTAGTCGGGTTCCTGCATTCTAACTGAACGTTCATTATAAATCTGTGACTATGAGTAGTCGGGTTCCTGCATTCTAACTGAACGTTCATTATAAATCTGTGACTATGATTAGTCGGGTTCCTGCATTCTAACTGAACGTTCATTATAAATCTGTGATTATGAGTAGTCGGGTTCCTGCATTCTAACTGAACGTTCATTATAAATCTGTGATTATGAGTAGTCGGGTTCCTGCATTCTAACTGAACGTTCATTATAAATCTGTGACTATGATTAGTCGGGTTCCTGCATTCTAACTGAACGTTCATTATAAATCTGTGATTATGAGTAGTCGGGTTCCTGCATTCTAACTGAACGTTCATTATAAATCTGTGACTATGAGTAGTCGGGTTCCTGCATTCTAACTGAACGTTCATTATAAATCTGTGACTATGATTAGTCGGGTTCCTGCATTCCAACTGAACGTTCATTATAAATCTGTGATTATGAGTAGTCGGGTTCCTGCATTCTAACTGAACGTTCATTATAAATCTGTGACTATGAGTAGTCGGGTTCCTGCATTCCAACTGAACGTTCATTATAAATCTGTGACTATGAGTAGTCGGGTTCCTGCATTCTAACTGAACGTTCATTATAAATCTGTGACTATGAGTAGTCGGGTTCCTGCATTCTAAATGAACGTTCATTATAAATCTGTGATTATGAGTAGTCGGGTTCCTGCATTCTAACTGAACGTTCATTATAAATCTGTGACTATGAGTAGTCGGGTTCCTGCATTCTAACTGAACGTTCATTATAAATCTGTGACTACGAGTAGTCGGGTTCCTGCATTCTAACTGAACATTCATTATAAATCTGTGACTATGAGTAGTTGGGGATTAAATACAGATGGTACAAGGCCAGGCAACAACGGAGCCAATTTCTGTTTGTATTTTTCTCTTTTTTACCCTAGTTTAAGCTTGTGGGGTGCAGTGTCATCACTTAAGCAAACATTTTGTCTTGTCAGCAGACATATGCAACATTTTTAACAGCCTCAACTCAAATAGGAAATGCAAATGCATTAATTCAATTCCAGAAGATAATTGCCCATCTTTCCCCCCTTTCTGCCCTGTTGATTGACAGGCACATTTCCGTGCCTCCTCATTCGTTTATCTCGATCAAATTGGAATGTTCAGTGTCGAATTTCACCCCTGATAACCACATGACAGCCACTTGAATTAAAACCTGACGATGGCTCTCAGTTTTCTTTTGGACCGAGGAGATCTTAACGGCAGACTCCGGGTCAATTTCAATCAGCACAAGTCGCAGAGCAGTTGAGCCCCCCTCACATACACTTTCTCTTCTTTTTTTGATAGTAGCTCTTGGAATGTGAGTTTATGCCACTCGAGGAAGACATCCCTCACCAAATCTCATTATACCCATCATAAATCAAGCACACACAGACAGAGAGAGAGAGAGAGAGAGACAGAGAGAGAGATTAGATAGATAGATAGATAGATAGATAGATAGATAGATAGATAGATAGATAGATAGATAGATAGATAGATAGATAGATAGATAGATAGATAGATAGATAGATAGATAGATAGATAGATAGATAGATACTTTTTTTAACACTTGTGATTAAAGAGAGAGGTATCTTTAATAATTTAAATAATAATTATTTAAATTACTCAATCTTCCCATTTTGAACAGTTGTCTCGGCTCAGGACGTTATATCAATACCGAATCAGCATTGACTGATCTTTGAGCCACAGATAAAAATGGAACTGACGATACCTCGATGCCATCAATGCCAATATTTGTCATTGAGATATGTAATATTTCATAGGTATAGTATTGTTATACATTCTGATGAATTAACTATATTTGATACACCAGAGGAGAGATGATAACTAGCAAGTGTTTATTTTCGACTCCGACCCAGAGACATTTTGAATGACCCTCAGCCTTACTTTTGTTCAGGAAATCTGGCAATCCAGGGGATTCAGTTTAACAACACATGATATCTTGTTTCAATACTTCTATACCAGTTTGACAGTTTTATAATGTCTTTGATCTCAACACAAAATCCATGCAAAAAAAAGTTAACAATTCACAAATACACTACATGACCAAAAATATGTGGACACCTGCTCGTCAAACATGTCATTCCAAATTCATGGGCATTAATATGGAGTTGGTCCCCCCCTTTGCTGCTATAACAGCCTCCACTCTTCTGGGAAGGCATTCCACCAGAACATTGCTGCGGGGATTTTCTTCCATTCAGCCACAAGAGCATTAGTGAGGTCGGGCACTGATGTTGGGCAATTAGGCCTGGCTTGCAGTCGGCGTTCCAATTCATCCCAAAGGTGTTCGATGGGGTTGAGGTCAGGGCTCTGTGCAGGCCAGTCAAGTTCTTCCACACTGATCTCCACAAACCATTTCTGTATGGACCTTGCTTTGTGCACGGGGGCATTGTCATGATGAAACAGTAAAGGGCCTTCCCCAAACTGTTGCCACAAAGTTGGAAGCACAGAATCGTCTAGAATGTCTTTGTATGCTGTAGCGTTAAGATTTCCCTCCACTGGAACTAAGGGGCCTAGCCCGAACCATGAGAAATAGCCCTTCCACCAAACTTTACAGTTGACCCTATGCGTTCTCCTGGCATCTACCAAACCCAGATTCGTCAGTTGGACTGCCAGATGGTGAAGCATGATTCATCACTCCAAAGAATGCTTTTCCACTGCTCCAGAGTCCAATGGCAGCGAGCTTTACATCACTTCTGCCAATGTTTGGTATTGCACATGGTGAGCTTAAGCTTATGTGCGACTGCTCAGCCATGGAAACTCATTTCATGAACCTCCCGATGAACAGTTCCTTTGCTGACGTTGGTTCCAGGGACAGTTTGGAACTCGGTAGTGAGTGTTGCAACCAAGGACAGACAATTTTTACGCACCACGTGCTTCAGAACTCTGCGGTCCTGTTCTGTGAGCTTGTGTGGCCTACCACTTCCCCATTGTTGCTCTTAGACTTTTCCACTTCACAATAACATCACTTACAGTTGACTGGGGCAGCTCTAACAGGGCAGAAATTTGTCGAACTGACTTGTTGGAAAGGTGGCATCCTACGACAGTGCCGTTGAAAGTCACTGTGCTCTTCAGTAAGGCCAATCTACTGACAATATTTGTCGATGGAGATTGCATGGCTGTGTACTCAATTGATACACCTGTCAGCAATAGGTGTTGCTGAAACAGCCGAATACACTAATTTGAAGGGGTGTCCACATACTTTTGTATATATAGTGTAAATCACAAATTCCACAATGAATGCATTGCTATGTGGAGTTAAAAAACAACCACAACAACTCAGCACACAACAGCAGCACCTGAGTTGGGTATAACTGGGTAGGTTGATTTGCACTCAAGTCACAGCACATGGCTTTACTCTGGAATTAGTGAGCAGGAGGCTCCAGATGCTTCCATGTGTCCGACCCAGGTAGGGCGTATCTGGAAAAGACTCGGGGAGAGAGGTGGAGGTGGTGGAGATGTAGTGGTAGTGGTGATGGTAGTGGTGGAGGTGGAGGTGATGGTAGTGGTAGTGGTGGTGGTAATGTTAGTGGTGGTGGTGGAGGTAGTGGTAGTGGTGGTGGTTGTAGTGGTAGTGGTGGTGGTAGTAGTGGTGGTGGTGGTAGTGGTAGTGGTGGTGGTAGTGGTGGTAGTAGTGGTGGTGGTGGAGGTGGTGGTGGAGGTGGTAGTGGTGGAGGTGGTGGTGGTAGTGGTGGTGGTGGTGGTGGTAGTGGTGGAGGTAGTGGTGGTGGTGGTGGTAGTGGTAGTGGTGGTAGTAGTGGTGGTGGTAGAGGTAGTGGTGGTGGTGGTAGTGGTGGTGGTGGTAGTGGTATGGGTGGTGGTGGTGGTTGTGGTAGTGGTGATGGTAGTAGTGGTGGTAGTAGTGATAGTGGTGGTGGAGGTGGAGGTGGTGGAGATGTAGCGGTTGTAGTGGTAGTGGTGGTGGTAGAGGTGGTAGTGGTGGTGGTAGTAGTGATAGTGGTGGTGGAGGTGGTGATGGTAGTGGTGGAGGTGGTGGTAGTAGTGGAGGTGGAGGTGGTGGAGATGTAGTGGTGGTGATGGTGGTGGTAGTGGTGGTGGTGTTGATGGTGTTGGTGTTGGTAGTAGTAGTGGTGGTAGCGATGGTGATAATGATGGTGGTGTTGACTAAAGCCCAGTGCAGCTCACTCTAATCCTGGGTTTGCCATGTGAGTTGGAGAGCTTCTCCCCGGGAAACCTGGATCCCCCATTGTGCTTCTGGTCCTTCTATATAGGGTTTGGTAGGGGACTGAGTGGCACTGATAAGAGTCCAAAGTCCATCAAACCTGCTGGAGCACACTGGCCAGTCAGGCTATGCAGCCACATGGACTCGAAGGATTCTCCATAGAGCTGATCCCTAGCACTCTCTAGCTTCAATGGCATTTAAAGGGGAGGGAGTTGTTCATTCCCCTTTAAAAAAAGTGGGGTTCAAATACTGTTAGAATACTATTAAATCTTTCAAAGACGTTTAGCGTTTGCGTTTGCCTTCATGGCGTGCCAGGTGGACGGGTTTGTTGGGTTTGCTTTTTTGTGACTATTCTATTCATTGAGGCAGGCAAGCTCAATCAAGCCCAGCACAAGTATTTGAAATGATCCCAAACAGTATTGGAACCCATGCTTCATAGATTACCTGCATGGGGAGGTTTTTTAATCCACCACCACTATCCCAATACACTCGGCTGAGCTGAGAGTCCTATTGGTAACACACTATGGGCTAAGTGAGGCTACATCTAGGGATGGGATTTTTTTGTTGCACTTACAACTGTAGTTTTTTTTAATTTGTCAGCATTATCAAAACCATGAAAAAATACATAATGTGTCCGTCGGTCGACTTGTTAAATTTTGTTTGTCTTCAACCTACTGTACGGTATATCCATAGGGATTCACTAACATGCAGTCAAAAACAATTAGATCCAGTTGTCTCCAGAATCAAAACAATTTCAGATCAGAGGTTAGTCATTTAATACATTTGTGTAGACATGTCTTCAAAAATGTTTAATTGAATCCAAAAAATGTATTTTAATTACGTATGGGTGGCAGATAGCCTCGAGGTTAGAGCGTTGGGCCAGTAAGTGAAAGATCGCTTATTCGAATGCCAGAGCCGAAAAGGTAAAAAAATCTGTTGCTGTGCCCTAGAGAAAGGCACTTAACCATAATTGCTCCAGGGGTGCTGTACAATGGTGACCTTGGCTGTGACCCCACTCCCTGCGGGTGGCTCAGGGGAAGTTGAGATATGCAAGAAACACATTTCCCTTACACTCCTAAATTAATATTATTATGTATTTAAAATGTAAATATACACTGAGTCTACAAAGCATTAGGAACACCTGATCTTTCCATGACATAGACTGACCAGTTGAATCCAGGTGAAAGCTATGATCCCTTATTGATGTCACTTGTTAAATCCACTTTAATCAGTTTAGATGAAGGGAAAGTGACAGGTTAAAGAAGGATTTTTAAGCCTTGAGACAATTGAAACATGGATTGTGTATGTGTAGTATTCAGAGGGTGAATGGGCAAGAGAAAAGATTTCAGTGCCATTGAACAGGGTATGGTAGTATTTCCTACCATACCCCGTTCGGCTGTGGCGGTCATGAAAATGTGTCATCCAGTGATTGTCTAGCAAATAACTGCCGGTCTCACGGTAATTGACCGTTAATTAACATAAACACATTTACCATCTCCTGGCTTCCACTCATAGCCCACAAGCCCCCGATGCAGACCTTTGGAGAATTTACATTTTAAAAAAGTCCAAGAAATCCATGTAATATAGCCTACACCATCACAATAAATCCATGTAATATAGCCTACACCATCACAATAAATCCATGTAATATAGCCTACACCATCACAATAAATCCATGTAATATAGCCTACACCATCACAATAAATCCATGTAATATAGCCTACACCATCACAATAAATCCATGTAATATAGCCTACACCATCACAATAAATCCATATAATATAGCCTACACCTTCACAATAAATCCATGTAATATAGCCTACACCATCACAATAAATCCATGCAATATAGCCTACACCTTCACAATAAATCCATGTAATATAGCCTACGCCTTCACGTCCTGACCATAGAAAGCTGTTATTTTCTATGGTAGAGTAGGTCAGGGCGTGACATGTTTTTTTTTCTAGTTTAGATTTTCTATGTTGTTATGTTCTAGTTTTGTATTTCTATGTTGGGCTTTGTTTGGGATGATCTCCAATTAGAGGCAGCTGGTCATCATTGTCTCTAATTGGAGATCATACTTAAGTAGCAGTTTTTCCCACCTGGGTTTTTGTGGGAGATTGATTTTGAGCTTTGGTTCGTTCCTTCATCCTACGACAACCGTGACAGAATCTCCCACCACAATAAGACCAAGCAGCGTGGAATGGACCAGTGGACTTGGGAGGAGATACTGGACAGGAAAGGACCCTGGAGGCAGGCTGGGGAGTATCGCTGTCCTAAAGAGGAGATTGAGGCAGTGAAAGCGGAGCGGCGATATTACGAGGCACTATACCAACCACGAGGCAAGTGCGAGAGGCAGCCCCCAAAAATTTTTTTGGGTGGGGCACACGGGGAGATTGGCAGAGTCAGGGTGGAGACCTGAGCCAACTCCCCGTGCTTACTGTGGGGAGCGAGTGACTAAGCAAGCACCGTGTTATGCGGTGATGAGCACTGTGTCGCCAGTGCGCATTCACAGCCCGGTGCGATCTGTGCCCGCGCCCCGCATTTGCCGAGCTAGGTTGAGCATTCAGCCAGGAAGGGTGGTGCCAGCTCAGAGCTCCTGGTCTCCAGTTCGCCTTCTCGGTCCAGGATATCCTGCGCAGACTCTGCGCACTGTGTCGCCAGTGCGTATTCACAGCCCAGTGCGTCCTGTTCCAGCGCCCCGCATTTGCCGGGCGAAAGTAAGCATCCAGCCAGGACGGGTTGTGCCAGCTCTATGCTCGAGACCTCCAGTGCGCCTCCACGGCTCAGTATATTCTGTGCCTGCTCCACGTACCCGGCCTTCAGTGAGTCTATCCAGCCTGGTACGCCCAGTTCCTGCTCCTCGCACTGAGGTGCGTGTTACCAGTCTGGCGCCACCTGGGCCAGCCCCACGCATCAGGCCTCCAGTGCGCCTTCCCAGTCCAGAGCTTCCGGCGACGTCCCCCAGTCTGGAGCATCCAGCGACGTTCCCTAGTCCGGTGAGACCTGTTCCGGCTCCACGTAAGAAGCCTCCAGTGATGATCCATGGTCCGAAGCCTCCAGTGATGATCCATGGCACGAAGCCTCCAGTGATGATCCATGGCCCGGAGCCTGTAGTGATGATCCATGGCACGAAGCCTCCAGTGATAATCCATGGCCCGGAGCCTCCAGTGATAATCCACGGCAAGAAGCCTGTAGGGATGATCCATGGCCCGGAGCCTGTAGGGATGATCCATGGCACGAAGCCTCCAGTGATAATCCATGGCCCGGAGCCTCTAATGATGATCCATGGCACAAAGCCTCCAGTGATGATCCATGGCGCAGAGCCTGCAGTGATGATCCATGGCACGGAGCCTGCAGCGACGGTCCCCAGTCTGGAACCTCCTGAGAGGGCCCACAGTCGGGAGCCTCTTGAGGGGGCCCACAGTCGGGAGCCTCCTGAGAGGGCCCACAGTCCGAAGCCTCCTGAGAGGGCCCACAGTCCGAAGCCTCCAGCGACGTCCTCCAGTCCGGAGCCTCCAGCGACGGTCTGCAGTCCAGAACCTCAGGTGATGTTCCCCGGTCCGGGTCCTTCGGCGACGATACAGGGTCCGGTGACACAAAAGCAGAGGGATCAGCGGGCGGAGCGGGGGTTACGCCCGCGAACCGGAGCCGCCTCCTCTCCTGGAGGATCCGCGGGATGAGAAGGTTCTTCGTACTGCACCAGAGCCGCCATAGACATTAGTCACCCACCTTACCCTCCCTTATTTTATGTTTTAGGTGGCGTTCGGAGTCCGCACCTATGGATGGGGGGGGGGGGGGGTTACTGTCACGCCCTGACCATAGAAAGCTGTTATTTTCTATGGTAGAGTAGGTCAGGGCGTGATAGTTTTTTTTTCAAGTTTAGATTTTCTATGTTATGTTCTAGTTTTGTATTTCTATGTTGGGCTTTGTTTGGGATGATCTCCAATTAGAGGCAGCTGGTCATCGTTGTCTCTAATTGGATATCATACTTAAGTAGGTGTTTTTCCCACCTGGGTTTGTGGGAGATTGATTTTGAGTAAGTCTATGTTGTAACTCTTCGTCACAGTTTGTTGTTTTTGTTCATTCAGTTTATTTGTATGAATTGCATAGTTTCACAGTTTAATAAAGAAAATGTAGAACGATACACATGCTGCGCTTTGGTCCGCTCCTTCATCCTACGACAGCCGTGACAAAATCCATGTAATATAGCTGTAACGCCCTGGCCATAGAGAGGGGTTTTGTTGGGATTCGGAGACATATGTTTCCATAGCCACCGTCTCCTCCTGTGACAGAGGATACACGTGACTCCTGGGAAATGCTGCGTCTACCAGGAGATTTATCGCACAATCCCCCTGTCGATGAGGTGGTAATTTAGTCGCCCTCTTCTTCTTCTTACAGAAGGCGAGAGTCAAATCGGCATATTCTGAGGGGATGCGCACGGTGGAGACCTGGTCTGGACTTTCCACCGTAGTCACACCGATGGAAACCCCCACACACCTCCCTGAGCACTCTCGTGACCACCCCTTTTGAGCCTGTTGCTCTGTTTGCCACGAAATAGTGGGGTCATGACAGGCCAACCAGGGTAGGCCCAGCACCACGGGAAACACAGGAGAATCAATAAGGATGAGACTGATTCTATCCTTATGAACCTCCTGCGTAACCATGTCTAGTGGAGCGGACAATAAAATTCCCAGCTGCGCCTTATGCTGGGAATGCGGGGAAAACTCAGGAAATGAAATAAACACATACATGTGAGCAACAGGGGGCTCTGGGTGAGCCTGGTGCTGACTCACCTGGGTTGCCTCGACTCCCTGAGGAACCCCCCAGCACCGACCAGCAGTGTGCCCTCTGCGGCCACAGATGGTACAGGAAATGGCCCCTCCTCCGGTTGCCCTAAGTGCCTTAAGTGCAGCACCTCCCAGCACAACCAAAAGCAACACGGATTCAGAGACCGGAGAAAATCGAGTACAAGTTAAGACCAAGACAGGAGGGGGGAGAGACCAACACAAGACCAAGACCGGGAGGGAGACGAGTGGTCCAAAACCAGAAAAATGCCAATTCAATACCATGATTGTAATTTTGTCAAATTGCCAGCATAATAAGAGTTCAAAATGTCCAGTATTTCTGTGTTCATATTTCAGAAAATGGCCTCCAACACTCTACTCAACTAATTGGATGCAATCTATCACAGTGCCATCTGTTTTGTCACCAAAACCCCATACAACTACCCACCACTGCGACCTGTACGCTCTCGTTGGTTGGCCCTCGCTTCATACTGGTTGCCAAACCCACTGGCTACAGGTTATCTACAAGTCTCTGCTAGGTAAAACCCCGCCTCATCTCAGCTCACTGGTCACCATAGCAGCACCCACTCGTAGCACGCGCTCTATTAGGTATATCTCACTGGTCACCCCCTAAGTGCAGCACCTCCCAGCTCCATGGGCGTCGGAGCGGAGGTGCTGGGGGATGGAACTGACAGGCCCCGATCTGGACGTCCGCAGGCAGTCAGCAGGTTGTTAAGCCGGATGGACATGTCCACCAGCTGGTCCAGTGTGAGGGTGGTGTCTCGGCAGGCCAACTCCCGACGGACGTCCTCGCGTAGACTGCACCGGTAGTGATTGATCAGGGCCCTGTCGTTCCATCCCACGCTGACAGCCAGGGTCTGGAAGTCCAATGCAAAATCCTGTGCGCTCCTCGTCCACTGCCTTAGGTGGAACAGTCGTTCACCCGTCGCTCGACCCTCAGGCGGGTGGTTGAACACTGACCGAAAGCGGCGGGTGAACTCAGCGTAATGGTCCAACACCGCGTCTTCCTCACTCCATACTGCGTTGGTTCCCTCCAGGGCTTTGCCTGAGAGGCAGGAGACGAGGGCGGACACGCTCTCACGTCCCGAAAGGAGCCGGGTGGACGGTCGCCAGGTAGAGCTCAAGTTGGAGTAAGAACCCCTGGCATCCGGCAGCCGTCCCATCATACTCCCTCGGGAGCGTGAGCCAGATCCCGCTGGAACCGGGTGAAGGAGGGGTGGATAGTGGGACCTGCTGTAGTGGGGCTGGCGGATCGGGGCCTGGACGACCTCCTCCTCTCTCTCAACGATACATCTTCTGCAGCACGCGATCCATGGCGGTGCCCAGATGTTGCAATATGGTCGCGTGCTGCTGGACGCACTCCTCTATCTCTGGAGGGAGGGGGTCAGCTCCTGCTGACTCCATTCTTTAGGGTGAGTGATTCTGTCAAGAGGTCTATGTGTAGCTGGTGTATAGGAGTCAGGCGCAGGACAGCAGATATGAGTAAATAAACTTATTTTACTCAACATATAATAAATGCAATACAAAAACAGAGCCCACAATAATGGACCTTCCTACATAGAAACAATCACTCACAAACAAACATGGGGGAACAGAGGGTTAAATAATGAACAGGTAATTGGGGGATTGAAACCAGGTGTGTAAGACAAAGACAAAACAAATGGAAAATTAAAAGTGGATCGGCGATGGCTAGAAGGCCGGTGACGTCGACCGCCGAACGCCGCCCGAACAAGGAGAGGGACCGACTTCGGTAGAAGTCGTGACACAAGCATAGTTCCAAAGTTGTGGTAAAATGGCTTAAGGACAACAAAGTCAAGGTATTGGAATGGCCATCACAAAGCCCTGACCTCAATCCTATAGAACATTTGTGGGCAGAACTGAAAAAGCTTGTGCGAGCAAGGAGGCCTACAAACCTGACTCAGTTACACCAGCTCTGTCAGGAGGAATGGGCCAAAATGAACCCAACTTATTGTGGGAAGCTTGTGGAAGGCTACCCGACACGTTTGACCCAAGTTAAACAATTTAAAGGCAATGCTACCAAATACTAATTGAGTGTATGTAAACTTCTGACCCACTGGGAATGTGATGAAAGAAATGAAAGCTGAAATAAATCATTCTCTCTACTATTATTCTGACATTTCACATTCTTAAAATAAAGTGGTGATCCTAACTGACCTAAGACAGGGAATTTTTACTGGGATGAAATGTCCGGCATCGTGAAAAACTGAGTTTAAATGTTTTTGGCTATGGTGTATGTAGACGTACAACTTCAACTTTACTCCAGTTGTAAAGAGAAGTAATGTGCTTACTATTTTGGAAAGTTGAGACATAAATATAGTAGATCTGTAACGTGTACGCTGGGAGTCGGGAACCAAGTTCAGGGAGTGAGTTTTAATAATAAATAACACAAGGAACAAAACAAGAAACACAAGTAGTGTACAGACATGAAACAGTGGTTCTAGGGAAAGAACCAAAAGGAGTGACATATATAGAGAAGGTAATCAGGCAGGTGATTGAGTCCAGGTGAGTCTGATGAGGCGCTGATGCACGTAATGATGGTGACAGGTTTGTGTAATAATGAGCAGCTTGAAGACCTCGAGCACCGGAGAGTGAGTATACATGACAAGACCTACCCTTTAGAAAGCTGATGAGATCCTCCTCTTTTTGAGGCCATCAAAACTCTGTTTTCTCATGCAATTGCGTAGCCAACAGAAATGTTGCACAACATGAGCATGGGCTCTCGTGAAGTGTTTGATTCGATTTTCGATTACATTTGCATTGATGAGTGATTAGAGGGACAATAGAGTGTTGAGTACAAGGCAGTAAACAAGTTTGGTAGGCTACTAGGTGTTCCTAATGTTTATACACTCAGTTTTAAAATAGTTCTGAAAACAAAGAAGATAAGGCCTGCAGTATACCATCCAGTCTAGTCTACAGAACAGGAACCTCCTGAGTAACACAGCAACTCCAAAGGTTCTTTAAAATGATTATATTTATTTTGCTTTACCCCACAAGCTGCAAGTGCAAACCTCAGTGGACGCTCTTTCACAGTGTTGTGTTCGAGACAACCTAAAGCAACACGGATTCAGAGACCGGAGAAAATCGAGTACAAGTTAAGTAAGACCAAGACAGGAGGGGGGAGAGACCAACACAAGACCAAGACCGGGAGGGAGACGAGTGGTCCAAAACCAGAAAAATGCCAATTCAATACCATGATTGTAATTTTGTCAAATTGCCAGCATAATAAGAGTTCAAAATGTCCAGTATTTCTGTGTTCATATTTCAGAAAATAGCCTCCAACACTCTACTCAACTAATTGGATGCAGTCTATCACAGTGCCATCTGTTTTGTCACCAAAACCCCATACAACTACCCACCACTGCGACCTGTACGCTCTCGTTGGTTGGCCCTCGCTTCATACTCGTTGCCAAACCCACTGGCTACAGGTTATCTACAAGTCTCTGCTAGGTAAAACCCCGCCTCATCTCAGCTCACTGGTCACCATAGCAGCACCCACTCGTAGCACACGCTCTAGCAGGTATATCTCACTGGTCACCCCCAAAGCCAATTCCTCCTTTGGTCGTCTTTCCTTCCAGTTCTCTGCTGCCAATGACTGGAATGAACTGCAAAAATCTCTGAAGCTGGAGACTCTTACCTCCCTCACTAGCTTTAAGCACCAGCTGTCAGAGCAGCTCACAGATCACTGCACCTGTACACAGCCCATCTGTAAACAGCCCATCTATCTACCTACCTCATCCCCATACTGTATTTATTTATTTATCTTGCTCCTTTGCACCCCAGTATCTCTACTAGCACATTCATCTTCTGCACATCTACCATTCCAGTGTTTCATTGCTATATTGAAATTACTTTGCCACCATGGCCTATTTATTGCCTTAACTCCCTAATCTTAGCTCATTTGCACTCACTGCGTATAGACTTTTTGTTTTCTTTTGTTCTACTGTATTATTGACTGTATGTTTGTTTTACTCCATGTATAACTCTGTGTTGTTGTATGTGTCAAATTGCTATGCTTTATCTTGGCCAGGTCGCAGTTGTAAATGAGAACTTGTTCTCAACTGGCCTACCTGGTTAAATAAAGGTGAAATTATTTTTAAAAAATGTAAAGAAAAACATGTGGATTCTTCAGACATTCAGAGTGGTGAAAACATCTGTGCTTAGGGCAAATAGAGAGCCACTCCAAAAATTATCAACAACCCAAACAGGTCTATAATAGATAAAAATAGATTGCCGTGGCTGTGAATACAGAGTGAATATATTTATTTATTTATTCACCCTCGTCTAAACTATGATGATGTAGCCTATGTCTCTGCCTCATATTTCTTAACAGTTGTATTAAAAACCCTGCTGCGATTTGAACATTATGAAGGCTACAATCTTATCTGTCTGTTGTAATGGATATTGCTGTTGTACAAGCATGACACAGTCCCTATACATTACATTGGAGCAAAAAACGATCTGCATTTTGTGTGATGATGTAGGCCAGATGTAGGCCTACATCATGGGGACACACAAAAAATCTGAACTCATCATGACGGGGCCGCAGTGGCTCGTGGTTCTGAGTACCCACATCCATACCCACACATGCAGTCAGAGCCGGCCCTAGCCTTTTGGCAGAGGTGGGACCAAGCCACTATTATTCGAGTCCCAAGTAGAGCAAGCTGAGGTTGCAGGATCGGATATGGAAAGCATGATCTGTCAGCAGCCATTTCCTTACACACAAATATCGTAATTAATTCACCAGAATATGTTACTGGTGAATTAGTCATCCCATAAGTATTGAAGGTAGTGCGATGTTCCAGCTATCTTTAGATATAGCCAGTACCACCACTGAGGTATATAATTATAACCCACCCAAACTAGGCCTATCTGAAATTTGAACATGATGTTGTTGTGGCAAAGATGTGTCCGTAGCAGATTGCTAAACAGTACTTTATATGGATATAATTAATTTAGGTAGGCTACTCTGTTTTTGTCAGGCAAAACTAGAGAAAATGTAATAAGTGCTTTCTGGTCACTAATCATGATATGTGTGCCCACCTTTTCGCACCAGTGCTGATGACTGGTCATTGGTCAACAGTCAAGAAGCACAGATTCGGCCTCGATGTTTTTGAAACAAAAATTAGGTGCAATGCCGTAGGCCTATGTTAGAGACCAGGTCAAATAAGCAAAGGTATAAATATACTGTCAAATAAAAATGGTAGGCTATGTGTGGCCTATTAAAATATGTATGATTTATTTATTTTTCCCTTTGTTTCACAATCGCAACCCCCAAAAACCTTCTCCTTGAGGGGATTATATTAATCCCACCAGGCGCCTGTGTAGGCGTGTTTTGCATTGGCTGAAAGTTGATTGCATTCGATTTGTAACCTGGCTGCCTCCCGGGGTGAGCCAGGTGCTGCTTTCAAAGCCCACAGCAAAGTCGGCTCAAAACAAAAGTGACGTAATTAAGCATGTGTACAAGGATTCAGTTTTTTCCCAGTCAAAAGGGATTGATTTAGATAAAAACGTTTTTATCTGCCTTCCCAATGAAGACTAGTTAGAAAATTCAAACATGTATTTTATCTGGATGAAAATGCTGCCTTGCTGCCTTGTTGAAAAAATATCAGAGATGTGCAGAATACTGTGTGATTTGAGAAGGGCACGCCTCCCTCCCCACTTATCGCCCGATGAAGTGATCGGCCTATGCTTGGTGCCCAGAGGCTCAGCATAATCTAATCCTCCCACTGTGCAAGTGCACCCGACCTGGTTGATTGACGTTTGTGTGCGTTTCTGCCAATCTGACTGCATGGAGAGTAATCCATGGAGACTTTGGCCACAAAATGAGTGACAAAACGTTAGAAAGCCTGGCCAGATCATTTCAGGTCATCAGTCCCAAGACAAAGTCGAGTCCAGAATCTTGATGCTCCAAGTCCACGTCCAAGTCTCAAGTCATTTTGTTTTCTATCAAGTCCAGTCTCAAGTCATCAAATTTGTGTCCAAGTCATGTGACTCGAGTCCACACCTCTACCTTTCGGGAGCCCTAAGCGAAATGCTGTTGTGGCTTGCTTATCTTTGATATGCTGCCTAGATGGCTGCATGTAACTCCCCTCTTGAGTTTTGCATTGGGTGAGTTTGTACGAACATGTTGATCATGTCTTTTGTGTACAATGTAAATCCCTGATGCTGCATCCCTGATAGTAGGCTAAATCTGAATTAGTTTAATATAGGCTAGACCAGTTATGTTCAAAAGATATCTTAAATCAGTATTTTTTTATGTTTTCCTGCCATGTGTAATATCCAGTAGGCTATGTATTGTATAATGGCACAATCATTATTTTTATTTTTTTCAGACTTGTATCAAGGATAATTGTGTAGTTTAGAGTAGTTTAGAGTAATTAGAGAAATTATCGAGGCTAGCTATCTTCGTCCTCCTAACGTAGTCAACACTGCTAGCTGCTAGCTAGCTAGTCATCACTGCTAGCTAGCCAACTTCTACCGACTAGCAGCACTGTAGAAACTATTACATTACAACGGAACGACTTGATTAGTGTAGTGTTAGTGTAAGTTAGCCAGCTACATAGTTGTCTTTGCTGTCTCTGTATCTAAGATAATTGTGTAGTTTGAGTAATTATCGAGGTGAGCTAGCCAGCCGCGACGCGACGCCAGACTTAGTCAACACACCTAGTCATCATTAACCCACTGCTAGCTAGCCAACCGTTACCGACTAGCAGCGCTGTAGATACTAATACTTTACAACGGAACGATTTGACTAGTGCAGTGTTAGCTAGCTAGCTACTTAGTTGTCTTTGTCATAGCTTGATCATTGTGTAGTTTAGTAATTATCGAGGTTAGCTAGCCAGCCATCGAGGTTAGATAGCCAGCTATTTCCGTCCCCCGCGACGCCATTTTTCCTAACCCAGCCAACTATTACCGACGAGCAGCATTGTAGAAACTAGATACATTACAAGGAACGTCTTGATTAGTGTTATGTTAGCTAGCTAGCTACAAAGTTGCTTTGTATCATGACAAGGTGTAGTACTGAAACTATTGAGGTTACCTAGCCAGCTACACGTTCAAAGTCAACAACGCAGCCACTGCTAGCTAGCCTACTCCACCAGCCAGCAGTACTGTATCATTTGTCATTTTAGTCAATAAGATTTTTGCAACGTAAGCTTAACTTTCTGAACATTCGAGACGTGCAGTCCACTTGTCATTCCAATCTCCTTTGCATTAGCGTAGCCTCGTCTGTAGCTTGTCTACTATGTGTCTGTCTATCCCTGTTCTCTCCCCTCTGCACAGGCCATACAAACGCTCCACACCGCGTGGCCGCTGCCACTCTAACCTGGTGGTCCCAGCGCGCACGACCCACGTGGAGTTCAAGGTCTCCGGCAGCCTCTGGAACTGCCGGTCTGCGGCCAACAAGGCTGAGTTCATCTCAGCCTATGCTACCCTCCAGTCCCTAGACTTCCTGGCACTGACGGAAACATGGATTACCACAGATAACACTGCTACTCCTACTGCTCTCTCCTCGTCTGCCCACGTGTTCTCGCATACCCCTAGAGCATCGAGCCAGCGGGGTGGTGGCACTGGAATCCTCATCTCTCCCAAGTGGACATTCTCTCTTTCTCCCCTGACCCATCTGTCTATCTCCTCATTTGAATTCCATGCTGTCACAGTTACCAGCCCTTTCAAGCTTAACATCCTTATCATTTATCGCCCTCCAGGTTCCCTTGGAGAGTTCATCAATGAGCTTGACGCCTTGATAAGTTCCTTTCCTGAGGATGGCTCACCTCTCACAGTTCTGGGTGACTTTATCCTCCCCACGTCTACCTTTGACTCATTCCTCTCTGCCTCCTTCTTTCCACTCCTCTCCTCTTTTGACCTCACCCTCTCACCTTCCCCCCCTACTCACAAGGCAGGCAATACGCTTGACCTCATCTTTACTAGATGCTGTTCTTCCACTAATCTCATTGCAACTCCCCTCCAAGTCTCCAACCACTACCTTGTATCCTTTTCCCTCTCGCTCTCATCCAACACTTCTCACTCTGCCCCTACTCGGATGGTATTGTGCCGTCCCAACCTTGACTCTCTCTCTCCCGCTACTCTCTCCTCTTCCATCCTATCATCTCTTCCCTCTGCTCAAACCTTCTCCAACCTATCTCCTGATTCTGCCTCCTCAACCCTCCTCTCCTCCCTCTCTGCATCCTTTGATTTCCTCTGTCCCCTATCCTCCAGGCCGGCTCGGTCCTCCCCTCCTGCTCCGTGGCTCGACGACTCACTGCGAGCTCACAGAACAGGGCTCCGGGCAGCCGAGCGGAAATGGAGGAAAACTCGCCTCCCTGCGGAACTGGCATCCTTTCACTCCCTCCTCTCTACATTTTCCTCTTCTGTCTCTGCTGCTAAAGCCACTTTCTACCACTCTAAACTCCAAGCATCTGCCTCTAACCCTAGGAAGCTCTTTGCTACCTTCTCCTCCCTCCTGAATCCTCCTCCCCCTCCCCCCCCTCTCTGCGGATGACTTCGTCAACCATTTTGAAAAGAAGGTTGACGACATCCGATCCTCGTTTGCTAAGTCAAACGACACCGCTGGTCCTGCTCACACTGCCCTACCCTGTGCTTTGACCTCTTTCTCCCCTCTCTCTCCAGATGAAATCTCGCGTCTTGTGACGGCCGGCCGCCCAACAACCTGCCCACTTGACCCTATCCCCTCCTCTCTTCTCCAGACCATTTCCGGAGACCTTCTCCCCTACCTCACCTCGCTCATCAACTCATTCTTGACCGCTGGCGACGTCCCTTCCGTCTTCAAGAGAGCGAGAGTTGCACCCCTTCTGTAAAAACCTACACTCGATCCCTCCGATGTCAACAACTACAGACCAGTATCCCTTCTTTCTTTTCTCTCCAAAACTCTTGAACGTGCCGTCCTTGGCCAGCTCTCTTGCTATCTCTCTCAGAATGACCTTCTTGATCCTAATCAGTCAGGTTTCAAGACTGGGCATTCAACTGAGACTGCTCTTCTCTGTGTCACGGAGGCTCTCCGCACTGCTAAAGCTAACTCTCTCTCCTCTGCTCTCATCCTTCTAGACCTATCTGCTGCCTTTGATACTGTGAACCATCAGATCCTCCTCTCCACCCTCTCCGAGCTGGGCATCTCCGGCGCGGCCCATGCTTGGATTGCGTCCTACCTGACAGGTCGCTCCTACCAGGTGGCGTGGCGAGAATCTGTCTCCGCACCACGTGCTCTCACCACTAGTGTCCCCCAGGGCTCTGTTCTAGGCCCTCTCCTATTCTCGCTATACACCAAGTCACTTGGCTCTGTCATATCCTCACATGGTCTCTCATATCATTGCTATGCAGATGACACACAATTAATCTTCTCCTTTCCCCCTTCTGACAACCAGGTGGCGAATCGCATCTCTGCATGTCTGGCAGACATATCAGTGTGGATGACGGATCACCACCTCAAGCTGAACCTCGGCAAGACGGAGCTGCTCTTCCTCCCGGGGAAGGACTGCCCGTTCCATGATCTCGCCATCACGGTTGACAACTCCATTGTGTCCTCCTCCCAGAGTGCTAAGAGTCTTGGTGTGACCCTGGACAACACCCTGTCGTTCTCCACTAACATCAAGGCGGTGACCCGATCCTGTAGGTTCATGCTCTACAACATTCGCAGAGTACGACCCTGCCTCACACAGGAAGCGGCGCAGGTCCTAATCCAGGCACTATTCATCTCCCATATGGATTACTGCAACTCGTTGTTGGCTGGGCTCCCTGCCTGTGCCATTAAACCCCTACAACTCATCCAGAACGCCACAGCCCGTCTGGTGTTCAACCTTCCCAAGTTCTCTCACGTCACCCCGCTCCTCTGCTCTCTCCACTGGCTTCCAGTTGAAGCTCGCATCCGCTACAAGGCCATGGTGCTTGCCTACGGAGCTGTGAGGGGAACGGCACCTCCGTACCTTCAGGCTCTGATCAGGCCCTACACCCAAACAAGGGCACTGCGTTCATCCACCTCTGGCCTGCTCGCCTCCCTACCTCTGAGGAAGCACAGTTCCCGCTCAGCCCAGTCAAAACTGTTCGCTGCTCTGGCACCCCAATGGTGGAACAAGCTCCCTCACGATGCCAGGACAGCGGAGTCAATCACCACCTTCCGGAGACACCTGAAACCCCACCTCTTCAAGGAATACCTGGGATAGGATAAAGTAATCCTTCTAACCCCCCCTTAAAAGATTTAGATGCACTATTGTAAAGTGGTTGTTCCACTGGATATCATAAGGTGAATGCACCAATTTGTAAGTCGCTCTGGATAAGAGCGTCTGCTAAATGACTTAAATGTAAATGTAAATGTATTCTAATATCTGTAAAAAAGAAAAAGATATACACTACCGTTCAAAAGTTTGGGGTCACATAGAAATGTCCTTGTTTTGAAAGAAAAGCACATTTTTTTGTCCATTAAAATAACATCAAATTGATCAGAAATACAGTGTTGACATTATTAATGTTGTAAATGACTATAGTAGCTGGAAACGGCAGATTCTTTATGGAATATCTACATAGGTGTACAGAGGCTCATTATCAGCAAGCATCACTCCTGTGTCCCAATAGCACGTTGTGTTAGCTAATCCAAGTTTGTCATTTTAAAAGGCTAATTGATCATTAGAAAACCCTTTTGGAATGATGTTAGCACAGCTGAAAACTGTTGTGCCTGATTAAAGAAGCAATAAAACTGGCCTTCTTTAGACTAGTTGAGTATCTGGAGCATCAGCATTTGTGGGTTCGATTACAGATTCAAAATGGCCAGAAACAAAGAACTTTCTGCTGAAACTCGTCAGTCTATTCTTGTTCTGAGAAATGAAGGCTATTCCATGCGAGAAATTGCCAAGAAACTGAAGATCTCGTACAACGCTGTGTACTACTCCCTTCACAGAACAGCGCAAACTGGCTCTAACCAGAATAGAAAGAGGAGTGGGAGGCCCCGGAGGCCTCAATGACATTCAAATCAGCATTGAAAAAAGGCGTAAGTTTAAATCTGTTCCACCTGAGCGAGTCTGACCACAAGTCAGAGTCCACTATGATGACACACCAAATGTGTTTGATGGATCACGGGAAAAGAGCAGGAATAGGCTTTTGTAGGCTACAGTCCAAGCTATGTCTTCCAATGGTGCGACTGCTGTCGGCATCCAAAGATTATCCAACTTGAATAAACGCTTGGAGGTAAGGATAACATCAGTGGTGTCGTCTACGGCGATAAGGATATCACTTATTATTGATATCTACAAAGCGCATTGATGTGAATCACACTGCTGCTTCCTCATTTAGCTATTTCCGCCTTACGGATTGTGTTGTTGTGGATGGCTGTTCACAAATCTAAATGTATATTTGAACTCAATAATGGTTGATTTCAAGAAGTTTAAGCTGCCTATCAATCGTTGTTTTTGAAACCAGTGGACAGCCAGTGAAAAATGCGCTCTTGCAACACCTGCATAGTGCTGATCCCAGCCTATGGAATAAAAGTAGGGCCTTTATTACTCAATCTAATTCATGCTGATAAAAAAAAATACATCCATAGACCTAATGGACACATGCTCAAACTCACACACTTTTGATAGACTTAAAGGGGCAATCTGTAGTTGCTACATCCGTTTTGGGATTTATAAATTATATATATTAATGTAAATACATAATTAAATCGTATTATATGTATTATATGTATTAGAAAGCGATGGGTTAGAAGAAGCCTACATAACCAACCCATAAAGTAAAATTGAACATCCATGTATGGCCAGCTATGTAAACTTTAACATTGATTTATCCTACAATAGATGTTGTTCAATTGGTAACATACATTTTTGTATTTTTCTAATGCCTCTTAATTAAGGTGAAAGTCATCTAAAAGTAACTGAATTTAATCAGATTACGTTACTGAGTTTGGGTAATCCAAAAAGTACGTTATTGATTACAATTCTGGACAGGTTAGTAATAACTGTTACGGATTACATTTAGAAAGTAACCTACCCAACCCTACGTAAGAGTCTATATACCAGATGTTATAACAGGGTGTTATGTTATTTACCAACCTCTGTGTCACATTATTACATTGAATGGAATGATGGACGTCATAACCATGTCATATACATTGTGCACAGACACCTTAAGTAAAGAAACAGTCATTTGAGGTGTCATAAAACAGTTGTGAATGTGCTTATACCACAGGATGAGTTGAGGATCCAAGACTCAACAGCAAAGCACAGATGTACTTAGGATATATATATATATATTTTTTTTAAGGACAAATTAAACATTATAGTACTGTTGTAAAGGCTTTATGAATGCATGCATAAGGACACCTACTGTACAGTAAAGTGTTACCCAACTAAGATAAAAGCAGAGCTATTTGCACACCTAATCAAAAGCTGTGGGTGGAAAGGAGTGCATAAGAGCATGGAGAAACAATGAGTTCCTGTCACGCGGAGTGGAACAGGGAAACCCAAGAGCAGACTCAGATGAGGAGACTGGGATAAGGTAACCAAGGAAGTCCGGAGGGGAATCCAAGGGAGCGTAGAGTGGGGAATCCAGGACAGAGTAGCAGGACTGACGAGAAGTCGGACTAGAGACAGGGACCAGAGTCAGAGCGGGCAGAACTGTAGCGGAGAGGAAAACAGCGTCAGGCAAGGGAAAACAGGCACAACAGGACAACAGTAACCAACGGCTAGAACCATGGACTGACTGGGCAGAGATTACGATCTGGCAGAGTAGAAGTGGTAGGACTGAGTATTTGTAGAGGTCTTGATTATGGAACAGGTTGCTGGTGGGGATCTGCTCTGACTCCAGCACACCTGTCTCCGCCCACACAATCAAATCAAATCAAATGTATTTATATAGCCCTTCGTACATCAGCTGATATCTCAAAGTGCTGTACAGAAACCCAGCCTAAAACCCCAAACAGCAAGCAATGCATGTGAAAGAAGCACGGTGGCTAGGAAAAACTCCCTAGGAAAAACTCCCTAGAAAGGCCAAAAACCTAGGAAGAAACCTAGAGAGGAACCAGGCTATGAGGGGTGGCCAGTCCTCTTCTGGCTGTGCCGGGTGGATATTATAACAGAACATGGTCAAGATGTTAAAATGTTCATAAATGACCAGCATGGTCAAATAATAATAATCATAGTAGTTGTCGAGGGTGCAACAAGCACGTCCGGTGAACAGGTCAGGGTTCCATAGCCGCAGGCAGAACAGTTGAAACTGGAGCAGCAGCACGGCCAGGTGGACTGGGGACAGCAAGGAGTCATCATGCCAGGTAGTCCTGAGGCATGGTCCTAGGGCTCAGTTCCTCCGAGAGAAAGAAAGAAAGAGAGAATTAGACAGAGCATATTTAAATTCACACAGGACACCGGATAAGACAAGAGAAACAATCACACACACACACACACACACACACACACACACACACACACACACACACACACACACACACACACACACACACACACACACACACACACACACGAGAGGGAGAGAGCACTGGTGGAGTGTAGGCAGGTCAAGGAGACACCGGATGAGCACTAGAGGGCGTGGCAGGAGCAGATGTGACAGTACCCCCCCCCCCAGGGTCCAGAATGTGACGGCACCCAGCAGCGCTCCTCATGAATCAAGGGGCAAGTTTCCTGGAAGCCACTTTCAAGGGAAAGTCCTTCGATGAGAGCCATACCCTTTGGCCTGGAGTGTAGACTGGAGCTGTGGCACGGCGACGGTTAGCTTGAGATTGGGTCCCGGCAGAGGCACGGTGAAGGACAGCCCGGGCCCTCCTCCAGGTGTGATGACAACGGCGCATGGGGTCATGGACTGAGGGCACTGCTACCTCGACCTCTTGGGCAGGGAACAAGGAGGGTTGATAGCCCAGAGCACACTCAAATGGTGACATACCTGACGAGGCATAGATGAGGGTGCTGTGGGCATATTCCACCCAGGGTAGCTGAGCACTCCAGGAGGAAGGGTTAGCCTAAGTCACAGTGTAGGGCAGTCTCCAGCTCCTGGTTGGCCCGTTCGGTCTGGCCGTTGGTCTGAGGGGGATATCCAGAAGAAAGACTAACTGTCGGAAACGATGTCAGTGCCAATGCCATGCAGCCGAAAAACATGGGATACCTGCAGATCCGCAGTCTCCCTGGAGGATGGAAGCTTGGAGAGTGGAATTAAGTGAGTCCATTTGGAAAATCTGTTGATAATGGTGAGGATGACTGAGTAACTGTTTGATGTGGGAAGGCCAGTAATGAAGTCCAGAGCTATGTGTGACCAGGGGCGATTGAGTATGGGAAGAGGTCGAAGCAGACCGGAAGTGGGTTTGGTGGAGGTTGTGTTCCGGGCACAGACTGAGCAGGCTGAGACGATCTCCCAGATGTCTCTCTCCATGGTGGGCCACCAAAACCGCTGACGCAGGAGGGCGACAGTCCGGTTCATGCCAGGGTGACAGTTGAGATGAGTAGAATGGGCCCACCTGGGTCAGGCTGGTTCTGCTGAGCCTGGCGAATAGGGGATTCGATCTCCCAGGATGGCAGGTGGATGGCATAATGGTCTCTGGCTCGGAACCTATGTTGTCGGCAGTGAACTGACGGGAAAGGGCATCAGGCTTGGTATTCTTAGATCCAGGGCGATAAGTAAGTGTGAAGTTGAATCTTCCAAAGAACAATGCCCACCTGGCCTTCTGGGAGTTCAGACGTTTGGCGGTCTGGATGTAGGACAGGTTTTTGTGGTCCGTCCACACAATGAAGAGGAGAACCAAGCCCTCCAAGCAGTGATGCCACTCCTCAAGGGCCAGCTTCACAGTCAGAAGTTCCCGGTTAAATATGTCGAAATTTCTTTCTGCAGGTGAGAGCTTGCGGGACAAGAAAGCACATGGGTGGAGCTTCTGATCAGAAGGGGACTGTTGAGACAGAACAGCACCTACCCCAGTGTCGGAGGCGTCCACCTCGACATCAAACTGTTCTGGGTCTGGCTGGGTGAGGATCGGAGCAGAAGTGAAGTGGCGCTTGAGTTCCCGGAACGCTGAATCTGACTCAGGGGACCAGTGGAACGGAGTGGAGGTGGAGATGAGAGTGGTGAGAAGGGCTGCCAAACGGCACGGATGAAACGTTTGTAAAAATTGTCAAATCCCAGGAAACGCTGTAGCTGCTTCAGATTCGAGGGCACAGGCCACTCTGTGACTGCCCTGACCTTGTCAGGGTCCATCTGTAACTGTCCTTGTGCAATTATGTAACACAGGAAGGACACAGAGGAAGCATGAAACTCACATTTCTCAGCCTTAACAAAAAGCTTATTATCCAACAGCTGTTGAAGAACTTGGCGAATGTGTTAGTGGTGAGCCACATACACAAAAACTTAGCATCCAATCACATCCCTCAGAAAGTCATTAACCAGGCTCTGGAAAACAGCAGGAGCATTAGTGAGACCAAACAGCATGACCAAATACTCAAAGTGTCCAAGTGGTGTGTTGAACGCCGTTTTCCACTCGTCCCTCCCTCTCTGATGAGGACAAGGTGGAAGGCATTCCAGAGTTCGAGTTTATTAAACACTGTGGCTCCATGGGGGGGGGCTGGCAAAAGCAGAACTGATGAGTGGCAAGGGATACTTGTTCCTAACAGTGATCCTATTCAGCCCACGGAAGTCTATGCACGGCCTCAGTGACCCATCTTTTTTCTTGACAAAGAAAAAACCAGCCACTACCGGAGAGGAAGAAGGCCGGACATGTTCTGCAGCCAGGGAACCCTGGATGTACCCCTCCATGGCCTCTTGCTCGGAGCGAGAGAGGTTATACAACCGGCTACAGGGGAGAGGAGCTCCAGGCTGGAGGTCAATAGCGCAGTCGTATGGCCGATGAGTTGCCAGAGACAGGGTGTGGTGCTTGCTGAACACAGGTGCTAGATCGTGATACTCTGGAGGAACTGATGACAGGTCCGGGGGTTCCGGAATGGACTGGGGCACAGACAAGGCAGGGGGAAGGGCAGAATGTAGACAATTAGAGTGACAAGATGTACTCCAAGTGATGATCCAGTCGATCTGGGGGTTGTGCAGCTTTAACCTGTTGAGGGTAGGGGGCAGTATTGACACGGCTGGATAAAAAACGTACCCGATTTAATCTGGTTACTACTCCTGCCCAGTAACTAGAATATGCATATAATTATTGGCTTTGGATAGAAAACACTCCAAAGTTTCTAAAACTGTTTGAATGGTGTCTGTGAGTATAACAGAACTCAAATGGCAGGTCAAAACCTGAGAGATTCCTTTACAGGAAGTGGCCTGTCTGACCATTTATTGTCTTTCTTTGACATCTCTTTCAAAAACTTAGGATCTCTGCGGTAACGTGACACTTCCCACGGCTCCAATAGGCTCTCAGAGCCCGGGAAAAACCTGAATGTCGTCATTCCAGCCCCAGGCTGAAACACATTATCGCCTTTCTCAAGTGGCCGATCAAGGGACTGTGGGCTTAGGCGCGTGCACTGGCCGCCCCCGTCTTTGTGTTTTTTCCTCTGTTTGCCGAAAAGGAGATTCCCGGTCGGAATATTATCGCTTTTTTACGAGATAAATTGCATAAAAATTGATTTTAAACAGCGGTTGACATGCTTCGAAGTACGGTAATGGAATATTTAGACATTTTTTGTCACAAATTGCGCCATGCGCACGACCCTTCTTTACCATTCGGATAGTGTCTGGGACACACAAACAAAACGCCGCTATTTGGATATAACGATGGATTATTTGGGACCAAACCAACATTTGTTATTGAAGTAGAAGTCCTGGGAGTGCATTCTGACGAAGACAACAAAGGTAATAACATTTTTGTTATAGTAAATCTGATTTTGGTGAAGGCTAAACTTGCCGGGTGTCTAAATAGCTAGCCCGTGATGGCTGGGCTATGTACTTAGAATATTGCAAAATGTGCTTTCACCAAAAAGCTATTTTAAAATCGGACATATCGAGTGCATAGAGGAGTTCTGTATCTATAATTCTTAAAATAATTGTTATGCTTTTTGTGAACGTTTATCGTGAGTAATTTAGTAAATTGTTAGTAAATTCCCCGTAAGTTTGCGGGGGGTATGCTAGTTCTGAACGTCACATGCTAATGTAAAAAGCTGTTTTTTGATATAACTATGAACTTGATTGAACAAAACATGCATGTATTGTATAACATAATGTCCTAGGGTTGTCATCTGATGAAGATCATCAAAGGTTAGTGCTGCATTTAGCTGTCTTCTGGGTTTTTGTGACATTATATGCTAGCTTGAAAAATGGGTGTCTGATTATTTCTGGCTGGGTACTCTGCTGACAAAATCTAATGTTTTGCTTTCGTTGTAAAGCCTTTTTGAATTCGGACAGTGTGGTTAGATTAATGACAGTCTTGTCTTTAAATAGCTGTAAAATAGTCATATGTTTGAGAAATTGAAGTAATAGGATTTTTAAGGTATTTGAAAATCGCGCCACTGGATTACACTGGCTGTTGCGTAGGTGGGACGAATTCGTCCCGCCTAGCCCAGAGAGGTTAACCAAGGATGGCCAAGAACCAGGGGAGAGTGAGGGAGGTCGATTATGTGGAGACTGATCCTTACCTGGTGATTCCCAGAGAGACCTAGGATGACCGGCACAGTTCTCTCACTGACACGGGGTAGGAGCTGTCCATTGAGAGTGTTGGCATCGAGGGGTGAATCGAGTGGAACAGTGTCCAGACCCAACTGGGTAACAACACCTCAGTCTAGGAAACTCTCGTCGGCTCCCGAGTCGATGAGGGCAGGTAGAAAAAAAGCCTGGTTTTTCCATATAAGAGTGCTGTCTAGCAAGGGTCTGGGGGAAGACGGACTGGCGCTTTGACTCAACAGTATATCCCCCACAACAGCCAAGCCACAAAGTGACCAACCTGGCCACAGTATAGATAGCTCCTAGTGCTGACTCGCTGCTGCCTCTCCTCAGGAGAGAGACGGGCCCGGTCGAGCCGTATGCATTCGGGTTCTGCCCTCTCTATCCGACGCTCACGGAGACAGTTGTCGATGCGGATGGTGAGAGAGATGAGCTCCTCGAGTCCATCAGGCTCATCCCTGGACACCAACTCATCCTTGATGGTTTCGGTGAGAGCGTTCTGGAATGTTCCCTGAAGGGCCTCCTCATTCTAGCCGCTCTCAGCAGCGAGGGTGCAAAATTCGATTGCCATCTCAGCGACAATATGGGAGCCTTGACGGATGGACAGGAGTCGCTGGCAGCATCCTTACCGCAGGTAGCGTGGTCAAAGACGCATCTCCTCTGTGAAGCTGGAGTAGGAGGAGCAGACAGGGGACTGTCTCTCCCACACAGCCCAAGAAAGGGCTGCTCCACAGAGGCTGCCAATCAGGAAGGAAATCTTGGCCCGTTCACTAGCATAAGCGTAGAGCTGTTGCTCATATACCAGCAAACATTCTAACAAAAAGGCTCTGCAAGCTCGGAGATTGCCATCGTAACGCTCGGGGGCCGGAACGAATGGCTCACGGAGCAGAGGAGGCGAACTAGGGTCTGGTTGCGAGTTCCAGGCGAAGGTTCGGCCCTGCAGGTCAGACAGGCTTCATGAAAACTCCTTGACGTGGTCCAGAAGGGTTTTCAGGGCTTGGTCATGTTGCTCGAGCAGGGCGCTTTGGCCGGCGAGGGTTTGGTGGTGAGGATCTGAGTCTACTGTGTTAATGTCTTGGGCCAGATCGTACTGTCACGCGGAGCGGAACAGGTCAACCCAAGAGCAGACTCAGACGAGGAGACTGGGATGAGGTAACCATGGTATTTATTTAAACACAGGGGGAAGATTGAGTGCAGGCCAGGGGAAGCTCGGGCGGGTTGCTGGAAACCAGGTGCAGAGGCTGAGGCTGGAAAGAGAGGTGTGGGGACAGGGTAAGCCGGTCCAGAGGGGAATCCAAGGGAACGTAGAGTGGGGAATTCAGGACAGAGTAGCAGGACTGACGAGAAGTCGGACTGGAGACAGGGACCAGAGTCAAGGCAGGCAGAACTGTAGCGGAGAGGAAAACAGCGTCAGGTACAGCTCCCTACAGCAAGAGTCTTTCTACCTCAAAATCTCCGTACCTCAGTCTCCCTACCTCACAGTCTCCTTACCTTAGCCTCTATGGGCTAGGTGGGACGCAAGCGTCCCACCCGTGGTGCACTCCATCAACAGCAGGTGCATTTCAAGAGCGGCAAATTTGAATCCAAATAAATGTCAAAATTCAAATTTTTCAAACATACAACTATTTTACACCCTTTGAAAGATAAACATCTCCTTAATCTAACCACGTTTTCCGATTTCAAAAAGGTTTTACGGCGAAAGCATACATTTAGAGTATGTTAGGACAGTACATTTACAAGAGTTGTGTGTAATGTTGTGCCAATTCAAAGACAGGCGTCACCAAAACCATAAAATCAGCTAAAATTATGCACTAACCTTTTACAATCTCCAACAGATGACACTCCTAGGACATTATGTTAGACAATGCATGCATTTTTAGTTCTATCAAGTTCATATTTATATCCAAAAACAGCGTTTTACTGTGGCGTTGATGTTCAGGAAATCGTTTCCCTCCAATAACCGGCATTCAAGTCAGCACCACAAATTAAATAATTAAAATTAGAAAACATTGGTAAAATATTATATTGTCATTTAAAGAATTATAGATTTACATCTCTTGAACGCAATCAACTTGCCAGATTTAAAAATAACCTTACTGGGAAATCACACTTTGCAATAATCTGAGCACTGCGCCCAGAAAAATACGCGTTGCGATACAGACTAGCCGCCATGTTGGGGAGATCTAAAATCGAAAATACTATGTAAATAATCCATTACCTTTGATTCTCTTCATCAGATGTCACTTCCAGGTATCACAGGTCCATAACGAATGTAGTTTTGTTCAAAAAAGCTCATCATTTATGTCCAAAAATCTCCGTCTTGTTAGCACATGATCTAAGCCCGCCGGACTTCACTTCATGAACGAGGGGAAAAAATATATTTACGTTCGTTCAAACATGTCAAACGTTGTATAGCATAAATCATTAGGGCCTTTTTTAACCAGAACATGAATAATATTCAAGGTGGACGAATGCATTCTCTTTTATAACGTATTGGAACGAGGGTACCCAACATGAACTCGCGCGCCAGGTGTCTAATGGGCCATCATCGTTCCATGGCTCTTGTTCGGTCAGATCTCCCTCCAGAAGACTCAAAACACTTTGTAAAGGCTGGTGACATCTAGTGGAAGCAATAGGAAGTGCCAAAATATTCCTCAGCCCCTGTGTTTTTCAATGGCATAGGTTTAAAGGTAATACAACACATCAGGTATCCACTTCCTGTCAGAATCTGTCTCAGGGTTTTGCCTGCCAAATGAGTTCTGTTATACTCACAGACACCATTCAAACAGTTTTAGAAACTTTAGGGTGTTTTCTATCCATATATAATAAGTATATGCATATTCTAGTTACTGGGTAGGATTAGTAACCAGATTAAATCGGGTAAATTTTTTTATCCAGCTGTGCAAATACTGCCCCCTAGCCCTAACAGGTTAACCTCTTACATCTAGACGTTCCGCTAGCGGAACACCTGCTCCAATATCCAATGATAGGCGTGGCGCGAATTACAAATTCCTCAAAAATACAAAAACTTCAATTTTTCAAACATATGACTATCTCACAGCATTTTAAAGACAAGACTCTCCTTTATCTCACCACACTCTCCGATTTTAAAAAGGCTTTACAGCGAAAGCAAAACATTAGATTATGCACTCGATATGCACTCGATATGCACTCTATATATATATATATATATATATATGCACTCGATATGTCCGATTTTAAAATAGCTTTTTGGTGAAAGCACATTTTGCAATATTCTAAGTACATGGCCCAGCCATCACGGGCTAGCTATTTAGACACCCGGCAAGTTTAGCCTTCACCAAAATCAGATTTACTATTATAAAAGTTTGATTACCTTTTGTTGTCTTCGTCAGAATGCACTCCCAGGACTGCTACTTCAATAACAAACGTTGGTTTGGTCCAAAATAATCCATCGCTATATCCGAATAGCGGCGTTTTGTTCGTGCGTCCCAGACACTATCCGAATGGTAAAGAAGGGTCGTGCGCATGGCGCAATTCGTGACAAAAAAATTCTAAATATTCCATTACCGTACTTCGAAGCATGTCAACCGCTGTTTAAAATCCATTTTTATGCAATTTATCTCGTAAAAAAGCGATAATATTCCGACCGGGAATCTCCTTTTCGGCAAACAGAGGAAAAATCACAAAGACGGGGGCGGCCAGGGCACACGCCTAAGCCCACAGTCCCTTGATCGGCCACTTGAGAAAGGCGATAATGTGTTTCAGCCTGGGGCTGTGATGACGACATTCTGTTTTTTCCCGGGCTCTGAGCGCCCATGGAAGACGTAGGAAGTGTCACGTTAGAGCAGAGATCCTTTGTGAAAGATAGAGATGGCAAAGAAGTTCAAGAAATGGTCAGACAGGCCACTTCCTGTAAAGGAATCTCTCAGGTTTTGACCTGCCATTTGAGTTCTGTTATACTCACAGACACCATTCAAACAGTTTTAGAAACTTTGGAGTGTTTTCTATCCAAAGCCAATAATTATATGCATATTCTAGTTACTGGGCAGGAGTAGTAACCAGATTAAATCGGGTACATTTTTTATCCAGCCGTGAAAATACTGCCCCCTAGCCATAACAGGTTAAAGTCTCCATACTGCAAGTCTCCCTACCTCAAAGGCTCCCTACTGCAAGAGTTTCCCTACCTCAAAGTCTCCCTACTGCAAGAGACTCCCTACCTCAAAGTCTCCCTAATGCAAAAGTCTCCCTACCTCAAAGTTTCACTACTGCAAGTCTCCCTACCTTAAAGTTTCCCTACTGCAAGAGTATCCCTACTGCAAGAGGCTCCCTACTGCAAGAGGCTCCCTACTGCAAGAGGCTCCCTACCTCAAAGGCTCCCTACTGCAACAGTCTCCCTACTGCAACAGTCTCCCTACCTCAGTCTCCCTACCTCAGAGTCTCCCGACCTCAAAGTCTCCCAACCTCAGTCTCCCTACCTCAAAGTCTCCCTACCTCAGAATATCCTTACCTCAAAGACTCCCTACTGCAAGAGTCTCCCTATCTCAAAGTCTCCCTATCTCAGTCTCCGTACCTAAAAGTGTCTCTACCTCAAAGTCTTACTACTGCAAGAACTCCCTACCTCAAAGTATCCCTACCTCAAAGTCTCCCTACTTCAAAGTATCTCTACTGCAAGAGACTCTCTACTGCAAGAGCCTCACTACCTCAGTCTCCCTAATGCAAGAGTCTCCCTATCTCAAAGTCTCCCTACCTCAAAGTTTCCCTACAGCAATAGTCTCCCTATCTCAGTCTCCCTACCTCAGAGTCTCCCTACCTCAGAGTCTCCTTACCTCAAATTATCCCTAATCCAAGAACTCCCTACCTCAAAGTATCCCTACCTCAAAGTATCCCTACCTCAAAGTCTCCCTAATGCAAGAGACGCTCAACTGCAAGAGTCTCACTACCTCAAAGTCTCCCTACCTCAGGGTCTCCCTACCTCAAAGTATCCCTACCTCAGTGTCTCCCTACCTCAAAGTTTCCCTATCTCAAAGACTCCCAACCTCAAAGTTTCCCTACCTCAAAGTCTCCCTACCTCAGTCTCCCTACCTCAGTTTCCCTACCTAAGAGTCTCCCTACCTCACAGTCTCCCTACCTCACAGTCTCCCGACCTCACAGTCTCCCGACCTCATAGTCTCCCTACCTCAAAGTCTCCCTACCTCAGTGTCCCTACCACAGAGTCCCCCTACCTCAGAGACTTCCTACTGCAAGAGTCTCCTTACTGCAAGAGTCTCCTTACTGCAAGAGTCTCCTTACTGCAAGAGTCTCCCTACCTCAGAGTCTCCCTACCTCAAAGCCTCCCTACCTCAGTCTCCCTACCTCAGTCTCCCTGCCTCAGAGTCTCTCTGCCTCAGAGTCTCCCTACCTCAGAGTCTCCCTACCTCAGAGTCTCCCTACCTCAGAGTCTCCCTACCTCAAGGTATCCCAACCACAGAAGTCTCCCTACCTCAAAGTATCCCTACCTCAGTGTCTCCCTACCTCAAAGTTTCCCTATCTCAAAGACTCCCAACCTCAAAGTCTCCCTACCTCAAAGTCTCCCTACCTCAGTCTCCCTACCTCAGTTTCCCTACCTAAGAGTCTCCCTACCTCACAGTCTCCCTACCTCACAGTCTCCCGACCTCACAGTCTCCCGACCTCATAGTCTCCCTACCTCAAAGTCTCCCTACCTCAAAGTGTCCCTACCACAGAGTCCCCCTACCTCAGAGACTTCCTACTGCAAGAGTCTCCTTACTGCAAGAGTCTCCTTACTGCAAGAGTCTCCTTACTGCAAGAGTCTCCCTACCTCAGAGTCTCCCTACCTCAAAGCCTCCCTACCTCAGTCTCCCGACCTCAGTGTCTCCCTACCTCAGTCTCCCTGCCTCAGAGTCTCTCTGCCTCAGAGTCTCCCTACCTCAGAGTCTCCCTACCTCAGAGTCTCCCTACCTCAAGGTATCCCAACCACAGAAGTCTCCCTACCTCAGAGTGTCCCTCCTGCAAGAGTCTCCCTACTGCAAGAGTCTCCCTACTGCAAGAGTTTATTTAGAGAAAGGGAAAGAAAGATTACCATCAACCCTAAAAAATTTGATAAAAATATGGGTGAAAAAGAGTGTGGAAAAACACTTGGTTGCTCTAGCTCGCTCTCTAGTCCTGCATCAGAGCAGATCAATCCGGGTCATTGGTCTTGTTTCCTCCTGGCTAGCCTGTCAAGTTGAATATGTATTAACTGGCCTTGCCTGGGGCTCCCGTTAAAATATATCCGTTTGTGGAGGGGACTTGCCAGTTGACTCATGTGGACCTTTTCCAGCTGCCTATCCGTAGTCCAGCGCAGCATCAGCTGCCTATCCGTAGTCCAGCGCAGCATCAGCTGCCTATCCGTAGTCCAGCACGGCATCAACTGCCTGTCCATAGTCCAGCGCAGCATCAGCTGTCTATCCGTAGTCCAGCGCAGCATCAGCTGTCTATCCGTAGTCCAGCACGGCATCAGCTGTCTATCCGTAGTCCAGCACGGCATCAGCTGCCTATCCGTAGTCCAGCGCAGCATCAGCTGCCTATCCGTAGTCCAGCACGGCATCAACTGCCTGTCCATAGTCCAGCGCAGCATCAGCTGTCTATCCGTAGTCCAGCACGGCATCAGCTGCCTATCCGTAGTCCAGCGCAGCATCAGCTGTCTATCCGTAGTCCAGCACGGCATCATCTGCCTATCCGTAATGTGCACAGTGTGTACAGTTTCCTGGGTGGGTCACAGTGACAGGGGGCCGGCCTTAATCCTGATCTACCGCAGCGGATTCAACTTTGACAGATTGGCGGAAATAGGATGAAGATAACTACGGGACCATATCAGGGTGTTGGGTAAATGATAATGTATGATGGGTAAGAGAATCAAAAGGTTATCCCATAGTCTGGTGAGCCAATCATATCACAGGATATTGTATGGGTAGGTGTTGTATCACACAAAGGAAGAAAATTCCCCTTAACCTACTTTTGGTAACCTTTTTTATATTCATACACGTTATTATTATATTTCATTCATTTGCATTAATAAAGTGTTAATATGTACCTTTTTTTCACATTGAAACAGTAATGTCTTCAACACATCTCTACAGACTGATGTAGCCTAGCTAGAAGTGAGGTTAGAGGTGGATAGAATAAACATCACGGTAACCTCCCACAGTTTAGAGTAAATTGCACTTAATCTTGCTGGATGCATGGTTGAACCTTTGACCCCGGCAGCTTGAGTGTTGCTCTCTTTCAGGCTGACCATTCCAGTTCTCTAAATACAGCTGTCTTTCCTGACAAGAATCCTGTCAGAATACTGGCTCCAAAATGGCACTCACTTTTGATCTCTGAAGGTGTGAAAACGGAAGAGGTGACACATTCTATCTCAGAGGATAATTCTCTTGTTTTGTTCCAACCTGTTTTTTTTTCTCACTGTTAATTCATGCGTGACGAGACATGCACGTTGAAGTCTGCTTGACTGCGTTTCCATTTTCTGACCTGTGACAAACGCAACAGTGTCTTGTTAACACTTTCCTTTAGAATTCAAGTTCACTTTACATTTGTGATAACATGATAACTACATATGCGTAGAATTATAAGTCTAAATGGAGTGGAAGAATTAGACATGCTTTACCAATTGCATTTAACAAGGTGGCCAGTGTCTTTAGCTGGGGTCACATGCAATTTCGGAAATGCATCATTACATCATATACCTGGGGTTTCATTTAGCACATTCGGCCAACCATCACTCAACGTTATGGGACTGGGAAAACCAAACTGACTGGATGCCTCCGTGAAGGTAACACTTTACTGTAGGTGTCCTTATGCATGCATTCATAAAGTCTTTATAAAAGCTATATAACACATTATAACATTTGTCATAAGCTGTCATAAGTTGTTTTAAATAGTTATGAGTCACGGCATGAGATGTTATACAACCAGTTATATGGGTGCTAAAAATGTCTGTTCATCCTGTTGTCATACAGTATGCTCTAATGTCAACTATTAATAACAACTGCTATTACGGTCCCATGTGGCTCAGTTGGTAGAGCATGGTGTTTGCAACGCCAGGGTTGTGGGTTCAATTCCCACGGGGGACCAGTACGGGGGAAAAAATGTATGAAATGTATGCATTCACTACTGTGAGTCGCTCTGGATAAGATCGTCTGCTAAATGACTAAAATGTAAATGTAATTACACAGTCTGCATGACAACTTATGTTATTACATGCTACATAAGAGTCTATATACCAGATGTTATAACAGGGTGTTATGTCATTTACCAACCTCTGTGTCACATTATTACATTGAATGGAATGATGGACGTCATAACCATGTCATATACATTGTGCACAGACACCTTAAGTAAAGAAACATTCATTTGAGGTGTTATAAAACAGTTGTGAATGTGCTTATACCACAGGATGAGTTGAGGATCCAAGACTCAACAGCAAAGCACAGATGTACTTAGGATATATATATATATATATATATTTTAAGGACAAATGAAACATTATAGTACTGTTGTAAAGGCTTTATGAATGCATGCATAAGGACACCTACTGTACAGTAAAGTGTTACCCAACTAAGATAAAAGAGTGGAAAGGAGTGCATAAGAGCATGGAGAAACAGTAAGTTCCTTTGGATAGTAGTATTGCATCTGTTCGGCAGGTAGCCTAGTGGTTAGCGTGTTGGACTAGTAACCGAAAGGTTGCAAGATCAAATCGCCAAGCTGACAAGGTAAAAATCTGTCATTCTGCCACTGAACAAGGCAGTTAACCCACTGTTCCTAGGCCGTCATTGAAAATAAGAATTTGTTCTTAACTGACAAGCCAGGTTAAATAAAGATAAAAATAAATTCATTTACTACGCCCTTGTTTGTCGTGTTTTCCGGCTTCCGCAGAACAAGCATCATCTGTGAATGTTCTTAAAGACAAAGATTGTTTTGACTTTCAAAAATGCCTTAATTGTTTTACATTGCAATTTTAAGTGTCACCATCAAATTGTTTCTAGGCCTACATGAGTACAAGTTACACCATGACGAGGACCGTGAAAATAAGTAGGCACATGAGAATTATTAAAATATGGCAAATATTAGTCAATTCTTGCATTCTATCCATGCTGGCTTTTGCAGGATAGCTGAGACATGACACAGATAAGTGGGAGGGAATACAGGCTTTCACCACTTTATTAATGCCTAATTTTCCTAAATGGATAATGGAAACAATTCAACCACTTCACGTTTATTCAGCATTCTAGGTTTTTGCGAAAATGTGTTTCTTTTTAGGTGTGACCTCATTACGTCCAGCTGTTTTTATCGACACAAGACAGTTAAATGGAAACACATTGTAGCAGGCACTGTCGCATCTACTGTCTAAATGTCGACCAAAAAATCCCAGTACAGGTTAATGGAAACCTAGCTACTGTTGACTTTACTTAATAATATATAATAATACCTTTATTTAACTAGGCAAGTCAGTTAACCTGTTATGGCTAGGGGGCAGTATTTTCACGGCTGGATAAAAAACGTACCCGATTTAATCTGATTATTAGTCCTGCCCAGAAACTAGAATATGCATATAATTATTAGCTTTGGATAGAAAACACTCCAAAGTTTCTAAAACTGTTTGAATGGTGTCTGTGAGTATAACAGAACTCATTTGGCAGGCCAAAACGTGAGAAGATTCTGTACAGGAAGTACCCTGTCTGACCATTTCTTGAACTTCTTTGCCATCTCTATCCATTACAAAGGATCTCTGCTCTAACGTCACACTTCCTACGTCTTCCATGGGCGCTCAGAGCCCGGGAAAAAGCTGAATGACGTAATTCAACGCCCTGGCTGAAACACACGAGCGCTTTTGCTAAGTGGTCTATCAGAGGACAAAGGGCTTAGGCTCGTGCACTGGCCGCCCCCGTCTTTGTGTTTTTCCCTCTATTTGCCGAAACACAGATTCCCGGTCGGAATATTATCGCTTTTTTTACGAGAAAAATGGCATAAAAATTGATTTTAAACAGCGGTTGACATGCTTCGAAGTACGGTAATGAAATATTTAGAAATCTTTTGTCACGAAATGCGCCATGCGCACGACCCTTATTTACCATTCGGATAGTGTCTAGAACGCACGAACAAAACGCCACTATTTGGATATAACGATGGATTATTTTGGACCAAACCAACATTTGTTATTGAAGTAGAAGTCCTGGGAGTGCATTCTGACGAAGAACAGGAAAGGTAATCAAACTTTTCTAATAGTAAATCTGATATTGGTGAGTGCTAAACTTGGTGGGTGTCTAAATAGCTAGCCCTGTGATGCCGGGCTATCTACTGAGAATATTGTAAAATGTGCTTTCACCGAAAAGCTATTTAAAATCAGACATATCGAGTGCATAGAGGAGTTCTGTATCTATAATTCTTAAAATAATTGTTATGTTTTTTGTGAACGTTTATCGTGAGTAATTTAGTAAATTCACCGGAGGTTTGCGGGGGGTATGCTAGTTCTGAACGTCACATGCTAATGTAAAAAAGCTGGTTTTTATATAAATATGAACTTGATTGAACAAAACATGCATGTATTGTATAACATAATGTCCTAGGGTTGTCATCTGATGAAGATCATCAAAGGTTAGTGCTGCATTTAGCTGTGGTTTTGTTTTTTGTGACATTATATGCTAGCTTGAAAAATGGGTAGTCTGATTATTTCTGGCTGGGTACTCTGCTGACATAATCTAATGTTTTGCTTTCGCTGTAAAGCCTTTTTGAAATTGGATAGTGTGGTTAGATTAACGAGAGTCTTGTCTTTAAAATGCTGTAAAATAGTCATATGTTTGAAAAATGGAAGTTTTTGGATTTTAGAGGAATTTGTATTTCGCGCCACACCCATCATTGGATATTGGAGCAGGTGTTCCGCTAGCGGAACATCTAGATGTAAGAGGTTAAGAACAAATTCTTATTTACAATGACGGCCTGCACCGGCCAAACAATTAGTATAACCTTGTCGTGTCTTTGGGCACCATTAAACTGAAGACATGTTTATCAAATTACTCCCTGTAATTATTATTACGCGATTAAACTGATTAACCTGTTATGGCTAGGGGGCAGTATTTTCACGGCTGGATAAAAAACGTACCCGATTTAATCTGGTTACTACTCCTGCCCAGTAACTAGAATATGCATATAATTATTGGCTTTGGATAGAAAACACCCTAAAGTTTCTAAAACTGTTTGAATGGTGTCTGTGAGTATAACAGAACTCATATGGCAGGCCAAAATCTGAGGTTTCATTCAGGAAGTGGCCTGTCTGACAAGGTGTCGTTCTTCTTGTCTCTGTTTATTGAAGAGTGAGGATCTTAGCTGTCCCGTGACACTTCCTACGGCTGACATAGGTTCTCAGAAGGCGGCAAAAAGCGGAATCGTGGCTTTGAAGGCTCTGGCTGAAACAAAGTAGCGCGTTTGGGTAGTGGCTGGTTACAGTACTGTGAGACTCAGGCTCGTGCCCGCGTCGACCGAAAGGTTTGTTTTCATTCCTCTGTTTAGCTAAATGGACATTCCCGGTCGGAATATTATCGCTTTTTTACGAGAAAAATGGCATAAAAATGGATTTTAAACAGCGGTTGACATGCTTCGAAGTACGGTAATGGAATATTTAGAATTTTTTTTCACGAATTGCGCCATGCGCGCGACCCTTCTTTACCATTCGGATAGTGTCTGGGACGCACGAACAAAACGCCGCTATTCGGATATAACGATGGATTATTTTGGACCAAACCAACATTTGTTATTGAAGTAGCAGTCCTGGGAGTGCATTCTGACGAAGACAACAAAAGGTAATCAAACTTTTATAATAGTAAATCTGATTTTGGTGAAGGCTAAACCTGCCGGGTGTCTAAATAGCTAGCCCGTGATGCCTGGGCTATGTACTTAGAATATTGCGAAATGTGCTTTCACCAAAAAGCTATTTTAAAATCGGACATAGAGTGCATAGAGGAGTTCTGTATCTATAATTCTTAAAATAATTGTTATGCTTTTTGTGAACGTTTATCGTGAGTAATTTAGTAAATTGTTAGCAAATTCCCCGGAAGTTTGCGGGGGGTATGCTAGTTCTGAACGTCACATGCTAATGTAAAAAGCTGTTTTTTGATTTAAATATGAACTTGATTGAACAAAACATGCATGTATTGTATAACATAATGTCCTAGGGTTGTCATCTGATGAAGATCATCAAAGGTTAGTGCTGCATTTAGCTGTCTTAAGGGTTTTTGTGACATTATATGCTAGCTTGAAAAATGGGTGTCTGATTATTTCTGGCTTGGTACTCTGCTGACATAATCTAATGTTTTGCTTTCGCTGTAAAGCCTTTTTGAAATCGGACAGTGTGGTTAGATAAGCTTTGTACAGAAATACAATTCTCTCACATTAACATCAGTACATAGCATCTCCACATATTCCAAATAGCTTAAATCTTATTAAATCATTTTATACAACCATTAGATGTAAGTCTCATCGCTGAGGCTAGTATATAAACATTAGTATGGTAATATGGCCATATTGTCTCTAATGAGCCTCACAAAATTGTACCAAGCGGACCAGTTCGTAGCTGGATACTTCACCGACCTTTTATACCTTCTCCAGAACATAAATGTCATTCGGTTCTCCAATTCTGTGAGGTGGAAGAATCCTTTGTTCTCTCCATGAAAACACTCTGTCTCTTTATACTGTGGCCTGTGAGGCAGGACATTCCCCTTTGGAATTTTACGACCCCTCTCACAGGGCCTGGGTAGGGGTAGGTAGGTAGGGGGATGGTGCATAGAAAACCCAGAGGGCAAAGTCATGACAACCTTTACTTAATATCTACCTATAAAAATAATTTTGTTAGCCATTACATATCATTTGATATGTCCATCAATCAATCACACTGTCACGTTCGCTATCTTCGAACTCCCTGTCATATATAAGCCAAGGCGCAGCGTGCCGGTAATTCCACATACTTTATTGAAGAAAAACCGAACAAAAACAATAAACAGGTAAAACAGAAAGAAACGTGACGCTCTGGTGCTGCTCAAAGGCAGCTACACAAAAACAAGATCCCACAAATCAAGGAGGGAAAAAGGGCTCCCTAAGTATGGTTCCCAATCAGAGACAACGATGGACAGCTGCCTCTGATTGGAAACCACACTCAGCCAAAACAAAGAAATAGAAAAACTAGATTGCCCACCCCACATCGCACCCTGACCTAACCAAACTAGAGGAAAATAAATGTCTCTAAGGTCAGGGCGTGACACACACCTTATTATATAATCTGTTTGTAACTTGATAACATTTACTGATCACAGTAAACTGTCACACCCTGATCTCTTTCACCTGTCCTTGTTAATGTCTCCACCCTCTCCAGGTGTCGCTTGTTTTCCCCAGTGTATTTATCCCTGTGTTTCCTGTCTCTCTGTGCCAGTTCGTCTTGTATGTCCAAGCCTACCAGCGTTTTTTTCCCGTTTTCCTGCTTTGGCTTTTCTCCTTTTTCTTTTGCCTGTCCACAACCATTCTCTTGCCTATTCCCTTTGCATTTATTAAACATCTTAAACTTCAACCATCTGCCTCCTGTGTCTGCATTTGGGTCTCGCCTAGTGTCATGATATAAACAGCAATACATTTTTATTTTTTTATTTTCACAATGGTATTAAATATAACTTAATGTTTGTGTCTGTGTAAACTCTTAGCAGAATTATTATTTCACTTTAACAAAGATGTAAAAAGAGGAGGATGAAATACCAACAGGGAATAACAACCCAAGGCTTGTCTTCTGAGGCATGTCTTTCCCAACACTGCACCAACCGTGTTTCGAATGCAACGTCTCTCGGTCCTGCCGTCATGGCAACCGCACACTCCAGCAGGAAACATAGAAGACACCAATGAGTGAAGAGGAAGCACACACCGGGAGATCAATAAGGCCATTCATGCATCTATACACATCTCTGTGTTACAGGGGTACCTACTTTAGATCATGTCGGCTAACTCTCAGAGATAGAGGTTGTCTACAAGAAACATTTTCCCAGAATCCTTGTCCGAGCAGAGATTCAGTATATCCACATTCCTAAACAAAATCCAGAACCAGAACACTTGTGAAAAAGTTCAAAACAGGCAAAGAGAATACAAACTTCAATGATCCTGCTATGCACTTTGAGTTGATTGTTGACTCCCCATTTCAATCCTTTTGAGGATACATGCCTTCAAATCAAATCAAATGTATTTATATAGCCCTTCTTACATCAGCTGATATCTCAAAGTGCTGTACAGAAACCCAGCCTAAAACCCCAAACAGCAAGCAGTGCAGGTGTAGAAGCACGGTGGCTAGGAAAAACTCCCTAGAAAGGCCAAAACCTAGGAAGAAATGCCTTGTGTTTTTTTTCTTATGTAACTATCCCTTTCAGTGTAAATCAAGTTTTTTTTTAGATGCTACAAACTATATTGTTCATCGTGATTGATCATCATGCAATCACACTTGGTGGAGCATACAACACAGCACTCCAGTCCAACACCACAACATCAACACCTGGAAAACAAGATGGAGGAAGGTTGGGGACTAGTACTATAGTATTTACTTAAAGGTCCAATGCAGCCGTTTTTATTTCAATATTTCTGGGTAACAATTTACCTTACTGTGATTGTTTTCAATTAAAATGGTCCAAAAATAAAAAATTGTTTCTTAGGAAAAGAGTAATTTCTCAAGCAAGAATTTTGCTAGGGCTGTCTTTGAGTGGTCTGAGTGGGGAGGGGGAAACTGAAAATTAACAGAAGAGGTCTTGAACTCTATTTCTTATTGGTCTACTAACTAATTTACCACCTGGTGATGTCACCAGGCAGGCCAAAATGCTCTTAAAATAGGCAGAAAATGTACACTTAAAGAGCATTATCATAATCTTTTTTTTTTACAGTATTATTTCAACCTCATATTGTGGAAATATACACTGAGTGTACAAAACATTAGGAACACCTACCTAATATTGAGTTGCACCCCTTTTTGTCCTCAGAACAGCCTCAATTTGTCGGGGCATGGACAATACAAGGTTTCGATAGCGTTCCACAGGGATGCTGGCCCATGTTGACTACAATGCTTCCCACGGTTGTGTCAAGTTGGCTGGTAGTGGATCTCTACTCCGAATAGCTTGTTCAATCTCATCCCGCAGATGCTCAATTGAATTGCCATCTGGTGACTGGGCAGGCCACTACAGTAAGCTGAATTCACTGTCATGTTCGTGGAACCATTCCTGGACAATCCTATCCTTGTGGCATGGAGCATTATCCTGCAAATAAAATCCATTTGGAGATGGATACACTGCTGCCATGAAGGGCTGCACCTGATTGGCAATGTTGCTCAGATATCCTGTGGCATTCAAACATTGCTTCACTTTGATCAAGGGGCCCAGTGTGTGCCATGAAAACACATCCCACACCATCACACCACCACTAGCCTGTAATGTTGACACGCTAGATGGATGCATGTACTCATGTGGTTTTCTCCATACCCTAGTCCTTCCATCAGTGTGAAACAGCAGGAACCAGGACTCATCAGACCAGGCAATTCTTCAGTGTCCAGTGTTTTCGTTCCTTACCCCACTGCAAAGGCAGTTTCTTGTTGTTTTGCTGAACGAAGTAGAACTCTATAATGGCGTCTGCTGCCTGAAGGTACGACAAGTTCAGTGGAGGCTCCTCAGAGGAGGAAGTGTAGGACCATCCTCCTCAGTGATTTTCATTCAAATTAAAATAGTATAACATTTAAAAAGTTATCATTTTTAGATAAAACTATGCTAGCTATCTTCTGTCCTCCTCTGGGTACATTGACTTCAATACAAAACCTAGGAGGCTCATGGTTCTCACCCACTTCCATAGACTTGCACAGTAATTACGACAACTTCCGGAGGACGTCCATCAGAGTTCTTGCAGCATGAACTGACATGTTGTCCACCCAATCAAAGGATCAGATAATTAATCTAGTACTGAAAGCATAAGCAACAGCTAGCTATCACTGCAGTGTATACAATGTGGTGAGTAGTTGACTCAAAAAGAGTGAAAGACAATAGTTGAGCAGTTTTGAACAGATTCATTTCTTCCAAAATGAAGTAGAAGCAAGAGAGAAGTAGAGAGAGAGAAATATTTCCAAAAATGTTTTCACTTTCAGTTTCATTTACTTAGCTAGCAAATGCAGCTAGCTAGTTTAACCTACTGAAACACCCTGCTCAAACAGAGAGATGCTATATTAGTTAGCTGGCTCTGACTTTCCAACACAACACTGGAACTCTTCCAAGTCAAGGTAAGCTTTTGGTATTACAAATGTATTGCAGTGAGGTTGGAGTAGGTAGAAGGGTAAAGTGCTATTCATTCAAAAAGCCTTGAAGACAAATATGTGGAATGTCTTTGAGTTGTTCAGAGTTTGCCCAAAAGCAGTTCCTCCTCAAGACCTCCCCACTACCTACTCTCTGTTTCACAATAAGCATAGAGTGGTCCACTACCTACTCTCTGTTTCACAATAAGCATAGAGTGGTCCACTACCTACTCTCTGTTTCACAATAAGCATAGAGTGGTCCACTACCTACTCTCTGTTTCACAATAATCATAGAGTGGTCCACTACCTACTCTCTGTTTCACAATAACCTCACAGTGGTCCACTACCTACTCTCTGTTTCACAATAAGCTCACAGTGGTCCACTACCTACTCTCTGTTTCACAATAAGCATAGAGTGGTCCACTACCTACTCTCTGTTTCACAATAACCTCACAGTGGTCCACTACCTACTCTCTGTTTCACAATAAGCATAGAGTGGTCCACTACCTACTCTCTGTTTCACAATAAGCTCACAGTGGTCCACTACCTACTCTCTGTTTCACAATAAGCATAGAGTGGTGTGTAACTATAGCTGGTGGCCTTTGCTCTCCTCTCGTCTCATCTTTGCTCGTCTGGTCTCCTCTCCTTTCGTCTACCAAAAATGAGAAGCTTGCAATTTGCTGCTAGAACTTCTTCTACGAGGATAGACTTCTTTCGCCCAGGGACTATGGCATCCCGGGATGTTGAAGTTTGATAAAGGCGTCTCAGATCTATTTTCTCTGCAGTCTGAGTATGGTCCAGAAGGCTGCCTCTCTCTGGGTGTGCTGCCAATGCCTCTTTCGCTTGGCCATTACGCCCCTGGTACAATTTGGGAATAATGAGCCAGAGAGGACACACAGACGTCTACTGTTCGAGAGGTCCTTTACTCTATGTTCTTCTGCGTTATTATCTCAGATTTCATTATTTTGTGAATCGTTAATCAGATCTCTCAGAAGCTAGTTTGGTATCCTGATTAATGTAAAAGTTGTAGTGGTACTCCTGCACTGCACTGCCCCTGTGATAACCCCAAATTTACTAACTGACAATTCAGTTTGTACAAACATCCTCCCATAGATGGTATTTGACTCCCATCTTAAACCCTCTGCTCAAGCATGCTGTAATAACCAAACCTAGGAGTTAAGTCATTCCTTTCGTTGTGTATTTAGGCACATTTTTGAATCTATGGCTTATTTTACAGACCCTGGTTCGATCTTGGGCTGTATCACAATTGGCCGAGTGTCGTCCGGGTTCGGGGAGGGTTTAGCCGGGGTAGGCCGTCATTGTAAAATAAGAATTTGTTCTTAACTGACTTGCCTAGTTAAATAAATATTTAAAAAATCTCATATGCCTTTGCCATTTTTTTTTACTTCTACCCATGGATTTTGATTGTGCCAGTATATCATGGGAGGACTGTATGTGCAGTGCTCAAATACTCCACAGAGTATACACTCTTCTGTGTAGAGATACAGCAGATACTCCACAGAGTATACACTCTACCGTGTAGATACAGCAGATACTCCACAGAGTATACACTCTACCGTGTAGCGATACAGCAGATACTCCACAGAGTATATACTCTACTGTGTAGACACAGCAGATACTCCACAGAGTATACACTCTACTGTGTAAATACATCAGATACTCCACAGAGTATACACTCTGCCGTGTAGATACAGCAGATACTCCACAGAGTACACACTCTAACGTGTAGATACAGCACCATAGCGCCTGGCATCCTACCTTCACATTTGCTCGGCCACATTCCGAGGCAAGGCCCCTAAGGCCCCCAACATTGGCATAGTCTTCAAGGCTCAAAGCTCACCTCATTTCCAAGCTCTGGCGAGTGTGAATCGGAAAGTAGCTTTTCATCTAAGACGATTTCCAGTAGCCACAGACACCGTAGAGAAATGTTGGCCAAATCCACGTTTTAAATGTCAGCTCAAACCTCGGGATAGTGCTAACATGACCTGTGATCTCTAAGCATCCAGCAGGCCTCTTCGGAACTCGAAGCAACAATTGTATTTCCTCCTCCAGGCAAGGATGATAGGGGGATAAAGGCTGGTGTTTGCTTTTCTCTATGAGGCCTCTGAGCGCTGGGCACTTCTCTTGAGTAAACCTTAGCCGGTGGACCACGGCCTGTTCTGTTTGCTTATAATGGAGAAAGTTTATATTTTCTTCTGCCCATTCTCCTTCTGCTGTACACCCATAGAACAGATGAAGATGGAAAAAGAAGAGCAATTCTAAAACGTATTGTTGAATTTACTCAATATGATGTCAAATTTGATGGATTTACGAAAGGTGTCTGAATAATGTTATCATGGCATACATGTTAGGGGCATTATCACCAGTTTGAGGTAGTCTTGAGGTCAGCAAGCAGAGATAACTATTTGATGTTTCAGATCAAACAGTCAGATGAAGATAAAAATATGGTGATATCCATCAACCAGCGACTCCATAGTATCACGTCTGTAGCCTTGAGGATAGGAGAGAATTTCATTTGCACCCAGCAATGTCCTCCAGGGATTGGTAACATGCCTCTGGGCTCAAGAGGAAAGCCAGTGTCACTGGTAGGGGCTGGGCTGAAAATGATTGAAATCTCTCCACAAAGGGCCCCTTTTTTCACTGTATTGTGTTTCACTGAAATTAGAAAGCTTCTGCTTCTGTCACGGGTTGATTTAGAATTCTTTCTGAACTTTTGCCATGATTGCCACCGCGGCTTTGGGGGAAAAACAGTGCTATACTATGGTGACTGTCACTACCCCGTGTGACACCTCTTATCTCCCGTAACAGAAACGAGCTCTAATCATTTCCAGTTAAAATGTTTTTTTCTCCAGTGTAGAATTAAGTCTAAATGGAGTGGAAGAATTAGACATGCTTTTCCATTTGCATTTAACGAGGTGGCCAGGGTCTTTTGCTGTGGTCACATCGAATTTTGGAAATGCATCATTACATCATATACCTTGGCTTTCATTTTGCACATTCGGCCCACCATCACTCAACGTTATGCGACTGGGAAAACCAAACTAATTGGACACCTCCAACAAAAATGAGCAGCGCTTCAAACAGCCGCCCCCGCTTCACCTTTTCTTACCCATAAGACCTTGGCTGTTAGAACTCAGCGAGTGTGAGGAAGGCGGAAAGGAAGGAGGAGGAAACCTTGTCTAGGTGGGAGGTTCACAGACAATTCACTTTCTGGCCGGGGTTTCGGGAGTGACCTCAGAGATTATATAATATGGATTTGGAGGCACAAACATGCCGCCCTTTGCTAAAGTGAGAGAGGGGAGAAGGTAATTAAGTCTGTAGAGACTGGTGGATCTGATTGGAGCTTTTTAAAGAGCCAACGTTCCATTACTCATTCACCTGACTTGCTTGTAACTTAGTGTGATCGACAAGTTTTGTTCCTTCGAAACGGATCATTTCTGTGAAATGTTAATGATGATGTAGAAGTTTTCTCAAACTGAAGCCTAGGACCATATAAACTTAATCTACCGACATAACACGTCTCTTGGATTTTCACATTTGTCCGACTTTTTTCCAGAAATATTATCTAGTTCATTACTTTAACACACACTACCAATGTGTTGCTAATGGCTCTCGCTTACCCCTTAGAAAATATCATTGTTGGTTGCTTCTAGACAGTGATACTAGTCTCATAATGTTTTTGTTATCTCTCTCTCTCGTGCATACACACACACACAGGGAAACCATTAATTATCCGATACGAAGGAGGGTCATGAAAATTATCCCAGATGAATGGATTTATGGTAAGATAATTAAGTTAAGATAATTAAGTTAAGGCAAGTTAATTAAGTTAAGATAAGACAATTGAGTTAAGGTAAGATAATTAAGTTAAGGCAAGTTAATTAAGTTAAGATAAGACAATTGAGTTAAGGTAAGATAATTAAGTTAAGGTAAGACAATCAAGTTAAGGTAAGATGAACAAAACAAGATGTATGAAATAATTCAGTCATTAATTCAAAATGTGGGGCCCATCTGAATTTGAATAGACATACCATGTATTTTGCGAGAAATTGCTAATTTGTGTTTCTTCCTGCAAAGGGCACTACATTATTTCTGTCTCGTTTGACAAGTGTTTATTGTTGCCCGTAGTCGACTGAAGGTTACCTGATATATTATGTGGAATACTTGTAGCATAATGACGAAGAAAATATAAAGGCAATCAATCAACCTTTGTGTCTTCACACAAAGCCTGTCTTGAGGTTTATGGAAATGTAACAGTGATGCTACTCTTATGGAGAGGTCTTCACCAATAGATAAATAAATAGCTTTTTCTTCATGGATTGAAAACGACTCTATCCTACCTAAATATAATTTTGTTGAGACCTGTTCATTTTATTGATTCCCCTTGATCGCCACTTTGCCAGATCTTGAAGAATTTTTCCCAGATAAAATAAGCAAGCTTTTCTTTTAACATTATTTTACATATACTCCTGTGACTTTCACATCTTTCCTCGTTCACACTTCATGAGTATCAGAACTCAGGATAAGACCCAGATGCAGACAGCTAGAGTCACAGATGTTTATTGACCCAAACAGGGGGCAGGCAAAAGACAGGTCAAAGGCAGTGTCGTGTCTTTACTATCCTTAAATGTGACAAAATTATATGACCTGCTATTTCATCAAATCGATTACCTAACGTTTAATTGATTATGCGAGTGAATTAAATCATGTAACAATTAAACCATTAATAACCTGGGGCTCCACGGAAGCATTCATTTATATGAGCGGTTATCTCCCGAATCAACTCTCTTAAAGATCTTTTATATCAATAGCAGTCAATTATTAATCAAATCAAATTGTATGAATCACATGCGCCGAATACAACAGGTGTAGACCTTACAGTGAAATCCTCACTTACGAGCCCCTAACCAACAATTCAGTAAAAAAAAAAATACAGATAAGATTAAGAAATAAAAGTAACAAGTAATTAAAGAGCAGCAGTAAAATAACAATAGCGAGACTATATACAGGGGGGTACTGGTACAGAGTCAATGTGTGGGGACACCAGTTAGTTGAGGTAATATGTACATGTAGGTAGAGTTATTAAAGTGACTATGCATAGATAACAACAGAGAGTAGCAGCGGTGTAAAAAAGGGGGGGTGGGCAATGCAAATAGTCTGTGTAGCCATTTGATTAGTGTTCAGGAGTCTTATGGCTTGGGGGTAGAAGCTGTTTAGAAGCCTCTTCGACCTAGACATGGCGCTCTGGTACCGCTTGCCGTGCAGTAGCAGAGAGAACAGTCTATGACTAGGGTGGCTGGAGTCTTAGACAATAATTTTGGGCCTTCCTCTGACCCCGCCTGGTATAGAGGTCCTGGATGGCAGGAAGCTTGGCCCCAGTGATGTACTGGGCTATTCACACTACCCTCTGTAGTGCCTTGCGGTCGGAGGCCGAGCAGTTGCTATACCAGGCAGTGATGCAACCAGTCAGGATGCTCTCGATGGTGCAGCTGTAGAACCTTTCGAGGATCTGAGGACCCATGTCAAATCTTTTCAGTCTCCTGAGGGGGAATAGGTTTTCTTGTGCCCTCTTCATGACTGTCTTGGTGTGCTTTGACCATGTTAGTTTGTTGGTGATGTGGACAACAATGAACTTGAAGCTCTCAACCGGCTCCACTGTAGCTCTTTATTTTTTAAATATTTTATATAACCTTTATTTAACTAGGCAAATCAGTTAAGAACAAATTCTTATTTACAATGACAGCCTAGGAACAGTGGGTTAACTGCCTTGTTCAGGGGAAGATCAACATATTTTTACCATGTCAGCTCGGGATTCAATCCAGCAACCTTTAGTTACTGACCCAATACCTGCCGACCCAGGTAGCCTAGCCCTGGTAGCCTAGCCCTGGTAGCCTAGCCCTGTCGATGAGAATGGGGGCGTCCTCGGTTCTCTTTTTCCTGTAGTCTACATTCATCTCCTTTGTTGTCCTTGCACCACACGGCCAGGTCTCTGACCTCCTCCCTAAATGCTGTCTCGTTGTTGTCGGTGATCAGGCCTACCACTGTTGTGTCATCGGCAAACTTAATGATGGTGTTGGAGTCATACCAGGCTTTGCAGTCATGAGTGAACAGGGAGTATAGGAGGGGACTGAGCTCGCACCCCTGAGTGGCCCCTGTGTTGAGGATCAGCATGGCGGATGTGTTGTTACTTACCCTTACCACCTGGGGGCGGCCCGTCAGGAAGTCATGGATCCAGTTGCAGAGGGAAGTGTTTAGTCCCAGGGTCCTTAGCTTATTGATGAGGTTTGAGGGCACTATGGTGTTGAACGCTGAGCTGTAGTCAATGAATAGCATTCTCACATAGGTGTTCCTTTTGTCCAGGCGGGAAAGGGCAGTGTGGAGTGCAATAGAAACTGCATCATCTGTGAATCTGTTGGGGCAGTATGCAAATTGGAGTGGGTCTAGTGTTTCTGGGATAATGGTGTTGATGTGAGCCATGACCAACCTTTCAAAGCACTTCATGGCTGCAAACGTGAGTGCTACGGGTTGGTAGTTGTTTATGCAGGTTACCTTAGTGTTCTTGGGCACAGGCACTATGGGGGTCTGCTTAAAACATGTTGGTATTACAGACTCGGACAGGGAGAGGTTGAAAATATCAGTGAAGACACTTGCCAGTTGGTCTACGCATGCTCGCAGTACACGTCCCGGTAATCCGTCTGGCCCTGCGGCCTTGTGAATGTTGACCACACAGTCTTCCAGAACAGCTGGTGCTCTCGCATGTTTCAGTGTTATTTGCCTCAAAGTGAGCATAGAAGTAGTTTAGCTCGTCTGGTAGGCTCGTGTCACTGGGCAGCTCTCGGCTGTGCTTCCCTTTGTAGTCTGTTGTGGTTTGCCAGCCCTGTCGCATCTGACGAGCGTCAGAGCCAGTGTAGTACGATTCGATCTTAGTCCTATATTGACACTTTTCCATGTTTAATGGTTCGTTGGAGGGCATTGCGGGATTTCTTATAAGCTTCCGGGTTAGAGTCCCATTCCTTGAAAGCGGCAGCTCTAGCCTTTAGCTCAGTGTGGATGTTGCCTGTAATCCATGGCTTCTGGTTGGGGTATGCACGTATGGTCACCGTGGGGACGACGTCATCGATGCACTTATTGATGAAGCCAATGACTGATGTGGTGTATTCCTCAATGCCATCGGAGGAATCCTGGAACATATTCCAGTCTGTGGTAGCAAAACAGTCCTGTAGCTTAGCATCTGCTTCATCTGACCACTTTTGTATTGATCTAGTCACTGGTGCTTCCTGCTTAAACATTTGCTTGTAAGCAGGAATCAGGAGGACAGAATTATGTTCAGATTTGCCAAACAGAGGGCGGGGGATAGCTTTGTATGTGTCTCTGTGTGTGGATTAAAGGTGGTCCAGAGATTTTTTTCCTCTGGTTGCACATTTATCATGCTGATAGAAATTTTGTAAAACGGATTTAAGTTTCCCTGCATTCAAGTCCCCAGCTACTAGGAGCGCCACCTCTGAGTGAGCATTTTCTTGTTTGCTTATGGCGGAATACAGCTTATTCAATGCTGTCTTAATGCCAGCCTCTGACAGTGGTGGTATGTAAACAGCTACAAAAAATACAGATGAATACTCTCTAGGTAGGTAATATGGTCTACAGTTTATCATGAGATACTCTACCTCAGGCGAGCAGTAGCTCGAGACTTCCTTAGATATCATGCACCAGCTGTTATTTACAAAAATACATAGTCCACCGCCCCTTGTCTTACCAGACGCTTCTGTTCTATCCTGCCGGTACAGCGTATAACCAGCCAGCTGTATGTTGATAGTGTTGTCGTTCAGCCACATCTCCATGAAGCATAAGATATTACAGTTGTGAATGTCCCGTTGGTAGTTTAATCTTCCTCGTAGGTCATCTATTTTATTGTCCAAAGATTGCACGTTTGCTAGCAGAATGGAATAAAGTGGGGGTTTATTTAGATCGCCTACAAATTCTCAGAAGACAGCACGCCCTCCAGCCCCTTTTTCTCCGCCTCCACTTCACGTAAATCATGGGGATCTGGGCCTGTTCCCGAGAAAGCAGTATATTGTTCGCGTCGGCCTCGTCAGACTCCTTAAAAGAAAAAAATATTCTGCCAGTCCGTGATGAGTAATCGCAGTCCTGATGTCAGGAAGTTATTTTCGGTCATAAGAGATGGTAGCAGCAACATTATGTACAAAAAAAGTAAAAAAATAAACAAACAAAAAAACAATCCGTTGGGGGAACGTAAAACGTCTGCCTTCTTCTCTGGCGCCATCTTTACCTTCAATCAGTCTATCAGTCTCATCTGAACGTTGTAAAATTCTTGGTTATCTGCACGAACCCTAGCATAAATTATGAATCAGCAACATACAAACTAACTAAACAATCATAGAAGTACATAACAAACAAACAGTAGATATTGGTTACTAACAATGATGGAAAAGTCCCTAGTGGGCTAAGCCCATATGATGGCATGGTAGACAAAGGGAAGGGGGTGGGACCGAGAAAGAGCGGGACATACATAGAGGATTACTACACTCATAGGAATTGCTAATACTTTACTCGAATGACCCCTCATTCGAAAAGAAATTGCAATGCATATTTAAGCCCGTACGTCTTCTCTGTTGGAATCTGGTCAGTCTGCTCGAGAGAGTCGACAGAAAAGTCTCTGGTTGTGTTCCCCAAAAGTCACAGTCTGTCTTTCGTGGTTGTAGGTGGTTAGAATGGATACTTCAGAGTACCATTCAAAAATGTTTTCATAACATATGTGGTTCGGCGGTTGTCGGTATTCTTGTTCTAGGTTTACGTAATTTCTAGCTGCAGACTAGTAATTTGTGTCATAGAATTTGCTCCTTCTGTAGTGAATCGATAGTCTCAGAGTGTAACCATTTCCAGCCGTGTAGCCAATGCTCCACATGGGATGGTTTTCGAGTCTTATGGTTTGCGTGGTCTTAACCTGTTGGGGCTAGGGGGCAGTATTTTCACGGCCGGATAAAAAAACGTACCCGATTTAAACTGGTTACTACTCTTGCCCAGATATGAGAATATGCATATGATTAGTAGATTTGCATAGAAAACACTCTGAAGTTTCTAAAACTGTTTGAATGGTGTCTGTGAGTATAACAGAACTCATATGGCAGGCAAAAACCTGAGAAAAATCCAAGCAGGAAGTGGAAAGTCTGAGAATTGTAGTTCTTCTTTTGATTCTCTATCGAAACTACAGTGTCTGTGGGGTGACGTTGCACTTCCTAAGGCTTCCATTGGCTGTCAACAGCCTTCAGAAAGTGGTTTGAGCATTCTCCTGTCACTGGGCAGATAATAGGAGCTCAGTTACTGAGTGGACTGCCTGGAGACAAAGGGATTGGATATGCTCGGTCCTGCGAGCGCACCGTTCCTTCTTTTTCTTCTTGAATGAATATGCTATTGTCCGGTTGGAATATTATCGCAATTTTACGTTAAAAATACCATAAAGATTGATTTTAAACAGCGTTTGACATGCTTCTAAGTACGGTAATGGAACATTTTGAGTTTCGTCTCTGGTACAGCGCTCGCGCTCGCGCCTTTGGATAGTGACCTGAACGCACAAACAAAACGGAGGTATTTGGACATAAACATGGATTATTTTTCCAACAAAAACAACATTTCTTGTGGAAGTAGCAGTCCTGGGAGTGCATTCTGACGAAGATCAGCAAAGGTAAGACAATATTTCTAATACAAATTCTGAGATTAAATACATTCCACAACATTCTTTTCCCACGCTTTCTCTCTTGTAGACCCCATCTCTGCAAAGACAAATAATCTTACAATATGTGTAATGTGGAAAAATATACTGTATGTTCTGAGAGGCCAGATGGATTTGTCATGTATTTTATAGGCCCAATATCTTACTCAAATAAGCAAGGGGAGATACTGTATGTGGCTATCGGCTAAGCGCTTCTCAGAAAATATTCTAAAGTGTGACAGTTGACAGAATTAATGCTGTCGATTTCCTGTATCTGTAGTATCTGGATGTACAGGTAATTTAAAGTCACAAATCGATTTTGAATGATTCAGGGCCCGGTTTCCCAAAATCATTTTAAGGCTAAGTCCATCTTAGAACCATCCTATTGTTCTAACGATGAACTTAGCCGCAAGATGTTTTTGGGAAACCTGCCCAGACGTGCCGTAGTATGTCTGCGTGTTCTGGTGTACATGGGTGGTTGGTTATCACTCCGATGCAAGAGAAGGCCGAGCTAAATCGGATTATTTAGTTCTGCAAAACAATCGGAAAGCTGTATGACTTTCTGAAATGATTGTCATTATACTAGCAATAGATTTGACCATCACTTTTAATCTAAACAAAATGACTTCATGGCCTAACCATGCATTTGGATCTTGATTTTTGTTTTTTTACTTTGGTGTTAACGGTTCTAACTACATACTAACTACTCTTGCAAAGGAACTAATTTGAGACAGAAAATGTTCAGCACTAAAACAATTAATATATTTGCATGTTTGATTTATGTTTAATTATGTGTAGTGCTGTGTATACTATAAGAATAACTAACTTAATTAGTTTCCCAAATAATAAATCCTTATATATATACACAGCAAAATCAAAAGTGTTAAATGTACAGTACCAGTCAAAAGTTTGGACACACCTACTTTTGTTACTATTTTCTACATTGTAGAATAATAGTGAAGACATCAAAACTATGAAATAACACATATGGAATCATGAAGTAACCAAAAAAGTGTTAAACAAATCAAAATATATTTGAGATTTTTCAAAGTGCCACCCTTTGTCTTGATGACAGCTTTGTACACTCTTGGCATTCTCTCAACCAGCTTCACCTGGAAGGCTTTACCCACATTCTTGAAGGAGTTCGCACATATTGTGAGCACTTGTTGGCTGCTTTTCCTTCACTCTGCTGTCCAACTCATTCCAAACCATCTCAATTGGGTTGAGGTCGGGTGACTGTGGAGGCCAGGTCAGCTGATGCAGCACTCCATCACTCTCCTTCTTGGTCAAATAGCCCTTATACAACCTGGAGGAGTGTTGGGTCATTGTCCTGTTGAAAAACAAATTATAGTCCCACTAAGCGCAAACCAGATGGGATGGTGTATCGCTGCAGAATGCTGTGTTAGCCATGCTGGTTAAGTGTGCCTTGAATTCTAAATAAATCACCAACAGTGTCACCAGCAAAGCACCCCCGCAACATCACACCTCCTCCTCCATGCTTCACGGTGGGAGCCACACATGCAGAGATCATCCATTCACCTACTCTGCGTCTCACAATGACACAGGGGTTGCTACCAAAAATCTCAAATTTGGACTCATCAGACCAAAGGACAGATTTCCACCAGTCTAAGGTCCATTGTTCATGTTTCTTGGCCCAAGCAAGTCTCTTCTTATTATTGCTGTCCTTTAGTAGTGGTTTCTTTGCATCAATTCTACCACGAAGGCCTGTTTCAGACAGTCTTCTCTGAACAGTTGATGTTGAGATGTGTCTGTTACTTGAACTCTGTGAAACATTTATTTGGGCTGCAATTTCTGAGGCTGGTAAGTCTAGTGAACTTATCCTCTACAGCAGAGGTAACTCTGGGTCTTCCTTTCCTGTGGCAGTCCTCATGAGAGCCAGTTTCATCTTAGCGCTTGATGGTTTTTGCGACTGCGCTTGAAGAAACTCACATTTCCTGAAATTTGACTGACCTTCATGTCTTAAAGTAATGATGGACTGTCATTTCTCTTTGCTTATTTGAGCTGTTCTTACCATAATATGGACTTGGTCTTTTACCAAATAGGTTTATCTTCTTTATACCACCCTTACCTTGTCACAAGACAACTGATTGGCTGGACTAAACTGGACTCACTTTGCTTAGTGCTGACGCTGTTACACATTCTCGGTGTATGTCACGACTCCCGCCGAAGTCGGCCCCTCTCCTTGTTCGTGCGGCGTTCGGCGGTCGACTTCACCGGCTTACTAGTTACCACCGATCAATGTTTCACTGTTCATTTGGTTTTGTCTTTATTGTGTAAACCTGTTTTTGAATTCCCTAATTATCTTCATTATTTAACCCTCTGCTTTTCCTGTTTGTCTTGTCCGTGATTGTTTCCTGTTTTGTGGTTGTTGGTGTTTTTTTTAAACCATGTTATTTTCTGTGAGAATTTTATTGATAATTTTGAGTAAACACGTTTTGTTTACACTTATTCCTGTGTCCTGCGCCTGACTCCTCTACTTCTCAATAGAAACCATTACAGAATCACGGACCCAACTATGGAGTCAGCAGGAGCAGCCAGCTTTCCTATTACTGTAGAGGAGCGCGTCCAGCAGTAAGCGAGTAATATACAGAGTCTCATGACAGCTATGGATTGCGTGCTGCAGACCATGGAGAGAGTGGAGAGAACAAGATTTCCCTTCAACCCAGCCACACCACCGCCAGTCACACCTCCCGATACACCCATTTCTACCCATCCATCGTCAGTATCCGGTGGGATTCGGCTCTCGCTCCCAGGAGCGTATGACGGAACAGCTGCCGGGTGCCAGGGATTCCTACTCCAGCTGGAGCTCTACCTGGCGGCTGTCCAGCCGGCACCCTCGAGACGCGAGAGTGTGAGCGCCCTCATCTCCTGTCTGACTGGTAAAGCCCTGGAGTGGGCCAACGCCATCTGGGAAGAGGAAGGCCCGACTCTGGAAGACAACGAGGACTTCTCCCGCCGCTTTCGGGCAGTATTTGATCATCCACCAGAAGGGAGAGCGGCGGGAGAGCGCTTGTTACATTTAAGACAGGAGATGAGGAGTGCTCTGGAGTTTGCAGTGGATTTTAGAACTCTGGCGGCTGGTGCGGGATGGAATGAGCGGGCCCTGATCGATCACTACAGGTGTGGTTTGCGAGAGGACGTTCGTAGGGATCTAGCCTTCAGGGACACCACCATCCACCTGGACCAGCTGGTGGACTTATCGATCCAGCTGGATAACCTGCTGGCCTCCCGCGGACGTCCGGATCGGGGTCCGTTGGTTCCATCCCCCAGTCCTTTAGATCCAAATCCTATGGAGTTGGGAGGGGCTGGTACTAGGGAGACCGGAGGGGAGACCATTCCAGGCACTAGAGGTGACCGCAGAGGGCACAATGCTGGTCGGTGCTGGGGAGGTTTTCCAGGTAGTCGAGGTGGTAGGCGGAACACTGGTGGTTCATCTCAGGTGAGTATGCACACGACTCACCCAGACCCCCCTGTTGCTCACATGTGGGTATCTATAGGATTTCCTGGGTTTTCCCCGCATTCCCAGCATAAGGCGCTAGTAGATTCAGGCACAGCTGGGAACTTTATTGATCGGTCCTTAGCCCATAGATTAGGGATTCCTATTGTTCCCGTTGATGTTCCCTTCCCTGTACATGCCCTAGATAGTCGTCCGTTGGGGTCGGGGCTGATTAGGGAGGTCACAGCTCCCATTGCTATGGTAACGCAGGGGAGTCATGAAGAGAGTATTAGTCTCTTTCTGATTGACGCTCCTGCATTTCCCGTTGTGTTGGGTCTTCCCTGGTTGGCTTTTCATGATCCTATTATTTCGTGGCAACAGAGGGTTCTCAAGGGATGGTCCTGTCAGTGTTCAGGGAGGTGTTTAGGTGTTCCCTTAGGTGCCACTACGGTGGAAAGTCCAAACCAGGTTTCCACCATGCACATTCCTCCCGAATATGCCGATTTGGCAATCGCCTTCTGTAAAAGGAAAGCGACTCAATTACCACCCCATCGACCGGGGGATTGTGCCATAAATCTCCTGGAGGGCGCTGCACTTCCCAGGAGTCACGTGTCTCCTCTGTCACAGGAGGAGATTTATGGAAACATATGTCGCTGAATCTCTGGGACAGGGATACATTCGGCCCTCCATTTCACCTGTCTCCTCGAGTTTCTTTTTTGTGAAGAAGAAGGATGGAGGTTTACGCCCGTGCATTGACTATCGAGGTTTGAACCAGATTACTGTTACAGTTACCCGCTGCCTCTGATCGCCAGTATGACAGAGTCATTGCTCGGGGCGCGCTTCTTCACAAAATTGGACATCAGGAGCGAGTACAACCTGGTGCGTATCAAGGGAGGGGATGAGTGGAAGACGGCATTTAGCACTACTTCTGGGCACTATGAGTACCTCGTCATGCCATATGGGTTAATGAATTCTCCATCCGTCTTCCAATCATTTGTGGATGAGATCTTCAGGGACCTGCACGGGCGGGGTATAGTGGTGTATATAGATGATATTCTAATATACTCCACTACCCGCGCTGAGCATGTGTCCCTTGTACGAATGGTGCTTGGTCGACTGTTGGAGCATGACCTTTACGTCAAGGCGGAGAAATGTCTGTTCTTTCAACAGTCCGTCTCCTTCCTTGGGTACCGTTTGTCCGCGTCAGGGGTGGAGATGGAGACTGACCGCATTTCAGCCGTGCGTAATTGGCCAACTCCAACCACGGTAAAGGAGGTGCAGCGGTTTTTAGGGTTTGCCAACTACTACCGGAGGTTTATCCGGGGTTTTGGCCAGGTGGCGGCTCCCATTACCTCCTTACTGAAGGGGGGACCGGTGCGATTGCGGTGGTCGGGTGAGGCGGACAGAGCTTTTGGTAACCTGAAGGCTCTGTTTACCACGGTTCCAGTGCTGGCGCATCCTGATCCCTCCTTAGCGTTCATAGTTGAGGTGGACGCATCCAAGGCTGGAATAGGGGCTGTGCTATCTCAGCGCTTGGGTAAACCACCAAAACTCCGCCCCTGTGCTTTCTTTTCGAAGAAGCTCAGCCCGGCGGAGCGAAACTATGATGTGGGGGATAGGGAGTTGTTAGCTGTTGTCGGGGCTCTGAAAGCTTGGAGACATTGGCTTGAGGGGGCTAGACACCCTTTCCTCATTTGGACTGACCACCGAAATCGGGAGTACATTCGGGCAGCGAGGAGACTGAACCCTCGCCAGGCTAAGTGGGCTATGTTTTTCACACGCTTTTCTTTCACTCTTTCCTACAAACCAGGTTCCCAGAACGTCAAGGCAGACGCACTGTCCTGGCTGTATGATACAGAGGAGTGGTCCACAGAGCCCACTCCCATAATTCCAGCTTCATGCCTGGTGGCACCGGTGGTATGGGAGATGGACGCGGACATCGAACGGGCGTCACGTGCAGAACCCACTCCCTCCCAGTGTCCCATTGGGCGCGTGTACGTGCCGTTTGATGTTCGCGATCGTTTGATCTGTTGGGCCCACACATCACCCTCCCCTGGTCATCCTGGTATCGGTCGGACGGTGCGCTGCCTTACGGGGAAGTACTGGTGGCCCACGTTAGCCAAGGACGTGAGGGTTTATGTCTCCTCCTGTTCGGTATGCGCACAGTGCAAGGCACCTAGACATCTGCCCAGAGGGAAATTACAACCCCTTCCCGTTCCGCAACGACCGTGGTCACACCTATCGGTAGATTTCGTGACGGATCTTCCCCCGTCACGGGGTAACACTACAATCCTGGTCGTTGTGGATCGGTTTTCTTAGTCCTGCCGTCTCCTTCCTTTGCCCGGTCTTCCTACGGCTCTACAGACTGCGGAGGCCCTGTTCACCCATGTATTCCGGCACTATGGGGTGCCTGAGGATGTAGTGTCTGATCGGGGTCCCCAATTTACGTCTAGAGTCTGGAGGGCGTTTATGGAACGCCTGGGGGTCTCGGTCAGCCTTACCTCAGGGTTCCACCCCGAAAGGAAATGGCAGGTGGAAAGAGTCAACCAAGAGGTGGGTAGGTTTCTGCGGTCCTATTGCCAGGACCGGCAGGGAGAGTGGGCATCGTTTATCCCCTGGGCAGAGATGGCCCAAAATTCCCTACGCCACTCTTCTACTAACCTGACCCCTTTTCAGGGTGTGCTAGGGTATCAGCCGGTCCTGGCACCATGGCATCAGAGCCAGATCGAGGCTCCTGCGGTGGATGAATGGTTTCAGCACTCGGAGGAGACATGGAACGCTGCCCATGTACGTCTTCAACGAGCCATCAGGCGGCAAAAGGCGAGTGCCGACAGCCACCGCAGTGAGGCTCCGGTTTATGCACCGGGGGATCGGGTCTGGCTCTCGACCCGAAACCTGCCCCTTCACCTGCCCTGCCGGAAGCTGGGTCCGCGGTTTGTGGGGCCATTTAAAGTCCTGAGGAGATTGAACGAGGTTTGTTATAGGTTACAACTTTCCCCTGATTATCATATTAACCCCTCGTTCCATGTGTCACTCCTCAGGCCGGTGGTGGCTGGTCCGCTCCAGCAGTCGGAGGTGCGGGAGGTTCCTCCGCCCCCTCTGGACATCGAGGGGGTCCCGGCGTATACAGTACGAGCCCTTATGGACTCTAGACGTCGGGCGAGGGGCCTTCAGTACCTCGTGGAGTGGGAGGGGTACGGCCCGGAGGAGCGAAGCTGGGTACCGGCGGAGGACATCCTGGACCCATCGTTAATCCAGGATTTTCACCGCTTCCGTCCGGATCGCCCTGCTCCCCGTCCTCCGGGTCGTCCCCGAGGCCGGTGTCGGCGCGCTGCTGGAGCCGCGCGTCAGGAGGGGGTACTCTGTCACTACTCCTGCCGAAGTCGGCCCCTCTCCTTGTTCGGGCGGCGGTCGACTTCACCGGCTTACTAGTTACCACCGATCGATGTTTCACTGTTCGTTTGGTTTTGTCTTTATTGTGTACACCTGTTTTTTATTTCCCTAATTATCTTCATTATTTAACCCTCTGCCTTTCCTGTTTGTCTTGTCCGTGATTGTTTCCTGTTTTGTGGTTGTTGGTGTTTTTTTTAAACCATGTTATTTTCTGTGAGAAGTTTATTGATAATTTTGAGTAAACACGTTTTGTTTACACTTATTCCTGTGTCCTGCGCCTGACTCCTCTACTTCTCAATAGAAACCATTACAGTGTACGAAATTAACACCTGTAGTGTTACAGTAAAATAAATGTGGGTGTTGTTTTAACACCGTGTGGTGTAATGCCTATTTTACATATTTCCCAGGGTGCTTTTTCTTTTCGAGCGAGTTGCATTTTTTGGATGGCTAAAACCATGATTTGGTCAAACAATAAAGTGCATTATGCTCATGTCCTGCTGCTGTGATGAGCGAGCCACTCTCCTTCCCCCCATGTTCCTGAGAGAAAAATGCTTTCTGAGCGTATACCATTTGAAAATGCAATTGCGGGAAAAACACAGCTTTAGAAGCTTCGTCCTCGTGTCCCTCTCGAAGAGAGGAGGGTTTCAGCTTTCTGTAGGTACACATTTTATTTTTCAATTCTAAATATTCAGTTCATTAGCAACTATTTTACAACCAAGATATTTTATATGTCTTTGAGTTATATGTAAGGTCATTTAGTTTTTGTACATGGTCATACCTAGTTATAATCATAGGTGAGTACATAAGATGCTTCATTTCTGCAGGTGACCTGTGTATCTGGTCAAAATTAACGATACAGGTCCCCCTCTGATGATATGTTTAACTTAATATTATATCTCCAGGGAGACCTGGATTCAAATAAATACTTTTTTTAGATTTGCCCCAGAATGACCACTTTTTTGAGAATACACACCAATACAGATCTCTCTGTGGATTCAGAGTGTATCTGAATTCTGTATTGCAGTTATATCAAGTATTTATACCATTGACAGACTTTTCATACCATTGACAATTTTTATATGGACAAAAATAAGGTCTTTTTTTTTTTACACAGTCACACAATATGTGGTATAGAAAAGTACACTCTTAGGAGCTTTATCTTGGCATATTATCTGTCTATCTAGTAAAAATCACTGATTCAGGTCCACCTCCACCCTCTGGTGGTATGGATGACTTGATATTATGTCTCCAGAGAAACCTAGATTGAAATAAATGTCCTAACTATCAAATTACGATTGGTGGAATTAGGTGTTTTTCTTCCTCAGATCGCCTTCCACACAGGCTCTGAGAAAGGCACAAGCTGAAACGTAAGTGTGTGGTTTAGTAACATGCTGCTACACACACAAAGCTTCAACTGCAAATCATATTCAAGTGAGTGCTGGCCCTTTTTTCATTTTTCTCAGACATATTTTCACCATCCCTTGGTGTCTCAGCCACAACATCTTGAGTTTACTGCAGGGTTTAGTCTTCTACGACAGACCGTTGTTTATTATTGGTGCCTGAAGTGAAATGGATTGTACCAAGGTGCTACAGATGTATGATCTTAATTTGAGCCAGTTTGCTACAGCAGGAATACTGCAGCAGCAGGAATACTGTAGCAACAGGAAATGCAAATTATGTGAATTATAATTCATGGACATTTTTGTAGGGGTTGACACAAGAAAGTTATCTTGCAACAGGATCCTACATCTGTATTAGAATTCGAGTTGACTATCAAGAGCTCAATTGTTGGTATCATTATTGCAGTTAAATCAAAATAGAACACAGTTTGTGTTCTATTTGTGTTCTATCTTTCTTTCAAGTATCCCCTAACTATGAGGGTAATCCAGAATGCCTGAATTCAAATGGGAAATTCATATTGTGTTCAAAGCAGCGTACTGTTAAGAAGTGTTATTAAAGGATTCAAGAAACACGTGCAGTAATTATAAGGAAGGCTATACAACTAAACCTACCAACAAACTATATATTACCCTTGAACTAATCATAGCATTTCACTCTCTAATTGACTACACTAGAGGACAGATGGTTGATATCTTCTGAAGCTAAGGGGTTATGGTATACGCTTTCCAATTTGCGTCACGGGGGGTGGGGGGTTAAATGTTATCTTTAGCTATTTCTGAGTTTGGTGTGTATGACATGATTTTAGGAGTATTTTGTTGCACATACTGATGTAATGTTCATGGTGAAATATTAAAACTAAAGCAAGGCCAAAGGAGCCAGGGCCATCTCATATTCTCTGTGAACCTGACTGGCCATCACACACCCAGGTATGCCCTTTTCTCTGTGAGTCTAACTGGCCGTCACACACCCAGGTATGCCCTTTTCTCTGTGAGCCTGACTGGCCATCACACACCCAGGTATGCCCTTTTCTCTGTGAGCCTGACTGGCCGTCACACACCCAGGTATGCCCTTTTCTCTGTGAGTCTGACTGGCCGTCACACACCCAGGTATGCCCTTTTCTCTGTGAGTCTAACTGGCCGTCACACACCCAGGTATGCCCTTTTCTCTGTGAGCATGACTGGCCATCACACACCCAGGTATGCCCTTTTCTCTGTGAGTCTAACTGGCCATCACACACCCAGGTATGCCCTTTTCTCTGTGAGTCTAACTGGCCACCACACACCCAGGTATGCCCTTTTCTCTGTGAGCCTAACTGGCCGTCACACACCCAGGTATACCCTTTTCTCTGTGAGCCTGACTGGCCGTCACACACCCAGGTATGCCCTTTTCTCTGTGAGTCTGACTGGCCATCACACACCCAGGTATACCCTTTTCTCTGTGAGCCTGACTGGCCATCACACACCCAGGTATACCCTTTTCTCTGTGAGCCTGACTGGCCGTCACACACCCAGGTATGCCCTTTTCTCTGTGAGTCTGACTGGCCGTCACACACCCAGGTATGCCCTTTTCTCTGTGAGTCTGACTGGCTGTCACACACCCAGGTATGCCCTTTTCTCTGTGAGTCTAACTGGCCGTCACACACCCAGGTATGCCCTTTTCTCTGTGAGCCTGACTGGCCATCACACACCCAGGTATGCCCTTTTCTCTGTGAGTCTGACTGGCCGTCACAAAACCCAGGTATGCCCTTTTCTCTGTGAGCCTGACTGGCCATCACACACCCAGGTATGCCCTTTTCTCTGTGAGCCTGACTGGCCGTCACACACCCAGGTATGCCCTTTTCTCTGTGAGCCTGACTGGCCGTCACACACCCAGGTATGCCCTTTTCTCTGTGAGTCTAACAGGCCGTCACACACCCAGGTATACCCTTTTCTCTGTGAGCCTGACTGGCCGTCACACACCCAGGTATGCCCTTTTCTCTGTGAGCCTGACTGGCCATCACACACCCAGGTATGCCCTTTTCTCTGTGAGTCTAACTGGCCGTCACACACCCAGGTATGCCCTTTTCTCTGTGAGTCTAACTGGCCGTCACACACCCAGGTATGCCCTTTTCTCTGTGAGTCTAACTGGCCGTCACACACCCAGGTATGCCCTTTTCTCTGTGAGCCTGACTGGCCATCACACACCCAGGTATGCCCTTTTCTCTGTGAGCCTGACTGGCCGTCACACACCCAGGTATGCCCTTTTCTCTGTGAGTCTAACTGGCCGTCACACACCCAGGTATGCCCTTTTCTCTGTGAGTCTAACTGGCCATCACACACCCAGGTATGCCCTTTTCTCTGTGAGTCTAACTGGCCGTCACACACCCAGGTATGCCCTTTTCTCTGTGAGTCTAACTGGCCGTCACACACCCAGGTATGCCCTTTTCTCTGTGAGTCTAACTGGCCGTCACACACCCAGGTATGCCCTTTTCTCTGTGAGCCTGACTGGCCACCACACACCCAGGTATGCCCTTTTCACTGCATCAATTGGTGAGTACATTTAATGGACCATTTACACTTGGCTGCAGTTAGTATTACCAGTGGTGGGACTAACAGTATTTTCCGTAAAAAGGGCGCTCCTATCAGAATAAACCAGCCTGCCCTTCCCCTGGAAAGAAGCCAGTCTCCACTCTCTATTGTGGGAATGACATTCCACTTTATAAGGAGGGGTGATCAATTGCCCCATCGCTTGTCTTTTTGCATTCATGCCAGCTCAGTGCTCGGAATGAGACGCCCATTCTTAAATAAGGGCATTTAGTTAATTGTGAGGCAGAGAAAGCAGACTGGCATTTGTCTGGTGCGATGCAGGGCATAATCATCTGGATCGGAGGCTGAGGAGCGGAGACAAGGGCCATTATGTGCTGCCGGTGTGGACCCTTCAGGAGGAAATGACACAGAGAGCTCAGACTGAACGAGTAACGATCAAACACTCCTTGGTGACATCATGAAATAAAAGATTCCAAATTAAAAACGTACACCCAAGGCCGAATTGATGGCCCTGCTAAGCTCCGAGCAGGCCACTCCACCCCGGCCCGATATTAAGGAACAGTAATTAATCAAAGTTTTATACTTTTAATTGAACTCTAGGTTCGTTGAGAAGGAGAGAGAGTGATGATTTCCACATTATGCTGGAGACAATTAGCCGAGTGTCAAGTGGGTTGTATTATTATACTTAATCCGTCCCTCTTCAGAGCGGCGCCGGTCAAACACTATATATACACAAAAGTATGTGGACACCCCTTCAAATTCTTTCAGCCACACTCGTTGCTGACAGGTGTATAAAATCGAGCACTCAGCCATGCGATCTCCATAGACAAACATGGGTAGTAGAATGGCCTTACTGAAGAGCTCAGTGACTTTCAACGTGGCACCGTCATAGGATGCCACCTTTCCAACAAGTCAGTGTGTCAAATGTCTGCCCTGCTAGAGCTGCACGAAAGCCTAAGACCACAATGAGCAATGCCAAGCATCAGCTGGAGTGGTGTAAAGCTCATCGCCATTGGACTCTGGAACAGTGGAAATGCGTTCTCTGGAGTGATGAATCACTCTTTACCATCTGGCAGTATGACGGATGAATTTGGGTTTGGTGGATGCCAGGAGAACGCTACCTGCCCGAAAGCATATTGCCAATTGTCAAGTTTGGTGGAGGAAGAATAATGGTCTGGGGCTGTTTTTCATGGTTCGGTCTAGGCTCCTTAGTTCCAGTGAAGGGAAATCTTAACGCTACAGCATACAATGACATTCTAGACGATTCTGTACTTCCAACTTTGTGGCAACAGTTTGGGGAAGGACTTTTCCTGTTTCAGCATGACAATGCCCCCGTGTACAAAGTGAGGTCCATACAGAAATGGTTTCTAGAGATTGGTGGGGAAGAACTTGACAGGCCTGCACAGAGCCCTGACCTCAAGCCCATCAAACACCCTTGGGATGAATTGGAATGCCTAATCGCCCAATATCAGTGCCCTACCTCACTAATGCACTTGTGGCTGAATGGAAGCAAGTCCCCGCAGCAATAATTAATGGCCGATTAATTAGGGCCGATTTCAAGTTTTCATAACAAACGGTAATCGGTATTTTTGGCCACCAATTTTTTATTTTTTTTAATAATATTTTTTTAACTAGGCAAGTCAGTTAAGAACACATTCTTATTTTCAATGACGGCCTAGGAACGGTGGGTTAACTGCCTTGTTCAGGGGCAGAACAACATATTTTTACATAGTCCAACGCTCTAACCACCTGCTTTACATTGCACTCCACGAGGAGCCTGCCTGTTACTCGAATGCAGTAAGAAGCCAAGGTAAGTTGCTAGCTAGCATTAAATGTATCTTATAAAAAACAATCAATCAATCAATCATAATCACTAGTTAACTACACATGGTTGATGATATTACTAGTTTATCTAGCCTGTCCTGAGTTGCATATAATCGATGCGGTGCGCATTCGCGAAAAAGGACTGTTGTTGCTCCAACGTGTACCTAACCATAAACATCAATGACTTTCTTAAAATCAATACACAAGTATATATTTTTAAACCTGCATATTTAGTTAATATTGCCTGCTAACATGAATTTCTTTTAACTAGGGAAAATGTGTCACCTCTGCAACAGAGTCAGGGTATATGCAGCAGTTTGGGCCGTTGCGAACTGTGTGAATACTATTTCTTCCTAACAAAGACAGCCAACTTTGCCAAACGGGGGATGATTTAATAAAAGCTCATTTGCGAAAAAAGCACAATCATTGCACGACTGTATCTAACCATAAACATCAATGCCTTTCTTAAAATCAATACATAGAAGTATATATTTTTAAACCTGCATATTTAGCTAATAGAAATCCAGGTTAGCAGGCAATATTAACCAGGTGAAATTGTGTCAGTTCTCTTGCGCTCATTGCACGTAGAGTCAGGGTATATGCAACAGTTTGGGCCGCCTGGCTCGTTGCAAACTAATTTGCCAGAATTTTATGTAATTATGACATAACATTGAAGGTTGTGCAATGTAACAGGAATATTTAGACTTATGGATGCCACCCGTTAGATAAAATACGGAACGGTTCCGTATTTCACTGAAAAAATAAACGTTTTGTTTTCGAAATGATAGTTTCCGAATTCGACCATATTAATGACCAAAGGCTCGTATTTCTGTGTGTTTATTATATTATAATTAAGTCTATGATTTGATATTTGATAGAGCAGTCTGACTGAGCGGTGGTAGGCACCAGCAGGCTCGTAAGCATTCATTCAAACAGCACTTTCGTGCGTTTTGCCAGCAGCCCTTCGCAATTCTTCAAGCATTGCACTGTTTATGACTTCAAGCCTATCAACTCCCAAGATTAGGCTGGTGTAACCGATGTGAAATGGCTAGCTAGTTAGCCGGGTGCGCGCTAATAGCGTTTCAAACGTAACTCGCTCTGAGACTTGGAGTAGTTGTTCCCCTTGCTCTGCATGGGTAACGCCGCTTCGAGGGTGGCTGTTGTCGATGTGTTCCTGGTTCGAGCCCAGGTAGGAGCGAGGAGAGGGACGGAAGCTATACTGTTACACTGGCAATACTAAAGTGCCTATAAGAACATCCAATAGTCAAAGGTATATGAAAAACAAATCGTATAGAGAGAAATAGTCCTATAATTCCTATAATAACTACAACCTAAAACTTCTTACCTGGGAATATTGAAGACTCATGTTAACAGGAACCACCAGCTTTCATATGTTCTCATGTTCTGAGCAAGGAACTTAAACGTTAGCTTTTTTACATGGCACATATTGCACTTTTACTTTCTTCTCCAACACTTAGTTTTTGCATTATTTAAACCAGATTGAACATGTTTCATTATTTAATTGAGGCAAAATTGATAATATTTATGTATTATATTAAGTTAAAATAAGTGTTCATTCAGTATTGTTGTAATTGTCATTATTCCAAATAAATAAAACAGGAAGAATCGTCCGATTAATCGGTATCGGCTTTTTTGGGCCTCCAATAATCGGTATCGGCGTTGAAAAATCATAATCGGTCAACCTCTAGTTCCAACATCTAGTGGAAAGCCTTCCCAGAAGAGTGGAAGCTGTTATAGCAGCAACAGGGGACCAACTACATATGAATGCCCATGATTTGGAATGACATGTTCGAAGAGCAGGTGTCCACATACTTTTGGTCATGTAATGTATTTCGTTACAAAACACTTGGTGGAAAGCGGAGGTTTCGGGTATCTGGGAGAAGTGGGTGGTCATGGTGGTTGGTTTGACCTGCTGGGTGAAAATGGTGTCCAGGGTATTTGGAAGAATAGGGAAAGTGGATATTTTGCCTTGGTACCTGTATGACACGTGATCCATACCTGATTTACAGATCAAAATTACTTCTTTAGCCAGTCTATAATTTCATTGCCAAAAAGGTCTTGATTAGTGTGTAGGGCGCTGTCTATGGTGCTGATAGAGCGCAATGGAAATTTTGCGCCAATCTGTAACTTCCTTGTCAAACACACTCAATGGTTTCGCCATTTGAACTTTTATGTTTATTGTGGTATAGCATGATTTAAGCAGAATACCATATAATTCCAAAGCAAGAACCAAATGACGCCCCTGGGTATCGCTACATGTCGGTATGTTTCATCATAGAAATAGATTCAATTCTATGTTTTCCTGGTAGACTATTGCTTTTCCTGGTTGTAAATGAACCTGTACGCATTGGAAACCTGTTTATGGTAGGCCGGCATTGCTTAATTCAGTGGTTCCCAAACTTTTTATAGTCCCTTACACCTTCAAACGTTCAACCTCCAGCTGCGTACCCCCTCTCGCACCAGGGTCAGCACACTCTCAAATGTTGTTTTTATTGACAACATTGTAAGTCTGCCACACACACACACACATATATGATAAACATAAGAATGAATGTGAATTTTTGTCACAACCCGGCTCGTGGGAAGTGACAAAGAGCTCTTGTAGGACCAGGGCACAAATAATAATATAACAATAATCAATAATTTTGCTCTTTATTTAACCATCTTACTTAAAAAACCTTATTTGTTCATTGAAAATTGTGAATAACTCACCACAGGTTAGTGAGAAGGGTGTGCATGAAAGGATGCACATAGATCTGCAATGTTGGGTTGTATTGGAGAGAGTCTCCATCTGAAATCATTTTCCACACAGTCTGTGCCTGTATTTAGTTTTCATGCTAGTGAGGGCCGAGAATCCACTTTCACATTGGTACGTGGTTGCAAAGGGCATCAGTGTCTTTTAACAGAGAGATTTGCCAAGGCAGGATACTCTGAGCGCAGCCAAATCCAGAACCGCTTGTTGCAATTTCGATGGGGCTCTCTTGTTCAGATATCAGTAAGTGGACTGGAGGCAGGGCATGAAAGGAATAACCAAATCCAGTTGTTTGTGTCTTCCGTTTCGGGAAAGTACCTGCGTAATTGCGCACCCAACTCACTCAGATGCTTCCCTATATCACATTTGACATTGTCCGTAAGCTTGAGTTCATTTGTGTGTTGTCCTTGTTAATGCAGACAGAGAAAAGCTCCAACTTCTTATTTATAGCCTCAATTTTGTCCCTCACATTGAATATAGTTGCAGAGCGTCCCTGTAATCCTAGATTCAGATCATTCAGGCGAGAAAAAAAAACAACTCCCATGGCTTATTTTTCAAATTGGCATGTTTTCTTTCTAAATGTCTGCGCAAGAGTGAAGGTTTCATCGAGTTGTGAGATATATAACACACTGTGGCTGAGGAAAGGCACTACTCCCAATATAAGTGAACCCCAAATCAATGTAGTTCTCATCATATTTGCACCTCTTCGATGGTCCAACGTCCCTGTCTGTTGTTCGGTGCTTTCCTGGGTAAGGGGGCAGTAGCTCTTCGGCTGCATCAGATTCACAACTGTCAGTGTCCATGCTAGCTGGGCTAACAACAAATGTAGAATTACTGATGCTAGCATTGGATGTGCTAGTGGAACTAGAACAACTTGTGTCGTGGACAGGTGCAGGTGTAGTATAGCTGGTAGTAGCAGTACTACCAGTAGAGATGGTATGTGTCTCTATGGACGCGGGCCTTACTTTTTTTTAACCATTTATCAATTTTCGAGCAAACGGAATGAGCAACAGCTATGTTTGGCTACATACGGACCGTTAGTGGAATTCCCGCGAGAGAGTAACGGTTAATGTGATTGGATGTTAATTATTTGGTCTTCCCTGTAGCTCAGTTGGTAGAGCATGGTGTTTGCAACGCCAGGGTTGTGGGTTTGATTCCCACGGGGGGCCAGCACAGAAAAAAAAAAAATGTATGAAATGAAATGTATGCATTCACTACTGTAAGTCGCTCTGGATAAGAGCGTCTGCTAAAATGACTAAAATGTAAATGTAAAAATGACTAGGCTACCTGTATTTGACATTGTGTTGTTATTTCGCTGAGCACTAGATGGCTTAATTTTATTTTTGGCAGTGAAATGAGGCTACTCAGGCAAGAAAAAAACCTCACCCAATTGTATAGCCCCGTTGGAAAATATAAATGAAATGTTGGAATATTATTTTTTTTAAATGTGAATCACATTTTTATTTGGCACACCCCCGACGGCATTGCGCGTAGTTTGGGAATACCTGGTTTAATTGATTACGTGGGTCGAATTTGAGTCACAGAAGTGTTGCTGAACTCATGAGCGAAAGGCATGATTCTCCATGTTTGAAGTGGGCCTGTATAGGAAAGTGGGCCTGTATATGTTTGAAGTGGGCCTGTTTATTTGGCAAGACAGCTGTGCATGGTTGTATCTCACTATAGTTGGCTGTGTTTTGCTTATCTGGATCTCCATTAGCCTTTGTTTACTGTTAATATAACTAAATATACAGGTGATTTTGTCATGTCTTTATCAATCTGATATTTTGTTTAGAGGCCTATAGTAGGACTACTTTTGTTTTGTTCTGTTCATTCATTCGTTCGTATTGGCAGTTGTGTCAGTATTCTAAGCCAAACTTCAATTCAGTATTTTTGTCTTGCATGAATAACTAGGCTACTACTTTCAGCATTTAGTTTGCTTTATTTGGTAAGACAGCTGTGTGTATGGCTGCATTCACATTGGCTGTTTGCAATAGGTGAATTGCCCTTAATATCTTGTAGCCTATGTTCATTGCCAAATAGACCTTGCTTGTTGTCCATTGTGCTGATACAGAACAGCGGAGATGGGGGTACAGATTTTGTGCCAACCTGTCACTTCAAAAGCACTCAATGGTCTTGGAGTCTCAGCATTTGAACTTAATATTAATTGTGGTATAGTGTGATATAAGGAGAATGCAATATAATTCCAATTCAAGAACCACCCCAAAAATTGTGCCCCTCACTGATTTCATCTGCCCCCTTAGTCGCTTTATCCTGGCGTCGAGTCTGTCTGCTTGGCTTGGTAAGTTATATCAACCAAATAATCCTTTCTACCCTCATTGCATCAAATATTGCATAAAATGTGCTGCTGAGACAAGTACATTTTCAAACAATGGCAGCCAAAAAAGTCCAAACCTTTTGCAATCCAACTTTCAGACTAAGTCAGGCGCCCATGAGTGCAAGATATAGTCAGTGCAGATAGTCCAGGTTACCATTAATTAACTATTTAGCAGTATTAATGCTTGGGGGTAGAAGCGATCTCAGAGCCTGTTGGACCGAGAGCTAATGCTTCAGTACCGTTTGACAGACAGTAGCAGAGTGAACAGTCTATGGCTTATAAAAGGTCCTGGATGGCAGGGAGCTCGGCCCCAGTGATGTACTGGGCTGTCCACACCGCCCTCTGTGGTCGAGGGAGGTGCATTTGCCAAACCAAGCTGTAATGCAGTCAGTTAAGATGCTCTCGGTGGTGCAGCTGTAAAACTTTTAAAGTGGACTTTATCAGGATCAATATAATGTGTGTGAAAATAGAGTTGCTCATATTAAATATTTGGTCCCTACACAGCACATCATTGTCTTTTGTCTGGGTCCTGTTCAAAAAGGCACATCACTGCAAACATTTTTATAATAAAAAAATATGTTTCCTTTTGGACCAGTCCAAGTAGTCCCTCCCTGTTTCAGACCGTTTTCTTCCATTTGCTGGCTACACATATCAGGAATCAAGGTAAGACCCAAGTGCAGACTGTGTGAAGAACGATGTTTATTGTAACCACAGGAGCAGGCAAACGACAGGTCAAGGCAGGCAGGGGTTGATAATCCAGAGCAGAGGCCAAGGTACAGGACGGCAGGCAGACTCAAAGACAAGTGGGTACAGGGTCAGGACAGGCAAAGGTCAAAAACCAGGAGGACGATGAAAAAGAGCTACTAGGGAAAACCAGGAGCTGCGCCAAACCACTGGTAGACTTGAACAAACAAGACAAACTGGAAACCAACAGACAGAAAACACAGGTATAAATACACAGGGGATAATGGGGAAGATGGACGACACCTGGAGGGGGGTGGAGACAAGCACAAGGACAGGTGCAACAGATCAGGGCGTGACAACACAGCACATTTCCAATCACGTTTTGAACGCTCACATTGTTAACAATTTCATAGTACATATGGGACCATTTAAAAGTGTCATTCAAAAACACTTGAAAGTGTTAGTTTCCCAACATTATGGATGTTTAAAATTTGATTTGTAAAATTTGATTTGTAAAAGTGCCAATCAATCAGTCAAGAACAATTTGTAGTGTTAGTGTCCCATTGCAGTTTCCACATTAGTGACTCTTTATTGTTTCCACTGTACAATAAATAATGACCTGACAACAGTATTGGCACTAGCGTTGTCCGACTCAATGCCTCCTTTCATAACATATACTGTAACAGTTGCATATGACTGACTTAATGCTTTAACATCTTTCTGAAGTGAGGCCCAGAAAGGTTGGTCATATATATAGTAAATTCAGATCAAGTCAAATGTCTATTATGGCCGAGTTTGAAAAGCAGCTCAAATAATTTGTCTCTCACAAACATTTCTATTTAATTTTTGAATAGACATGAAACACAATGTGTGAAATATTTCAAAAGTGAAATAGAAATCGTGAAAGATGAAGGAGGAGAGAGAGCAGGGAAAGAATAAATTATTAATTATCTAAAAAAGTTTTGACCTATTAAAAAAGAAATCAATAAGAAAAGTACATTTGGAACTTGCGAGCCAGATATCAGTACTAAGTCGCAATGCCTTGAGGATCGATCCTCACCAGCACAAAATTGCATCTGCCTTAGAGAATAAATAAAAGGATTAAAGCATGTATAATCTGATTAAGGAAAGTAACTGTTTGCCTCCGCAGGAGCTTAGAAGACTTTACCCAGCTAGCATATAACGTTCTGAGAACCACACGTTTCTTAGAGCTTGGTGATAGTGTGGTTGTCTAATGGTTATTTTACATACAACCTTCCCACAAATTTCTGGGAATGGTACAGGATAGTTGTTTGGCCGTGGAACATTCTCAGCACATTTATGGAACTTGAAAAATAACGTAATTTTATTTGTATTTCATTACTTTAACAGAACGTTTCCTAAAAGTTCAAACATGGTTACATTTCATTTCAATTTTGGCAATGTTCTAGGAACATTCTCCAACTGGTTTGATATTGAGAATGTTCTCAAATTGTTTCTTAACATTCTCTGAACTATGTTCTTCTTTGGGAATTTCAGTACTTCAGGAAAACGTTTGCTAAGGGTTTCGTCATTGTTCTATTTAAATTAATGTTCTCATTACTTTAACAGAACGTTTCCTAAAAGTTCAAACATGGTTACATTTCATTTAAATTTTGGCAATGTTCTAGGAACGTTCTACAACTGGTTTGATATTGAGAATGTTCTCAAATAGTTTAGAATGTTAAGAAACCGTTCTTTTTTGGGAATTTCAGTACTTTAGCAAAACATTTGCTAATGGTTTCCTCATTGTTGTATTTAAATTAATGTCCTCAAATTGTTCCAAGAACATTAGGAAAGAATGTTCTTCTGTGGGAATTTCAGTGTCATAGTCTGTGTATGTAGGTGGCAGGGAAGTCAGGCGCAGGAGAAAACAGAGTGGTTTAAAAATGGAATATTTATTTCCAAAACCAACGTAGAAAAGAATCCGGGTAAACCAATAACCCGTCGCACACCGATATAGAAACAACACGTACATAACAAACAAACAATCACCGACAGAGAAATGAGGGGAATCAGAGGGTTAAATACACAACATATAATTACTGGGATATGAAACAGGTGTGTAAAGAGACCAGACAAAACCAATGGAAAATGAATAACTGATCAATGGTGGCTAGAAGGCCGGTGACGTCGACCGCCGAACACCACCCGAACAAGGAGGGGCATCAACTTCAGTAGAAGTCGTGACATTCAGTACTTCAGCATAACATTGTTTTAAAAGTTTCTTCATTGCTCTATGTAAAGGCATGTTCTAAAATTGTTCAGAGAACATTATAAAACTTTCCATAAAAACCACAAGAAAACTTTAGTAACACTCAGAGAACGTTCTAAAAATGTTATTTAAAAACATAAATTCCGTTCTCAGAACATTAACAAAACTCCATAAAAACCACAAGAAAACTTCAGTAATGTTCAGAGAATGTTCTAAGAACGTTATTTTAAAACATATACGCTCTCTCTATCCTCTATCTTGTTAAGTGTGTTCAGTTGTGTTGGTTGCGCCCAGTAATTGGCCACACCCAATCTTAATGCTTAGTGCTTGTTTACTTTCAAATGGGGTCTGTTTGAATAGACTCAAATGAACAGCTTTGTGGTATGCTAGCTTCATCCTGGTAGAGCAGTGAACTAATTCCATGGATGGACAACAGAGGATTATATAGGTTCAAATTTAACTGATGCTGTGTCACAATAAAAAAATACATGTGTTTGCATGATTAATGGCTAAATTAGTTCATTTCCATGTGTCATATATGTTAACCCAAAATAAGCTAGTGTTGTTATTAAATGTCCTATTGAAACTCAGTGAAAGTTAACAAAGTTATTCAAAAACCTACATTTCTGTTCTCAGAGCATTAATAAAACCTCCCAGGAAACTTTCAAGGAACCATTAGTAAATGGTCTCAGAACCTCCCAAAATGTTCACTTCCGTTCTCAGAACGTTAAAAAACCTTTCTGTTTCACCGGTCAGAAAAAGTATGGCTTCGTTCCCAGAACCAATGGGAAACCAAAAACGTACATTCCCACAACTTCCAAGGAACCAAAGGTGCTAGCTGGCTACTCACTCAAGAGACGTATAGACAGCTAAAGCAGACAGCCCATCCTGCCACCCTTTACAATAGAGGAAAACCTTTCCAGGCAGGAGAAATGTCACGAGGTGATGCCGTGTAGGAAGTCAGCCATGAAAGTATACTCTGGTCATACAGACAACCAACAGAGCCTGAGAGACAACAAAGCAACAGACAATTAAGCAATGTGTTTGTTTCTACTCCTGTCACTCCTAGCTTATGCTGTGTTCACACTGTCTGGACCACTTTCTGGACTGTATCCTAGCAGAAAGGCTAGGTAAACATGGAGCTTGTAGAGTCTACAGTAGTAGCAATATGTAATACTTATCAGCAAAACCAATGCAGCAAGTTATCACCGCACAATTTATTACTGGCAGTCTGTCAGTAAATTTAGACTGGAAACTGGCATATTAAAGTCTATTGTAATGCCCAGTCTCTGAACATGTTGAATCATTCAAATTCAGAGGGCTCCCGAGTGTTGCAACTGTCTAAGGCACTGCATCTCAGTGCAACAGGCATCACTACAGTCCCTGGTTTGAATCCAGGCTGTATCACATCTGGCCATGATTGGGAGTCCCATAGGGCAGCGTACAACTGGCCCAGCGTCGTCCGGGTTTGGCCAGGGTAGGCCGTCATTGTAAATAAGAATTTGCCCTTAACTGATTAGCCTATTTAAATAAAGTAAAAATAAATAAAAAATGTGGAGCATTGTGTAATATTTATTTTGGTCGGTGATGACCTTGGTGCTTCCTTACGTGTTCATGAAGTTCACTGCTCAGAAACGGCTGGGCTATAGGGTCAAATCATTTATATTGTTACCTTCTGGATCTGGATGGAGGTTTTGTCTGAGTATTCCAATTATTGGACTTGACCTTGTCAAACACAGAGTAAGAGATTGATCAATTTGTGCGCTCTCCCTGTAGTAACTAGTTACACTTCGATACACAGAGTAATGGTTCCACAACACTACTGCACTGCCAATCGCTACAGTGAAAATCAGGCTGGATATCAGACAATCTGTTACTGTCAGCTGTCAAAACGCACTTGGCAGATGTGCTGTGAATGAACAATTTAGAGGCGCTTCACAGCCTGGGCAGGTATTCGATCTGGCGGACGACTTTCAGTAAGACTTTACAATAGGGGTAAATGTGTAATACTGAGCATTAACTGGCATGTACTGTATGTATAGCTAATTTTCCTTTTGGATTGACGTTTATAGCAGTAACGTCATACTTCTTTGGGTATGAATCCTTTAAGCATGTTACATTTTACAAACTCACTTTTTTTTTAGGCAGGGTGTGTGCAAGGGTTTTGAAAATGTTTGTGCAGTATTCATAGGCTTCTGTCTGTCACTTTTATGGTTAAATAGTTTGGTTATTGACCTACAGTAAGTGAAATGGATTGTAATTATGGATATGAATGTCATTCTCCTCATGTTTCACAAGGTTGGACATCACATCGCAGCACAGTAGAGTACACTGCAGTACAATATAGCACAGTAGAGTACACTGGCAGTATAATATAGCACTGTAGAGTACACTGCAGTACAATGTAGCATAGTAGAGTACACTGCAGTACAATATAGCACAGTAGAATACACTGCAGTACAATATAGCACAGTAAGAGTACACTGCAGTACAATACAGCAGAGTAGAGTTCTGTACAGTAAGGTAAGGCTGTGGAGAGTTGTTCCTGTGGACCAACGATAAGACTGCTTCAAGCATAGAGGAGAGGACCAATGATAACACTGCTTCAAGCATAGTGGAGAGGACCAATATCCACATTCAAGAATTACTGGTATGATTGTTGTTTTTTACCAGATCCTCCAAGATCTTAGATTCCACTCAGAATCCTTATAAAAATAACACAGCAAAAGGGCTACATCAAACCAGGAGCCTGTATAACTTTCAGTCTTGATCAGGCCTTATGCTAGACCAGTGAACCCATTCCAGAACAGAAATACAGACACGAAAAGGGAAATAGTTTGTGCAAACTGGAAGCCAAAGGCATGTATGGTATCTGGCGTTTGGAATTGGACATCTGTTGCCTTGTGACCTGTGCTATTCAGTCAAGAGGCACTCATCCACTACACATTGGATGTTTTCAGCTCACTAGGCCTCGACCATGGGCAAGGATGATCGATATGCCCCTCTTTAACTGCTTCACCTCACAACTGTCTCTTCCTGCAGCTCAGAGACGGGATGGCTTGCAATGGGGGAAAGGTAAAGGAAGTTGAAAGGTGAAATGTTTTTGGTCTGACAGAAGTGAAATGCCGTCATATCCGACTTTCTCTCCACCACTCCTTATTTCTCTCTTCTACCTTTGTTGTGTTCATTCGTGTCCGACATGTTTTTGTCTCGCAGTAGCAGAATAGGTTTCTCCTCTTTCCGTGTCAACGATTTTCCTTCCTTTTGATAAACTGGTGCTCCAGCCCTAATATCCCTTCATCACTCCGATATTTTGGCAAATTCCTCTGTGAGTGTGAGAGAATGTCATCTTGATTTGTCCCACCTTGTTCACGGTTACTGAGAGTATCATCTCAGAGTTTGCTGTAAACACTTCAGAGCATAACTTTATTTTACAGTACAATTTAAAGTTGTATTTACCTGATTTGGGAAATGAACAGGAAATTAAGTGCTACTCTGAGATGATATTCTCTGTAACTGTAACGACCGTCGTTAGGACTGGACCAAGGCGCAGCGGGAATGTGGATACTCATATTTATTGATGAGAAACAAGTAAAGCATCCACATGAAAACCAAAAAAAAAACAATACTCACGACGGCAACAGTGTGACAGGCTAAACAAGCAGTGATCACAAACAACTACCCACAACCCCAAAGAAAAACACACACTCCTATATAGGACTCCCAATCAAAGGCAACTCAACACACCTGCCTTCAATTGGGAGTCCAATCACCCACACAACATTTAACAAACACAAACCACCTGCCACATCCTGACCAAGACTAACACAATTACGCCCTCTGCTGGTCAGGACGTGACAGTAACCATGACTACAAATCAAAGAAGACACACGGTTCTATTTCCATTGTTGTTTACCTGATATCTATCTATCTATCTATCTATCTATCTATCTATCTATCTATCTATCTATCTATCTATCTATCTATCTATCTATCTATCTATCTATCTATCTATCTATCTATCTATCTATCTATCTATCTATCTATCTATCTATCTATCTATCTATCTATATATATATATTTTTTTACCTTTATTTAACTAGGCATATCTAACTGGAAGTTAGTATAATATGAAGCACTACCAACTTCAGTGCTCAATTGACTTAATTGACAAGAGGACACAGAGTATACTGTACATGCAGTGTACATCTGTATCACAGCTAAGCCATCGTTACATTCATGTATGCTTACACCCAATGCAGGGATGGGCCCCTGAAGTTGCAATTAAAACATAGGATTGCACATTTTGGGCAATATTCAGAGGTGGAAACTTTCTGTGGGAATTAACGGGAATATATGGGAATTACGGAAAAGTATGCAAATTAATATTGATACCATTTAAATATAGATGTTTTTTTTTGCATTGGATATATTTACCATATCATATGGAGACAGAAACATAAACATTTTACCTTATGATAAGGAGACATAATTGCAAATTATTTAATCCTTCCAATAGAAAAAATAAAATAAAATTGTTACAAATTTAACTTTAATTAAATGAGTTGAATCTTCACATGGGAAGATTTCACTGAACAACAAAAGAAAGGGAATATTGAATGATCCAATGATCCATCGCATCTCCCAAAAATGTTTTCAACATACATCTGTAAAATGATAGTCTAGAAACTAAAGCTTTGGTTGTCTTCCTCTCAGGGTTCCATGTCTTCTCACTGGACCTCCTCAATGTCCACCTCTTGAACATCGGGCTCTGAGGCCTCATCTTAATTGTCACTTCCCAACCTTGTTGAGGATGGCTCGTTGTCAAGCTCAAAAAGCCAAACATTTGCCCGGAAGGCCACACATTTTTCAACCCTTGTATTGGTCAGCCTGTTGCGTGCTTTGGTGTGTGTGTTCCCAAACAAGGACCAGTTGCGCTCTGAGGCAGCTGATGTTGGTGGGATTTGGAGGATGATGGAGGCAACAGCGGAAAGAGCCTCAGATCCACAAAGTCCGTTCCACCAGATGGCTGATGAGATATGTTGGCACGACTGCCATATTGCATCTCCATCCCAAAGCCCTTGCTTGGACGTGTACTTTGCCAGACTGCCAAGGTGCCAGCATACTTGGTGTCCAACATGTACGCTGTGGCTTGTATGGGCTTCAGGCAGAAGTCTTCACCCTTTTTAATGTATTTCAGAAGTGCAGTTTCCTCTGCTTGGAGCAACAGTGAAGTGGGCAGGGCAGTACGGATTTCTTCTCGCAGAGTCTGAACATCAGACAGGATGGCATTGTCACCCTCAATCCGAGCAATGGCTACTGCTATAGGTTTCAGGAGTTTCAGGCTGCTTACCACTCTCTCCCAAAATACATCATCCAGGAGGATCCTCTTGATGTGGCTGTCCATATCGGCAGACTGTGATATGGCCATTTCTTGAAGAGACTCCTTCCCCTCCAGGAGACTGTCAAACATCATGACAACACCACCCCAACGGGTGTTGCTGGGCAGCTTCAATGTGGTGCTTTTATTCTTCTCACTTTGCTTGGTGAGGTAGACTGCTGCTATAACTTGATGACCCTTCACATACCTAACCTTTTCCTTGGCTCTCATGTAGAGTGTATGCTGGGTGAAGAACATTCAGAAATCTCTTCCAATACACATTGCCTGTGAGCATCAAAGGTGAACCAGTTGCATACACAGCTTGGGCAAGACATTCATCAGCATATCTCTGACTACGTTCCTCCATTGAGTCAAAAAAACGTCTGATTCCAGGAGGATCATGAACTGTTGCTATCAATAAGGTGTCTGATTCATAATTTTCACCTCGAATAGAAGTAGAGGGACTTTTGTCAGAGGTTGCTTGTTGTTAGCGCCGAGGGAACTTTATGCACTTGGCCAGATGATTTTGCATCTTTGTTTCATTCTTCACAAATGATTTGGCACAGCATTTGCAAATGAACACAACTTTTCCTTCTACATTAGCTGCAGTGAAACGTTACCACACATCAGATAGTGCCTGTGGCATTTTCCTGTAAAGATTAGAAAAAACATTTGTTAAGCAGTTAGATTAAACAACTCCTTTGTAAGATAAATGTTTTAAAATGAAAGATGTATGGAAACAGGTGAATTAACACTCCTCAGTTAGCATGCTCAAGCTAAAACCCACATAGTAGCAAAAACAAACTAGAAACAATTGTTAACAAGTTACAAATGAGTTAAACATAATTTGCTGTAGGCTACTATTTACTAGTTAACAAACAATCATGATGTATGTCATATAAAATATATTCACCCCACCCGGTATTGTAATCAAAACTTACCAGAAAGCATGTAGTCCATAGCTCAGACAGTGTAGTTGTGTGGGCTCAATAGCATCTCATTGGTGTGCAAAATCTTGATAATCAACTGTACATGTGATGGAAGAATGCACTGTGCATGCAAAGGGTTGCAATTCCGTTGAATTGGGGATAGTTTAACCAAAATATGCCACAAGACCTAGAATTGCCTTAAATGTATCCCACAAAAAAAGGTTCACTGTTATTAGCTTACTTTTTTGATGAATTTTTGCAAAATTTCCAAAATTCCTGGGCTTAACTTCCCATGGAAAATGTCTGGAAAAATTCCCAAAATTTACTGGAAAGTTTCTGACCCTTTGCAACCCTAGCTGTGCATCAACAGTTTCTCTTGTTATGTCAGTCACTGACAGTCACTCAATTAGCCCATGTCAGCTAACATTTTTTAGATAGGTAGGTTAGTCTAGAGGCCAGAGGGTGGAGCAACTGCGGCTTCTCATGAAGAGTTCAGATTTTTTGTGGCCCCCACCCCATCAAAGTTGCCCGAATACATTACTTGCTGTTAGCCCTCTGGGAAGATAGTTCAAAGACGACTGGGAAACACTTAATAGCTTGAAGGAAAATAACCTTTTTGACATTGACTGGATAGCTATGAAAATGTATGAGTGGTACAAGCCTTAATTTCAAGCTCTTATCTCAGTTGACTACATTTAACATGCTTTGCTATTGTCAGATCTTTATCATAGTAATTGAAGAATGAAATGACATAATGTTGACACTACCAATTCCCATATGTTTGAACAATCCACAGCCACCTTTTCAACTTGCATATTTCATGCATGCTTAAATTGGGTTCTACATTAATAACATGGGATGGAATAGTATATAGTTCCATGGCTGTTCACTTGATACTCGGAATATCAATTATATATTTGAAATGCGCAACCACTCTGGAAGTGGTCCGTAGGGAAACAATGCCATTGTTTGGGAACAGTGTCCTCAGCCCCCAGGCGGGAAACAAATGTCTGTTTGAAGCCTTTTTCCTTTCTCACTGGATGAATCAGTAATGTATGGGTGCAAGGACGCAGCTCGACAGATGTACCAAGGTTACAGGATGTGTCTTACAAGTCACTTTCAAAGGAACGTTTGAATATTATATTTAACACAGTCATGCTGCTGTGTCCTTGTATCGAAGACCATAAGTCATCTCAAAGTATTCAAAAAGTAATACTAACTTTTTCTAACTTTTTTCTTTAAACTACAAGCGATAATCTGATAAACAGATCACTCTTAGGGCTTTGTTTGAACCTAATTTATTTTTCAAAGTAACCAGACCAAGATTAGATAATGGTGGGCTTCTCATCCTAACACCCCAACACACACACACACACACCCACACACACATAACACGAGCACACATGCATACTGACGCCACACACACACACACGCACACGTGCACACACACACACACACACACACACACACACACACACACACACACACACACACACACACACACACACACACAAAAACACTTTCACACTCACCACATAAGCTGCTGCTTCTGTCTATTATCTATCTGGTTGCCTCGTCACTTTACACCTACCAATATGTACATATCTACCTCAATTACCTCGTACCGCTGCACATCGACTCTGTACTCCCTGTATATATCCATGTTATTTTTACTCATTATTGTTATTCGTTATTCACTGTGTATTTAGTCCTTTGTCGCTATTTATGTTTTATTTGTATTTTGTTCATTTTATCTTTTACTCTGCATTGTTGAAAAAGGGACTGTAAGTAAGCATTTCATTGTTAGTCTACATCTGTTGTTTACGAAGCATGTGACAAATACAATTTTATTTGATTAGAAAAAAGGATAGTAAAAAAATTAACAGGTTTATTTATGACAGATGTTGCTGGTAGTATTATGGAAAGAAGCGAGAGCGACTTCCATCTGTGGAGGGTAAGGCTGAGTGTGCAGATGTGTCTGTGTGGGAAATTAAAGACCAGCGACACGTTAGACTAGCACAGAGCTACTACTACAGATGTAGAATCTTAATTTGATCTTTTGTTGCTGAGAATTTTCCAGCACCAGAGGAGCTTCATGATTACTTGATGATTTACACAAATTCACTGAAAACGCAATGACACACGATTATATTAACATTATACAACCATTCACGTGGCCTCATTTTGGCCAGTTTAACCACTGATCAAGCAGCATTATAGACTTTAAATGTTAAAATCCTGTTGCTGCAGGATTATTTTTCTGAGACAGTACTGGTCGAATTAAGATCCTACATCTCTATGTGGCGCTTGATCATGTATTTCATAATCATTAGCACTAGGCCTAGTCCTAGTGCTCACAGGAGAGCCGCAGTTGTTTATGCTCTCCCGCTCCCTTCGACAGCTGAAAGTAAATGAAGAAGAAGTAACTCCCAAAGGGAAGCTGGGGATACTCATCGGGATTGCTGACTTGTTTCCCCCCAATTCTTTTGTCTATATATTTCATTTCACCATTCATCATGTCTGGCCTTTCCTGTTACATTAATTTCCATCACAGTAATAGAGTTTTCCATGATTAATCTTTCACCCATTTCACTATCACGGCACCCACTTATTTAATTTGAGGGACGATCTGAAAGTAAAACTCTGGATAATTAATGGGTTTCCCTTTGGAACACATTGGGTACAGGTGACATTAGTCTTTTGAGCAACCGCTTTGTGCCAAACAAATCTGGTTACACGTTTAGGTGCATACATGTGTATAATAGAGCAGACTGTACTGTCGAGTGAAATGGAGATAGAGCGTAGGACACACCTATTAAGAAAATAAGAAATAATTAATGTGCTGGCTTCCCTGCTAAATACGTGTGAAATGCAAGGTTCAAGGTTCAAATCAAGAAAATAGTATGAACAATTCTTCTGGCTCATCCTACTTAATAAACTGTTTATGTAAAACAATGGTTTAAAATAATAATATGGAACAAATATGGTGGAGTAAGAACTATTTATATCAAACGGCACGTAATATCCATGTAATATCCATGAGGTGGTTGTGATGAGGATGTTAGTAGTCCGACAGTAGAAATCCAATTACATTTCTGCTGCCAGATTACAGCTAGCATTACATAACCCTAATCCTCATTGACTACAATTAATGAGTTTCTCTCCTGTTGAGAAAAAAAAATGCAAATGACGCTTTGTGGTGTGACTGCAATTACACCGAACTAAAGCCTTTATAATGTATTATCATTATTAAGATAGCTACTGTTACAGTAACCAGAATAACTGCAGTACAGTAGAGTCACTGCGCCTACAGCAGAGTGTATGTGCCCCCTCAAACATACATTTTTTAGATGTTAAATTAATTACCGAACTTCATTTTTAAGCCCACGTTTTATCATCATTATTTAGGAAAATATCTGTCAGCGGTATTTTGCGGATGTGGAACACTAACTGGACCAGGCAAAGAGTACACCCCCCCCCCCCCCCCCCCCCCCATTCTCCCTAGTATGTGACTCCTTCCAAGGTGCACCACAAAGCAAGGGAGAGAGTGTTGAGTGACACACACGGCATTTGATTTGATTTTAGCTGCCAGTGATGGATAGGACTGGATATGTTGGAAATGTATTTGTTTAAGCGATGTAGCCTATTCATTCCTTCTTGATAAATAAATAAAATTAAAATGTTTTTTTTGTATCTGTAATACTAACAACCTAGACATTTCATGAAGTTTGATTTAGCTACCCAGCTAGATAGGTTCCCAATCTCCCAGCCTCACAACAAGCCATTTCAGGCTATCAATCAAGTTAGAGTAAATTGTCTAACTAACTTAGCATGCGTGCTGGCAAGGGTGCTAGACTTTAGACAAGCAAGCAATTACTAAATATATTGAATAGGACTCATATTCCATTCAATCTTTTACCCAGATTTTAGCAGAGATGCAGAGAAACATATTTAGTTTATTTTTCAAAAGATGATCAGGAAGACACAGACAGATCAGGAAGACACAGAGATATTGTCAGGTGGTGGGTGTAGCTGGTGCATGAAGTCAGGTGCAGGAGAGCAGAGATGAGTGAACAAAGCACTTTACTATAGAAAATAGCACAAAGTAACAAAACCAACGCGCGAACAATAATGGTTGCCATACAACACAGGTGAACACAGCACCCGGAACAAACTAGCCGGAAACGTACCGACCCTAACAATAAACAAACACACACAAAGACATGGGGGAAACAGAGGGTTAAATACATGACCAGTAATTGGGAAATGAAAACCAGGTGTGTGGGAAACATAGACAAAACCAATGGAAAATGAAAAGTGGATCGGCGATGGCTAGAAGAACGGCGACGTCGACCGCCGAGCGCCGCCCGAACAAGGAGAGGAATCGACTTCGGCGGAAGTAGTGGCACATATCAGGAAGACACAGACAGATCAGGAAGACACAGACAGATCAGGAAGACACAGACAGATCAGGAAGACACAGACATATCAGGAAGACACAGACAGCTCAAGATATGCAGCCTCAGTGCTCTGTATGTAGCTACATTTGACATTTTAGTCATTTAGCAGACGCTCTTATCCAGAGCGACTAACAATTAGTGCATTCATCTTCAGATAGCTAGGTGAGACCACAACACATCACAATAATAAACTCAGCAAAAAAAGAAACGTCCATTTTTCAGGACCCTGTCTTTCAAAGATAATTCAGAAAAATCCAAATAACTTCACAGATCTTCATTGTAAAGGGTTTAAACACTGTTTCCCAAGCTTGTTCAATGAACCATACACAATTAATGAACATGCGCCTGTGCAACGGTCGTTAAGACACTAACAGCTTACAGACAGTAGGCAATTAAGGTCACAGTTCTAAAAACTTAGGACACGAAAGAGGCCTTTCTACTGACTCTGAAAAACACCAAAAGAAAGATGCCCAGAGTCCCTGCTCATCTGCGTGAACGTGCCTTAGGCATGCTGCAAGGAGGCATGAGGACTGCAGATGTGGCCAGGGCAATAAATTGCAATGTCCGTACTGTGAGACGCCTTAGACGCGCTACAAGGAGACAGGACGGACAGCTGACCACGCGTAACACCTACACAGGATCGGTACATCCGAACATCACACCTGTGGGACAGGTACAGGATGACAACAACAACTGCCCGAGTTACACCAGGAACGCACAAACCCTCCATCAGTGCTCAGACTGTCCACAATAGGCAGAGAGAGGCTGGACTTAGGGCTTGTAGGCCTGTTGTAAGGCAGGTCCTCACCAGACATCACTGGCAACAACGTCACCTATGGGCACAAACCAGACAGGACTGGCAAAAAGTGCTCTTCACTGACGAGTCGCAGTTTTGTCTCACCAGGCGTGATGGTCGGATTCGCATTTATCGTCGAAGGAATGAGCGTTACACCGAGGCCTGTACTCTGGAGCGGGATCAATTTGGAGGTGGAGCATCCGTCATGGTCTGGGGCGGTGTGTCACAGCATCATCGGACTGAGCTTGTTGTCATTTTAGGCAATAACAACGCTGTGCGTTACAGGGAAGACATCCTCCTCCCTCATGTGGTACCATTCCTGCAGGCTCATCCTGAAATGACCCTCCAGCATGACAATGCCACCAGCCATACTGCTCGTTCTGTGATTGATTTCCTGCAAGACAGGTATGTCAGTGTTCTGCCATGGCCAGTGAAGACCCGGGATCTCAATCCCATTGAGCACATCTGGGACCTGTTGGATCGGAGGGTGAGGGCTAGGGCCATTTCTCCCCAGAAATGTCGGGGAACTTGCAGGTGCCTTGGTGGAAGAGTGGAGTAACATCTCACAGCAAGAACTGGCAAATCTGGTGCAGTCCATGAGGAGGAGATACACTGCAGTACTTAATGCAGCTGTGGCCACACCAGATACCGACTGTTACTTTTGATTTTGACCCTCCCTTTGTTCAGGGACACATTATTCAATTTCTGTTAGTCACATATCTGTGGAACTTGTTCAGTTTATGTCTCAGTTGTTGAATCTTGTTATGTTCATACAAATATTTACACGTTAAATTTGCTGAAAATAAACGCAGTTGACAGTGAGAGGACGTTTCTTTTTTTTCTGAGTTTGTCAAGCATATTTTCCCTCAACAAAGTATTTATCAGCAAAGTCAGTGTTAGTGGGGGGAAAAAGGGCCTTTTCATCTTTTTTGGGGGGGGGGGGAGGGGTGACGGAGGCACCGTGAGAGTAATTTAAGATACTCTTCAAAGAGATAGGGTTTCATAAGTTTTTGAAAGATCCGCTGTCCTGACTTTAGGGGGAAGCTTGTTCCACCATTGAGGTGTCAGGACAGAGAAGAGCTATTATGACTGGGCTCACCGGGATCTTGGGTGGGAGGACTAAGAGACCAGAGCTGGTGGAACGGACTGCTTCTCGATTTGGGATGTAGGGTTTGAGTATAGCCTGAAGGTGGGCAGTTCCCCTTGCTGCTCCATAGGCAAGCACCCGGGTCTTGAAGATAATGTGAGCTGCGACTGGAAGCCAGTGGAGTGTGCGGATGAGTGACATTGGAGAACTTAGAAAGGTTGAACATCATGCAGGCTGCAGAATTTTGGATACGTTTCAGGGGTTTAATGGCACAAGTGGGGAGGCCAGCCAACAGAGAGTTGCAGAAGTCTATACGGGAGATGATAAGTGCCTAGATTAGTACCTGCGCCACTTGAGGAAAGGTAGTACTCTACGGATGTTGTAGAGCATGAACCTGCAAGTTACTGCTTTGAAGTTTGCAGAGAATGACAGGGTGTTGTCCAGGGTTGAGGTAAGGTTCTTTGCACTCTGGGAGGGGGACACCGTGGAATTGTCAACCGCTGTCTTCCCCCCGGAAGGAAGAGCAGCTCCATTTTGTTGAGTTTCAGATTGAGGTGGTGGGCCGACATCCAGCTGAGATGTCTGCCACGCACGCAGAGATGCATATCGCCACCTGGGCGTCAGAATTGGGGGGGGGGGGGATAGGATATGAGTAGTTGAGTGTCATCCGCATAGTAATGATAGGAGAGACTGTGAGGGTATGAAAGAGCCGAGTGACTTGGTGTAAAGAGGAGTGTGCGTAGAACCTAGTCCTGGGTGACACTAGTAGTGGGAGAGCACGTGGTGCAAACACAAATCCTCTCCACGCCACCTGATAGGAGCAGCCTGCCAAGTAGGATGCAATCGAGGACTGTGCAGAACCTTAGACACCCAACCCTGAAAGGGTGGAGGAGGATCTGGTGGTTCATGGTGTGGAAGGCAGCTGATAGATCTAGGAGAATGAGAACAGAGGAGTGAGCGTCAGCATTGGCAGAGAGGAGAGCCTGTGTGACAAAGGAGAGCGGTCTCAGTTGAGTGAGCCACTTTACCCTGACTGGTTAGGGTCAAGAAGATTGTTCTGAGAGAGATAATGAGATAATTGGTAAGAGACAGCACGCTCAAGTGTTTTGGAAAGAAAAGAAAAAAGGATACCCGTCTGTAGTTTGACATCAGAGGTGTCGAGTGTTGGTTTCATGAGGAGGGGAGCGACTGACCATCTGGAAGTCAGAAGGGATGCAGCCAGTGGTCAAGTATGAGTTGATAAGGGAAGTGAGGAATGGGAGAAGGTCTCCGGAGATGGTCTGGAGAGGGAGGGAGCGACGGGGTCAAGAGGACAGGTTGTCAAGTGGCCAGACATCACTAATCGCAGGATTTAATCTACAGAGTGAGAAGGGAGAAAGAGGTCAAGGTTTAGAGAAGTTCTGTGTAAGTGGGACCAGTGGACTCAGTAGGCTGCGTAACCTTTTTTTTCCAGTGGATGATAAAGTCATCCGCAGAGAGAGGGAGGAAGGGGAAGAGGTGGAGGGTTAAGTAGGAAGGAGAATGTGGAGAAGAGTTTCCCAGGGTTGGAGGGAAAAGCTCGAAATTTAGAGTGATAGAAAGTGGCTTTAGCAGCGGATACAGAGGAAGAGAAGATAGAGAGGAGGGAATGGAAGGATGATAGGTCCTCCAGAAGTTTAGTTTTCCTCCATTTCCACTCAGCTGCCTGCAGCCCTGTTCTGTTAGCACGCAGTGAGTCACTCAGCCCCGAAGCAGGAGGGGAAGGTTGGGCCGGCCGGGAGAAATGGGGACAGTGAGAGTCAAGGCATGCAGAAAGGGTGAAGAGTAGAGTCAAAGAGGCAAATTCAGGAGACATTTAGCAGAAGGAAGAGTGGATAGTATAGAAGCAGAAGGGAGTAGCGGGAGAGAGAGAGAGTGTGAAGATTAAGGCGGCGCATAACCATCTAGGTAGGAGTGGGTAGGGTTTGAGAAGAGATGGAGAGAAAAGGAAAGAAAGTAGTGATCAGAGACATGGAGGGGGATTGCAGTGAGATTAGCTGGCAAACAACCTCTAGTGAAGATGAGGTCATGTGTAAAAAACATGGGAGTTACTAGCACTAATTGCCAAGCACTCATTGCTGATTGCTGGCAGAGGTGAAGAAAACACCCCCTACAAATTAGCAAGACTGTTACACAAATAGGCCTGAAACTAATCTACAGTGAGGGAAAAAAGTATTTGATCCCCTGCTGATTTTGTACGTTTGCCGACTGACAAAGAAATGATCAGTCTATAATTTTAATGATAGGTTTTTTTGAACAGTGAGAGACAGAATAACAACAAAAAAATCCAGAAAAATGCACGTCAAAAATGTTATAAATTGATTTGCATTTTAATGAGGGAAATAAGTATTTGACCCCCTCTCAATCAGAAAGATTTCTGGCTCCCAGGTGTCTTTTATACAGGTAACGAGCTGAGATTAGGAGCACACTCTTAAAGGGAGTGCTCCTAATCTCAGTTTGTTACCTGTATTAAAGACACCTGTCCACAGAAGCAATCAATCAATCAGATTCCAAACTCTCCAGCATGGCCAAGACCAAAGACCTCTCCAAGGATGTCAGGGACAAGATTGTAGACCTACACAAGGCTGGAATGGGCTACAAGACCATCGACAAGCAGCTTGGTGAGAAGGTGACAACAGTTGGTGCGATTATTCGCAAATGGAAGAAACACAAAGAACTGTCAATCTCCCTTGGCCTGGGGCTCCATGCAAGATCTCACCTCGTGGAGTTGCAATGATCATGAGAATGGTGAGGAATCAGCACAGAACTACACGGGAGGATCTTGTCAATGATCTCAAGGCAGCTGGGACCATAGTCACCAAGAAAACAATTGGTAACACACTACGCCGTGAAGGACTGAAATCCTGCAGCGCCCGCAAGGTCCCCCTGCTCAAGAAAGCACATATACATGCCCGTCTGAAGTTTGCCAATGAACATCTGAATGATTTAGAGGACAACTGGGTAAAAGTCTTGTGGTCAGATGAGACCAAAATGGAGCTCTTTGGCATCAACTCAACTCGCCGTGTTTGGAGGCGGAGGAATGCTGCCTATGACCCCAAGAACACCATCCCCACCGTCAAACATGAAGGTGGAAACATTATGCTTTGGGGGTGTTTTTCTGCTAAGGGGACAGGACAACTTCATCGCATCAAAGGGACGATGGATGGGGCCATGTACCGTCAAATCTTGGGTGAGAACCGCCTTCCCTCAGCCAGGGCATTGAAAATGGGTCGTGAATGGGTATTCCAGCATGACAATGACCCAAAACACACGGCCAAGGCAACAAAGGAGTGGCTCAAGAAGAAACACATTAAGGTCCTGGAGTGGCCTAGCCAGTCTCCAGACCTTCATCCCATAGTAAATCTGTGGAGGGAGCTGAAGGTTTGAGTTGCCAAACGTCAGCCTCGAAACCTTAATGACTTGGAGAAGATCTGCAAAGAGGAGTGGGACAAAATCCCTCCTGAGATGTGTGCAAACCTGGTGGCCAACTACAATAAACGTCTGACCTCTGTGATTGCCAACAAGGGTTTTGCCACCAAGTACTATGTCATGTTCTGCAGAGGGGTCAAATACTTATTTCCCTCATTAAAATGCAAATCATTTTTATAACATTTTTGACATGCGTTTTTCTGGATTTTTTTGTTGTTATTCTGTCTCTCACTGTTCAAATAAACCTACCATTAAAATTATAGACTGATAATTTCTTTGTCAGTGGGCAAACGTATAAAATCAGCAGGGGATCAAATACTTCTTTCCCTCACTGTAAATCCACAACGACAGTCCCAAGTACTAACAAATCAGATATTTCAAACAGCAATGATTAAGTAGGCTACTAGATAAAAGACAGCACTTAAATTACATTTCCCTAGCAAGACAATACCAACAGCTACGTATATCAATAGATGGAATTTACGGTTGTGAGAGCATTCTGGCACAGTTGGCTGCCACTTCTCCTACCGAGAATATTTAAAATGTTTTGCTAGTGTTTGTGTGTTGATTTGACCTTGCATTTTATTTTACAAGTTAAATACACAGTGTTTTACAAAGTATCCACATTAGCTTAATGCTTTTATTACAACCGCAGCCTTTTATATGGATCAAGAAGCATCCGTTTTGGCCATCTGCTACCTGCCTGCTACTTGCTTCTACCTCTCTTCTACCTGCATTCTACATGTTTATTACCTGCCTGCTACCTGTCTGCTACCTGTCTACTATCTGTCTTCTACCTGCTGACTTGGAAAATAGACAATTTTCTCTATTCTTTCTCCTGGATTTTCTTTCTGTTTTCACCTGGATTAAACTGTGTGCTTAGCTATCTGTTGGCTCCGAAAATAGACTATTTTTCTATTCCTCTTTGATTTACGATCACCTGGATTTACCTGACTGTCTGTGATCTGTCTCGGAAAGGTGGCTATTTTCCCCATTCTATTTCTTCCTGAATCAACCGATCGACCCTGGTCTTCATCCGACACGGCCTGGTGCTAGGGAGCGACTCTATGCTGCTGTTCGTGTCTGCTGAGGTGCTCTCTCCCTGGAGGGTTTGCTTACTGCTGGCTCAACTGTGAGACGGACTCCCGCACACCGTGCGGCCTGCTGGTGCGCCTACCCCACTGCCTGCAGTGATGCATGGATACACAGACTTGTCGTGACATTATTTATATTATCAATTAGCTATGTTTAATTGTTACTTGATTAAATTAATCAGGTAACAATTAACTCATTAGGAATTTGAGGCACCATGGGAAAAGTTGTTTAACGAGTTACTATCTCCTGACTTAAACTCTAAAGATATATAGATATCTCTTACATCAATAACAGTCAATTATTAATTATTATTACCTCATATCAGTCTCATTCTGAACGTCGCATACTCCTTGATACCTGCAAGAACCTTAAACTCATTGATTAATCAAAAATACACAAATTGGCTTAATTATTGATTTACTAACTAAATAATAACAGAATACACACACACACTTACTAGTACATGAGATAAAAGCCCCTAGTGGACTGACATGATATGACGGCTTGTTACACAATGGAAAGGGGGTGGGGAAAGATAAAGAGAGGGAGAGACAAACAGAGTCCATTTGGAAGCTACGCTCACGGAAATACGAATACTTAGCACACTGCTCATTAGGATTGTAAATGCAATATATATTTACATGTAGATGTGTTTATCTCTTGTATCTCTGTTGAAACCAAACCAAACAATCCATCTATGGGTAGTGGTTTGATGTAAGGCTCTGGTAGTCCACCGGAGGTCATCATGTCATTGTTAGTTGTAGAGCTTCTCTGGTCTTGGAGTGTTTGTTTGATAGATACTTCAGACATACCAGTGATAGTCTGAGATGGGGTTTCTTCCTTCCAACCTCGTGTCTTTAGTCGAAGTTCTAGGACAACATTAACATGTACAGCGGCAGACTGTGAATGTTTCTGGTCTCCTAGGTTTATTTTTATTTTACCTTTATTTAACTAGGCAAGTCAGTTAAGAACAAATTCTTATTTTCAATGACAGCCTAGGAACAGTGGCAGAACGACAGATTTGTACCTTGTCAGCTCAGGGATTTGAACTTGCAACCTTCCTGGTTACTAGTCCAACGCTCTAACCACCAGGCTACCCTGCCACCCTAGGTGCTCTTCTTCTGTAGAGATTGAGAATTTCAGGGCTTCTAACCATTCCGTAACGTTCAGCTCACACTGTCTGTCACGCTGTATGTTAATTCTTACCGAGTCCTTTTAAGCACTATGGCCAAAGGGGGCGTTCTGTCATGCTGGCATGAACTCTGAGCTCACTGGGGCGTGGCTACTGATTGGGCACAAGTTTAGATGAAAAACTATTCTCATTTAGAAGGCTAAAATCACATTGCTATCTTCACAAAAGTAGTCTCATATTTATTCATATAATTTTTTACAACATTTAGATTTAAAACCTGATTACATAGGGCGCATACACTTCCAGCATTACCATTACCTTGATATACCATCCTTAATGACATCACAATATAATAAACAATGTGACAGGATTATTCTTTAAGTCCCAACTGACCATGTCCCATTTCAAACGTCAGAAATGAATGTTCCAATGTCCATTCATTTGACGTTACAGTTTCTTGGCTGCCACACTCTCTCTAGACAAAGCATTCCTTTGGTGGATACTGAAAGGCCGAGAGGGAAAGTTCCCTCCTGCTTAAATTTACGATCCAGTGTTAAGGTGTCAAGTCCAGCACAGCCCCCCTTCCCCTCTTCTTTGGGAGAGAGGGGGTCTGACTATCTTCAAACATTTACCTAGCTGATGGGTCCTTTGATCCACTGTCAGGAGAGTCATGACAGACTGCCTCACAGCTACCTTCTCAATCTCAAACTCCCGATTTCTGTCTGCCTGGTTGTCCTCTACATCGCCGCTATGTGGATTAATATGCTTCTCTGGGTGATTATCCTCTGTATCGCCATCAGTCTTAGCTCTGCACTTAAATACTCAGTAGCGGAGCTACTACGTCTTCACTCCACCAGCTATAGGGCTCCCCCAGCTCTGTTTACTCACAGTGACATGCTCCGTCGACCAAGATATATTCACTGTGGGTCTCGTCGCAACTTTACACACAGTAAGACTCTCACCGTGGTTCTGACCACAGCTTTGCCCGGTTACCAGGGCAACAATGTATGCCGGCCCGAGTGACTGTTTTAAACTTGCGTAATTAAGCAATAAGGCACGAGGGTGTGTGGTATATGGCCAATATACCATGGCTAAGAGCTGTTCTTAGGCACGACGCATCACGGAGTGCCCGGACACAGCCCTTAGCCATGGTATATTGGCCATATATCACAAACACCTGAGGTGCCTTATCGCTGTTATAAACTGATTATCAATGTAATTAGAGCAGTAAAAATAAATGTTTTGTCATACCCGTGCTATACAGTCTGAAATACCACAGCTATCAGCCAATCAGCAGGACTCTAACCACCCAGTTTATAATATTTGATCTATCACTAACAAAGCCATACTGGTGAATGAGTTTATCACAGACAGAAAGCTGCACATTATGTGCCTTACTGAGACCTGGCAACAGCCAAATGACTTATCAACTTAATCAGGCGATCCCACCCGGTTACTTGTACATCAGTCAACCTCGCTTTACGGGTCGAGGGTGTGGTGTTGCTGTACCATACTGTGAAAATCTTAAAGTCAAACCTGTCAGTGTATCCCAGCACTCTTCCTTTGAAAGTCTGACGGTTAAATTCCCTGGCTATCAACCACTGATGGAAGAGTTCCATCAGCCACTCCTGGGCTACAATCACCTATCTGGACCCGTTTTACTGCCGGTGCAGAGACCCACCGGGCCTTCACGACTGGACTACCGACGTTATCTGCCCGAGGGGGTTATTCAACTGGCCCGTCCGTCGCGACGAAACCTGAACACCCATCTGCCAACTGCGGCCCGCTAATCGTTAGCTGTCTAGAGCATATCGGCTGCTAGCTGAATAGGTCCATCGGACAATTTTCTTGGGCCACTATAACTATAACTATTTTGCCAATTGGATTGGTCCCCTCTACCACACAGAACCCCACTAATCTACCGACGGAAACGCACGAGGAGGCTATTAACAGACCTCCTCCGTCTTCTGCTAGCTTGCTACCCCTGGTCCGGCTAGCTGTCTGAATCACCGTGTCCCCAACCAACCTCACTACTCACTGGACCCTTATGATCACTCGGCTAAGCATGCCTCTCCTTAATGTCAATATGCCTTCTCCACTGCTGTTCTGGTTAGTGTTTATTGTCTTATTTCACTGTAGAGCCTCTAGCCCTGCTCATTATACCTTATCCAACCTTTCAGTTCCACCACCCACACATGCGATGACATCACCTGGTTTCAATGATGTTTCTAGAGACAATATCTCTTTCATCATCACTCAATGCCTAGGTTTACCTCCACTGTATTCATATCCTACCATACCTTTGTCTGTACATTATGCATTGAATCTATTTTATCGCCCCCATAAATCTGCTCCTTTTACTCTCTGTTCCAGACGTCCTAGATGACCAGCCTTTATAGCTTTTAGCCGTACCCTTATCCTACTCCTCCTCTGTTCCTCTGGCGATGTAGAGGTTAATCCAGGCCCTGCAGTGCCTAGCTCCACTCCTATTCCCCACGCACTCTCTTTTGATGACTTCTGTAACCGTAAAAGCCTTCGTTTCATGCATGTTAACATTAGAAGCCTCCCCCCTAAGTTTGTTTTATTCACTGCTTTAGCACACTCTGCCAACCCGGATGTCCTAGCCGTGTCTGAATCCTGGCTTAGGAGACCACCAAAAACCCTGACATCTCCATACCTAACTACAACATTTTCAGACAAGATAGAACGGCCAAAGGGGGCGGTGTTGCAATCTACTGCAGAGATAGCCTGCAGGGTTCTGTCCTACTATCCAGGTCTGTACCCAAACAATTTGAACTTCTACTTTTAAAAATCCACCTTTCTAGAAACAAGTCTCTCACCATTGCCGCTTGCTATAGACCACCCTCTGTCCCCAGCTGTGCTCTGGGCAACATATGTGAACTGATTGCCCCCCATCTATCTTCAGAGCTTGTGCTGCTAGGTGACCTAAACTGGGACATGCTTAACACCCCGGCCATCCTACAATCTAAGCTTGATGCCCTCAATCTCACACAAATTATCAATGAACCTACCACGTACAACACCAAATCCGTTAACATGGGCAACCTCATAGATAGCATCTTAACCAACTTGCCCTCTAAATACACCTCTGCTGTTTTCAACCAAGATCTCAGCGATCACTGCCTCATTGCCTGCATCCGTAATGGGTCTACGGTCAAATGACCTCCCCTCACCACTGTCAAACGCTCCCTGAAACATTTCAGCAAGCAAGCCTTTCTAATCGACCTGGCCCTGGTATCCTGGAAGGATATTGACCTCATCCCGTCAGTAGAGGATGCCTGGTTATTCTTTAAAAATGCCTTCCTCACCTTAAATAAGCATGCCCCATTCAAGAAATTTAGAACCAGGAACAGATATAGCCCTTGGTTCTCTCCAGACCTGACTGCCCTTGACCAGCACAAAAACATCCTGTGGCGTTCTGCATTAGCATCGAACAGCCCCCGTGATATGCAACTTTTCATGGAAGTTAGGAACCAATATACACAGGCAGTTAGGAAAGCCAAGGCTAGCTTTTTCAAGCAGAAATTTGCTTCCTGCAACACAAACTCAAAAAGTTCTGGGACACTGTAAAGTCCATGGTGAAGAAGAGCACCTCCTCCCAGCTGCCCACTGCACTGAGGACAGGAAACTCTGTCACCACCGATAAATCTGCTATAATTGAGAATTTCAATAAGCATTTTATTATGGCTGGCCATGCTTTCCACCTGGCTACCACTACCCCGGTCAACAGCCCTACACCCCCCACAGCAACTCGTCCAAGCCTCTCCCATTTCTCCTTCTCCCAAATACAGTTAGCTGATGTTCTGAATGAGCTGCAAAATCTGGAGCCCTACAAATCAGCCGAGCTAGACAATCTGGACCCTTTCTTTCTAAAATGATCTGCCGAAATTGTTGCAACCCCTATTACTAGCCTGTTCAACCTCTCTTTCGTGTCGTCTGAGATTCCCAAAGATTGGAAAGCAGCTGCGGTCATGCCCCTCTTCAAAGGGGGGACACTCTTGACCCAAACTGCTACAGACCTATATCTATCCTACCCTGCCTTTCTAAGGTCTTCGAAAGCCAAGTTAAAAAACAGATTACCGACCATTTCGAATCCCACCGTACCTTCTCTGCTATGCAATCTGGTTTCAGAGGTGGTCATGGGTGCACCTCAGCCACGCTCAAGGTCCTAAATGATATCATAACCGCCATCGATAAGAAACAATACTGTGCAGCCATTTTCATCGACCTGGCCAAGGCTTTTGACTCTGTCAATCACCTCATCCTTATCGGCAGACTCAACAACCTTGGTTTCTCAAATTATTGCCTGGCCTGGTTCACCAACTACTTCTCCGATAGAGTTCAGTGTGTCAAATCGGAGGGCCTGTTGTCCGGGCCTCTGGCAGATGCTACTGTAAGCTGTGCTTTTGCTGCTGAATACTATACCATGACTGCATAGTAGCCTAGCAGTTAGAGTGTTGGGCCAGCAACTGAAAGGGACGCTGGTTCCAATACACGAGCCAACAAGGTGAAAAATCCCCAGTCCTGACCTCAGTCTGATTCATACATACCCCAGTTCTGACCTCAGCCTGATTAATACATAACCTAGTCCTGACCTCAGCCTGATTATTACATACCCCAGTCCTGACCTCAGCCTGATTAATACATACCCCAGTCCTGACCTCAGCCTGATTATTACATACCCCAGTCCTGACCTTAGCCTGATTAATACATACCCCAGTTCTGACCTCAGCCTGATTAATACATACCCCTGTCCTGACCTCAGCCTGATTAATACATACTCCAGTCCTGACCTCAGCCGTATTCATACATACCCTAGTCCTGACCTCAGCCTGATTATTACATACCCCAGTCCTGACCTCAGCCTGATTAATACATACCCCAGTCCTGACCTCAGCCTGATTAATACATACCCCAGTCCTGACTCGCAGTCCCCTCCTGACCTAATCACTGACTACAATGACTGCCTTTCCTTCTCCCTGGATACCCTCGCTCCCCTCAAACCCGCCCAGTCTCCTTCACTCACACTGCTCCCTGGTACACCCCAGAGCTACGCCAGTTAAAAGCCATTGGATGCCGTCTCAAGCGTTTGTACAAGAGAACTGGTCTAGTAGTTCGTTTTCAAGCATACACAGATCACCTGTGAAAATCCTGCATGCTTTCCATCTCTCCCGTCCTCACTGGCATAATCAACTCTTCCTTCACCACTGGCATCGTACCTCCGCTCTCAAGATTGCTGCTATTTCCCTCATCCACAAAGAGCGGAATACTGACCCCGATGACCTGAACAACTTCCGTCCAATCTCAAACCTTCCCAACATACTGGAGCGGGTTGTGGCCACTCAACTACAACACCATCTCAACTCCAATAACATTCACAAACCAATCCAGTCCGGTTTCCACTCCAAACACAGAACTGAAACTAATGACAAACTTCATGCAGCTGACTCAGGGTTGCTATCCATCCTCATCCTCTTCGACCTGAGTGCAGCCTTCGATACCATCTCCCATCCACTACTCATGGAACGTCTGGCTGGTGATGGTGTCACGGATGTTGCACTTTCCTGGTTTTCCTTCTAACTCAGTAACCGCCTTTTCAGTTTGTGTAAATGGAAAATCCCAGATCAAGGTGTGCAACTGTCTCAAACGGTGTCCCCCAGTGGTCAATGTTGAGTCCATTCCTCTTCATCATATACCTCTTACCCCTGGGAAAGCTCATGCGACATCACAAAGTTCACTTCCACTGCTATGCAGATGACACAAAGATCTACCTCTTCACCAAACCCACCACTCCCCTCCCACCTCCCTCATCAGCTGACCTCAAGACATCCGGAGCAGGATGAACAGGAACTGTTGCGGTGACCGTATTACCACCACACCAGCAGTCATGAGTCATGACCACAGGACCGTGACCGTTGAGTCACGGTAATCTCCTCTTATGCACTCTGGACATGCGTTGGTAGTACCCAACTCACTAACAATCATCAGGTCCTATCAGGTCCTAATGGTCTGGTACTCAGGCCTCTATTGTCCCTCCATCAGGTCCTAATGGCCTGGTACTCAGGGCTCTATTGTCCCTCCATCAGGTCCTAATGGTCTGGTACTCAGGGCTCTATTGTCCCTCCATCAGGTCGTGATGGTCTGGTACTCAGGGCTCTATTGTCCCTCCATCAGGTCGTAATGGTCTGGTACTCAGGGCTCTATTGTCCCTCCATCAGGTCGCTAATGGTCTGGTACTGAGGGCTCTATTGTCCCTCCATCAGGTCGCTAATGGCCTGGTACTTAGGGCTCTATTGTCCCTCTAACGACAATGACATGAATGTAAATGTATCGAAAATCACATCAAACACTTATCATCAAAACATTATGTGCTTTTAAACTCACCTCACTGTGATTGATCAATTTGAAGAAAGATATTCAACAGGTTCAAACTGAGTGGAAAACATGGTTGTTGTGGATGTTGTTTCAAAGCCTAACACAATGAAATGGACAGCGCTTTCTAAGGTGATGATTAATTCAAAGGACTTATAGTCATATTAGAGCTTATGCATAAGCATAGGCCTATATACAGTGCATTCGGAAAGTATTCAGACCCCTTGACTTTTCCCACATTTTGTTACGTTTACAGCCTTTTTGTAAAATGGATTCAATTGTTTTTTCCCTTCATGAATCTACACACAATACCCCATAATTGTCACGTCCTGACCAATATTTAGGTATTATTTCTATTATATTTGGTCAGGACGTGGCAGAGGTATATTTGTTTTGTATTATGGGGTTTTGTGTGTGGTGTAGTGGGGTGTATTAGTTTGGTATAGGTTCTAGGTTTGTTTTTCTATGTGTAGTTTTGGGTGCTGGACTCTCAATTGGAGGCAGGTGTTTCTAGTTGCCTCTGATTGGGAGTCCCATAAGTAGGTGTGTGTTTGTTTGGTTTTCGTGGGTAGTTGTTTTTGCACTGCGTGTTGTGTGCCTGCAAAACTGTTCCTGTCGTGTATATTGTTTTCCAGTGGATGCGTTACTCCTTTTTTGAATTAAAACATGAGCATCCATATTCCCGCTGCAGTTTGGTCTATTCAACACGGCTCTTTTTGTGACAGAACTACCCACCACCAAAGGACCAAGCAGCGGAGAAGAGGACAGAGGCAAGTGAGGGAGGAATGTTGGAGGCAGCCCCAAGAATTTTTTAGGGGGGGGCACAAGGGCTATTTGGCGGGGTGAGATTACAGCCCCAGGCCAGCTCCCCGTACCCTTGTAGGGCAGACTGGACAGGTCCCGTGCTTTGGGGTTGGGGCTGTGGTGAGGCCTGGGATTTTCAGGCCGGTAGGCAAGGTACCAGCGCCCCGCATGTGCCAGGGCGAAGTAGGCATCGAGCCGGAAGGGGTGATGCCAACCCTGCGCTCAAGACCGCCAGTGCGCCCTTTCGGTCCGGTGTTTCCCGCTAGATGCACTAGCATGGAGGTGCGTGTCTCCAGGCCGGCACGTCCAGTACCAGCCCCACGCATCAGGAGTCTAGTGCGTCAGCCCAGCACCGCCAGTCAACAGTCGTCGGAGCTGCCCGCCAGTCAACAGTCGTGGGAGCTGCCCGCCAGTCAACAGTCGTGGGAGCTGCCCGCCAGTCAACAGTCGTGGGAGCTGCCCGCCAGTCAACAGTCGTGGGAGCTGCCCGCCAGTCAACAGTCGTCAGAGCTGCCCGCCAGTCAACAGTCGCCGGAGTGGCCAGACTGCGCTGAACTGCCGGAGTGGCCAGACTGCGCTGAACTGCCGGAGTGGCCAGACTGCGCTGAACTGCCGGAGTGGCCAGACTGTTCCCCGGCCCAGCCCGAGGGGCCCTCCTGTCCCCCGGTCCAGCCCGAGGGGCCCTCCTGTCCCCCGGTCCAGCCCGAGGGGCCCTCCTGTCCCCCGGCCCAGCCCGAGGGGCCCTCCTGTCCCCCGGCCCAGCCCGAGGGGCCCTCCTGTCCCCCGGCCCAGCCCGAGGGGCCCTCCTGTCCCCCGGCCCAGCCCGAGGGGCCCTCCTGTCCCCCGGCCCAGCCCGAGGGGCCCTCCTGTCCTCCGGCCCAGCCCGAGGGGTCCGTCTGCCTGGCGCAGCTATCGGCTCCACCGAAGTGGGCGACGCCGAGGGTGGAGCAGGGTCCACGTCCTGCACCGGAGCCACCTCCAGGATAGGTGGGTTGGGGAGGGAGGGTGTAGCACAGTGCCGTCGTTGACGGCAGCCACCCTCCCTTCCCTCCCTTATTGTTTAGGGGGTATTGCTTTTTGGTTTTGTTGGGGTAATGGGGATTTTTTGTGTTTTCTTTTAAGGTGCATTCCGGGGTCTGCACCTTTAGGGGGGGGGTAATGTCACGTCCTGACCAATATTTAGGTATTATTTCTATTATATTTGGTCAGGACGTGGCAGAGGTATATTTGTTTTGTATTATGGGGTTTTGTGTGTGGTGTAGTGGGGTGTATTAGTTTGGTATAGGTTCTAGGTTTGTTTTTCTATGTGTAGTTTTGGGTGCTGGACTCTCAATTGGAGGCAGGTGTTTCTAGTTGCCTCTGATTGGGAGTCCCATAAGTAGGTGTGTGTTTGTTTGGTTTTCGTGGGTAGTTGTTTTTGCACTGCGTGTTGTGTGCCTGCAAAACTGTTCCTGTCGTGTATATTGTTTTCCAGTGGATGCGTTACTCCTTTTTTGAATTAAAACATGAGCATCCATATTCCCGCTGCAGTTTGGTCTATTCAACACGGCTCTTTTTGTGACAATAATGACGAAGAAAAAATGTTTTTTAGAAATGTTAGCAAATGTATAAAAAAATAAAAAAACGGAACTATCACAAGTATGCAGACCCTTTACTCGGTACTTTGTAGAAGCACCTTTGGCAGCGGTTACAGCTTCGAGTCTTCTTGGGTACGATGCTACAAGCTTGGCACATCTGTATTTGGGGAGTTTCTCCCATTCTTCTATACAGATCCTCTCAAGATCTGTAAGGTTGGATGGGGAGCATCGCTGCACAGCTATTTTCAGCTCTCCAGAGATGTTCGCTTAGGGTTATTGTCCTGTTAGAAGGTGAACCTTTGCCCCAGTCTAAGGTCCTGAGCACTCTGGAGCATCTTTCCTTCGATCCTGACTAATCTCCCAGTCCCTGCAGCTGAAAAACATCCCCGCCGCATGATGCTGCCTCCACCATGCTTCACCGTATGGATGGTGATAGGTTTCATCAAGACGTGATGCTTGGCATTCAGACCAAGGAGTTCAATTTTGGTTTCATCAGACCAGAGAATCTTATTTCTCATGGTTTGAAAGTCCTTTAGGTGCCTTTTGGCAAACTCCAAGTGGGCTGTTATGTGCCTTTTACTGAGGAGTGGCTTCCGTCTGGCCACTAGCATAAAGGCCTGATTGGTGGAGTGCTGTAGAGATGGTTGTCTTTCTGGAAGGTTCTATGCCTCAACACAATCCTTTCTCTGAGCTCTACGGACAATTCCTCTAACCTCATGGCCTGGTATTTGCTCTGACATGCACTGTCAACTGTGGGACCTTATATAGATAGTTGTGTGCCTTTCCAAATCATATCCAATCAATTGAATGTACCCAAGAAGGACTCCAATCAAGTTGTAGAACCTTCTCAAGGGGGATCAATGGAAACAGGATGCACCTGAGCTCAATTTCGAGTCTCATAGCAAAGGGTCTGAATACTTTTGTAAATAAGGTATTTCTGTTCTTTATTTTGAATAAATTTGCAAACATTTCTAACAACCTGTTTTCACGAAGTCATTTTGGGGCAATGTGTGTAGATTGATGAGGGGAAAAAAATATTTTAGAATAAGGCTGTAACGTAACAAAATGTGGAAAAAGTCAAGGGGTCTGAATACTTTACGAATGCACTCTATATAGTGTATAGTGTTTTATTTTTTATATATATATATATTTTTTTAGAAATGATAGAATACACTCTATGAGGACAAGTCCGGAAAAATAAAATAAAATAATGATTGTGCCGTTATACAATACATAGCCTGCTGGATATTACACATGGCAGAAAAACATTTAAAAAATACTGATTTAAGATATCTTTGGAACATAAATGGTCTAGCCTATATTAAACAAATTCAGATTTTGCCTAATCTTATAATATATTTATATTTTGACTAGGCTAGTTATAGGGCATTTTTCATATTTTCATAATTAATGGGCTGACACATGACCTTCATCTACAGAATATCTCTTGACACATTACCTTTAGCTACAGAATATCTCACCACCACGAGTTTCCATCTCCTCCCCTTTCTCCTTCATTTCTTTCTCCAATGCGCAGAATGACGGGCTGTCAACAGTTTAATGAAATATGTTTTGTATTGAAAACATGTTACTATCGATGTTACCGAACAGATTTCACTTGGTTTCCCAAATTAAGCACTGGGTAGCTGCAGGAACAGGGTTGGAGAGCCCATGGCATACAGAGCTTGTGCAGAATATCATCTGTCGCTCAACGAAATGACTGAAGTAACCTACCTGACATGAGTGAAAAATGTACTGATGAAAAGTGGTCTCCATTCCCTATTCCAGTGCAGATGACATGTATTTTCCCTGTTCTTGCCCATTTGATAATGGTTCATTCTAAATCGAAACAAATTTGACATATTCGTATAGACAAGATTAAATTGAGAATAGTCTGATGGGTGAAAATATGATCACTTGATGAGAGAACAGTGTGTGCAGCCTGAGGCAAGGAACAGAGCGCAGTCTTTTTTTTGCCACTTTCTCAAATCATCAATAGCCTGTAGTCGCATCATGCAGCCTTTATATCTTTTGTTTTCTAAGGCATTCTAAGGTTTGTATCATCCAAAACTAACATTGCCAAATAACTCTAAATCTGACATATGGGACCTGCTTCAAATGATCACTTTTATGCTCAACATAGCCACTTCATATGTGCGCACTCTTGCTCCTGAATGTGAAAAATATCCTTTATATTTTATTAAGCTAAGTTCAATTACATTCTCGTTACTATAAAATCATACAATATAAAATAATGGCATGGGACTTATAATGTGTCACGATTCCCACCGACGGTGGCGCCCCCTCCTGCTCGGGTGGCGCTCGGCGGTCGTCGTCACCGGCCTATTAGCTGCCACCGATTCCCTTTTGCTTTTCCCTTTTTTTATTTTGTGACACCTGTGGTCAATTAGCCATTAGAGGGGCTATTTAGTTTAGCTGGCCCGCTCCTGTTCGTGCGGGATTAATGATTGTTTCTTGTCAGACGGCTTATGTTCGTGTCGACGTTGTTGGACGCCATATGTATTTTCTCCCCTGTGTGTGGGAACATTTGTTTTTTGTGTGAGTGTATATTAAAAACACCACTACCCTGTGTTCGCTGCTTCCTGCGCCTCATTCCTCCTCCACGATTACCAAGCCATAACAGAATCCCGCACCACGATAGAAGGCATGGAATCAGCGGGAGCAGCGGCCACTCCTCTGCCCTCGATGGAGGAACGCGTACTCCACCACACGACAGTCCTCCATCGCATCGGATCGGCAATGGACCAGATGATGGAGAGGATGGACCGATGGGAGAGAAGTGGTATCCTCTCTCCACCTCCACCTCCCCCGATACAGCCATCTTCGCCTCCCATGACGTCTGGCTCTGGCGCGCTTCGTCTGGCGCTCCCGAGGGAGTACGATGGGGCGGCGGCTGGGTGCCAGGGGTTTTTGCTCCAGCTTGAGCTGTACCTGGCCACCGTCAGACCTGCTCCCACGGGGGAGGAGAGCGTGAGTGCCCTCGTTTCCTGCCTGACGGGCCGTGCTCTGGAGTGGGCTAATGTGGTCTGGAACGGTCCAGACTCGGCGAGGGACCACTACCCAGAGTTCACCCGCCGCTTTCGGGCCGTGTTCGACCACCCTCCGGAAGGAAGAGGGCGGGTGAACGGCTGTTCCACCTCAGGCAGGAGATGAGGAGTGCCCAGGACTTCGCGCTGGACTTCAGGACCTTGGCTGCTGGGGCGGGGTGGAACGACAGGGCCCTCATAGACCACTACCGCTGCAGTCTCCGGGCGGACGTCCGCAGGGAGCTAGCCTGTCGGGACACAGCTCTGTCCCTGGACGAGCTGATAGATATGTCCATACGACTGGACAATTTGCTGGCTGCCCGCGGGCGTTCGGAGAGGGTCCTGCCCGTTCCACCCCCGTGCACCCCCGCCCCTACCCCTATGGAGGTAGGGGGGGCCGTGCCAAGGGGCACCGGAGGAGGTGGCTCCTCCTGCACCAGCTGTGGTCGGAGAGGACACACGGCCGACCGGTGCTGGAGGAGCCAGTCTGGGAGTCGAGATGGTAGGCAGAACACTTCTCGGTCACCTCAGGTGAGTCAGCACCAGATTAACCCAGAACCCCCTGTTGGTCATGTGTTTTTACCTGTTTTGTTTACTACATTTTTTCCCTCTTCCCAGCATAGGGCGCTAGTCGATTCAGGCGCAGCTGGGAATATTATGGACCGTGGACTTGCCATTAAGCTGGGCATTCCGCGGGTGCCGATAGATTCCCCTTTCCCCGTGCACTCCCTAGATAGCCGACCATTAGGGTCAGGGCTAGTCAGGGAGTCTACGGTGCCACTGGACATGGTAATGCAGGGGAATCATAAGGAACGCATTCGTTTTTTCCTTATTGATTCGCCTGCGTTTCCGGTGGTGCTGGGGGTCCCCTGGCTGGCTGGTCACAATCCCCGTATTTCGTGGAGACAGGGGGTTCTCCAGGGGTGGTCAGAGGAGTGTTCAGGTAGGTGTCTAGGAGTTTCCATAGGTGCCACGTCGGTGGAAAGTCCAGACCAGGTGTCCACATTCCCCCTGAATACGCCAATTTGGCGATCGCTTTTTGTAAAAAGAGGGCGACTAAATTACCACCTCATTGACAGGGGGATTGTGCGATAGATCTCCAGGTTAACGCTGCGCTTCCCAGGAGTCACGTGTACCCCTTGTCACAGGAGGAGACGGCGGCTATGGAGACATATGTCACGGAATCCCTGGGACAGGGGTAAATTCGGCCCTCCATCTCACCCGCTTCCTCGAGTTTCTTTTTTGTGAAGAAAAAGGAGGGAGGTCTGCGTCCGTGCATTGATTACCGAGGTCTAAACGCTATTACGGTGGGGTTTAGTTACCCACTACCTCTCATCGCTACGGCGGTGGAATCATTTCACGGAGCACAGTTCTTCACAAAACTGGATCTCAGGAGCGCGTATAATCTGGTGCGTATCAAGAAGGGAGACGAGTGGAAAACCGCCTTTAGTACCACATCAGGCCATTATGAGTACCTCGTCATGCCGTATGGGTTGAAAAATGCTCCAGCCGTCTTTCAATCCTTTGTTGACGAGATTCTCAGGGACCTGCACGGGCAGGGCGTGATTGTCTATATCGATGGCATTCTGATATATTCCGCCACCCGCTCAGCGCATGTGTCCCTGGTGCGCAAGGTGCTTGGTAGACTGCTGGAGCATGACCTATACGTTAAGGCTGAGAAGTGTGAGTTTTCCAAACGAGCCGTCTCCTTTCTGGGTTATCGCATTTCCACCACAGGGGTGGTGATGGAGTGTGACCGCGTTAAGGTTGTGCGTAATTGGCCGACTCCAACCACGGTGAAGGAGGTGCAGCGGTTTTTAGGCTTTGCCAATTACTACCGGAGGTTTATCCGGGGTTTTGGCCAGGTAGCGGCTCCCATTACCTCACTGCTGAGTTCCAGGTCTCCGGCAGCCTCTGGAACTGCCGGTCTGCAGCCAACAAGGCTGAGTTCATCTCAGCCTATGCTACCCTCCAGTCCCTAGACTTCCTGGCGCTGACGGAAACATGGATTACCACAGATAACACTGCTACTCCTACTGCTCTCTCTTCGTCTGCCCACGTGTTCTCGCAAACCCCTAGAGCATTGAGCCAGCGGGGTGGGGGCACTGGAATCCTCATCTCTCCCAAGTGGACATTCTCTCTTTCTCCCCTGCCCCATCTGTCTATCTCCTCATTTGAATTCCATGCTGTCACAGTTACCAGCCCTTTCAAGCTTAACATCCTTATCATTTATCGCCCTCCAGGTTCCCTTGGAGAGTTCATCAATGAGCTTGACGCCTTGATAAGTTCCTTTCCTGAGGATGGCTCACCTCTCACAGTTCTGGGTGACTTTAACCTCCCCACGTCTACCTTTGACTCATTCCTCTCTGCCTCCTTCTTTCCACTCCTCTCCTCTTTTGACCTCACCCTCTCACCTTCCCCCCCTACTCACAAGGCAGGCAATACGCTTGACCTCATCTTTACTAGATGCTGTTCTTCCACTAATCTCATTGCAACTCCCCTCCAAATCTCCGACCACTACCTTGTATCCTTTTCCCTCTTGCTCTCATCCAACACTTCTCACTCTGCCCCTACTCGGATGGTATTGCGCCGTCCCAACCTTCGCTCTCTCCCTCCCGCTACTCTCTCCTCTTCCATCCTATCATCTCTTCCCTCTGCTCAAACCTTCTCCAACCTATCTCCTGATTCTGCCTCCTCAACCCTCCTCTCCTCCCTTTCTGCATCCTTTGATTTTCTCTGTCCCCTATCCTCCAGGCCGCTCGGTCCTCCCCTCCTGCTCCGTGGCTCGACGACTCACTACGAGCTCACAGAACAGGGCTCCGGGCAGCCGAGCGGAAATGGAGGAAAACTCGCCTCCCTGCGGACCTGGCATCCTTTCACTCCCTCCTCTCTACATTCTCCTCTTCTGTCTCTGCTGCTAAAGCCACTTTCTACCACTCTAAATTCCAAGCATCTGCCTCTAACCCTAGGAAGCTCTTTGCTACCTTCTCCTCCCTCCTGAATCCTCCTCCCCCTCCCCCCCCTCCTCCCTCTCTGCGGATGACTTCGTCAACCATTTTGAAAAGAAGGTTGACGATATCCGATCCTCGTTTGCTAAGTCAAACGACACCGCTGGTCCTGCTCACACTGCCCTACCCTGTGCTTTGACCTCTTTCTCCCCTCTCTCTCCAGATGAAATCTCGCGTCTTGTGACGGCCGGCCGCCCAAAAACCTGCCCACTTGACCCTATCCCCTCCTCTCTTCTCCAGACCATTTCCGGAGACCTTCTCCCCTTCCTCACCTCGCTCATCAACTCATCCTTGACCGCTGGCTACGTCCCTTCCGTCTTCAAGAGAGCGAGAGTTGCACCCCTTCTGAAAAAACCTACAATCGATCCCTCCGATGTCAACAACTACAGACCAGTATCCGTTCTTTCTTTTCTCTCCAAAACTCTTGAACGTGCCGTCCTTGGCCAGCTCTCCTGCTATCTCTCTCAGAATGACCTTCTTGATCCTAATCAGTCAGGTTTCAAGACTGGGCATTCAACTGAGACTGCTCTTCTCTGTGTCACGGAGGCTCTTCGCACTGCTAAAGCTAACTCTCTCTCCTCTGCTCTCATCCTTCTAGACCTATCTGCTGCCTTTGATACTGTGAACCATCAGATCCTCCTCTCCACCCTCTCCGAGTTGGGCATCTCCGGCGCGGCCCACGCTTGGATTGCGTCCTACCTGACAGGTCGCTCCTACCAGGTGGCGTGGCGAGAATCTGTCTCTGCACCATGCGCTCTCACCACTGGTGTCCCCCAGGGCTCTGTTCTAGGCCCTCTCCTATTCTCGCTATACACCAAGTCACTTGGCTCTGTCATATCCTCACATGGTCTCTCCTATCATTGCTATGCAGACGACATACAATTAATCTTCTCCTTTCCCCCTTCTGATAACCAGGCGGCGAATCGCATCTCTGCATGTCTGTCAGACATATCAGTGTGGATGACGGATCACCAGCTCAAGCTGAACCTCGGCAAGACGGCGCTGCTCTTCCTCCCGGGGAAGGACTGCCCGTTCCATGATCTCGCCATCACGGTTGACAACTCCCTTGTGTCCTCCTCCCAGAGTGCTAAGAACCTTGGCGTGATCCTGGACAACACCCTGTCGTTCTCCACTAACATCAAGGCGGTGACCCGATCCTGTAGGTTCATGCTCTACAACATTCGCAGAGTACGACCCTGCCTCACACAGGAAGCGGTGCAGGTCCTAATCCAGGCACTTGTCATCTCCCGTCTGGATTACTGCAACTCGCTGTTGGCTGGGCTCCCTGCCTGTGCCATTAAACCCCTACAACTCATCCAGAACGCCGCAGCCCGTCTGGTGTTCAACCTTCCCAAGTTCTCTCACGTCACCCCGCTCCTCCGCTCTCTCCACTGGCTTCCAGTTGAAGATCGCATCCGCTACAAGACCATGGTGATTGCCTACGGAGCTGTGAAGGGAATGGCACCTCCGTACCTTCAGGCTCTTATCAGGCCCTACACCCAAACAAGGGCACTGCGTTCATCCACCTCTGGCCTGCTGGCCCCCCTACCTCTGAGGAAGCACAGTTCACGCTCAGCCCACTCAAAACTGTTCGCTGCTCTGGCACCCCAATGGTGGAACAAGCTCCCTCACGACGCCAGGATAGCGGAGTCAATCACCACCTTCCGGAGACACCTGAAACCCCACCTCTTTAAGGAATACCTAGGATAGGATAAAGTAATCCTTCTAACCCCCCCCCCCCCCCTTAAAAGATTTAGATGCACTATTGTAAAGTGGTTGTTCCACTGGATATCATAAGGTGAATGCACCAATTTGTAAGTCGCTCTGGATAAGAGCGTCTGCTAAATGACTTAAATGTAAATGTAAATGTAATGTAAATGCTGAAGGGGGGGCCGGTGCGTTTGCGATGGTCGACGGAGGCGGACGGAGCCTTCAAGAAGTTGAAGACGCTGTTCACCGACGCACCCGTGTTGGCGCACCCGGACCCGTCTTTAGCGTTCGTAGTGGAGGTGGACGCATCCGATGCTGGGGTGGGTGCCGTCCTATCACAGCGCTCGGGTGCGCCATTGAAACTCCTCCCCTGCGCTTTCTTTTCGAAGAAGCTCAGTTCGGCGGAGCGTAACTACAATGTGGGGGACAGGGAGTTGCTAGCAGTGGTTAAAGCTCTGAGGGTGTGGCGGCACTGGCTTGAGGGGGCTAAACACCCCTTTCTCATCTGGACCGACCACCGAAACCTGGAGTACATCCGGGCAGCGAGGAGACTGAATCCACGTCAGGCGAGGTGGGCCATGTTCTTCGCCCGGTTTAGGTTTACCATCTCCTATAGACCGGGTTCCCTGAATACTAAGGCCGACGCACTGTCCCGTCTCTATGACACGGAGGACCGGCCCATCGATCCAACTCCCATCATTCCAGCGTCTAGGCTGGTGGCACCTGTGGTATGGGAGGTGGACGCGGACATCGAGCGGGCATTGGTGTTGGAACCTGCGCCTGCACAAGTGCCCGTGGGGCGCATGTATGTGCCGCTCGGTGTTCGTGATCGTTTGATTCGGTGGGCGCACACGCTACCTACTGCGGGTCATCCTGGTGAGGCGAGGACAGTGGGGAGTCTAAGGGGGAAGTACTGGTGGCCCACCTTAGCTAAGGACGTGAGGTCCTATGTCTCTTCCTGTTCGGTGTGTGCCCAGAGTAAGGCTCCTAGGCATCTACCAAGAGGGAAGTTACAGCCCCTCCCCGTTCCACAACGACCATGGTCGCACCTGTCCATCGACTTCCTGACAGATCTTCCCCCCTCTCAGGGGAACAGGCGATTCTGGTGGTTGTGGATCGGTTCTCTAAGTCCTGCCATCTCCTCCCATTGTCCGGTCTCCCTACGGCCCTGCAGACTGCGGAGGCCCTATTTCCCCACGTCTTCCGGCACTACGGGGTGCCGGAGGACATTATCTCTGATCGATGTTCCCAGTTCACATCCAGGGTCTGGAGAGCGTTTATGGAGCGGCTGGGGGTCTTGGTCAGTTTGACCTCCGGTTATCACCCCGAGAGCAATGGGCAGGCGGAGAGGGTGAACCAGGAGGTGGGCAGGTTCCTGAGGTCGTATTGCCAGGACCGGCCAGGGGAGTGGGCGAGGTATATTCCCTGGGCTGAGTTAGCCCAGAACTCACTTCGCCACTCCTCTACTAACATATCACCCTTTCAGTGTGTGTTAGGTTACCAGCCGGTCCTGGCACCATGGCACCGGAGTCAGACCGAGGCTCCTGCGGTGGAGGACTGGGTCCAGCACTCCAAGGAGACCTGGAGAGCCGTCCAGGACTCACTAAAGGAGGCCAGTGCGCGGCAGAAGAGGAGTGCTGACCGCCACCGCAGTGAGGCGCCCGTGTTCGCACCGGGAGACAGGGTCTGGCTCTCGACCCGGAACCTGCCCCTCCGCGTGCCCTGCCAGAAGCTGGGGCCGCAGTGTGTGGGGCCCTTCAAAGTCCTGAGGAGGATAAACGAGGTGTGTTATCGGTTGCAACTCCCTTCCTATTACCGTATTAACCCCTCGTTTCATGTGTCTCTCCTCAGGCCGGTGGTAGCTGGTCCCCTTCACGAAGATGAGGTGGCGGAGGTCCCTCCGCCCCCTCTGGACATCGGGGGGTCCCCGGCGTACAGCGTACGGGCCATTCTGGACTCGAGACGCCAGGCGAGGGGCCTACAGTACCTCGTGGACTGGGAGGGGTACGGCCCGGAGGAGAGGTGCTGGGTGCCGGCGGCGGACGTCCTGGACCCATCTATGTTGAGGGAGTTCCACCACCTCCGTCCGGATTGCCCTGCGCCTCGCCCTCCGGGTCGACCTCGAGGCCGGTGTCGGCGCACTGCGGGAGCCGCGAGTCAGGAGGGGGGTACTGTCACGATTCCCACCGACGGTGGCGCCCCCTCCTGCTCGGGTGGCGCTTGGCGGTCGTCGTCACCGGCCTATTAGCTGCCACCGATTCCCTTTTGCTTTTCCCTTTTTTTATTTTGTGACACCTGTGGTCAATTAGCCATTAGAGAGGCTATTTAGTTTAGCTGGCCCGCTCCTGTTCGTGCGGGATTAATGATTGTTTCTTGTCAGACGGCTTATGTTCGTGTCGACGTTGTTGGACGCCATATGTATTTTCTCCCCTGTGTGTGGGAACATTTGTTTTTTGTGTGAGTGTATATTAAAAACACCACTACCCTGTGTTCGCTGCTTCCTGCGCCTCATTCCTCCTCCACGATTACCAAGCCGTAACATAATGTCACGTCCTGACCATAGTAAGAGGTTATTTTCTATGGTAGAGTAGGTCAGGGCGTGACGGGGGTGTTTAGTGTTTTTATATGTTTTGTATTTCTATGTTTAAGTTCTAGTTTTTCTATTTCTATGTTGTTGTTTTTTGGGTTGATCTCCAATTGGAGGCAGCTAGTCCTCGTTGTCTCTAATTGGAGATCATATTTAAGTAGGGGTTTTTCTTCCTGGGTTTTGTGGGTTATTATATTTTGAGTAGTGTTTGTTTCTCTCTGCATCACGGTTTGTTGTTCTGTCAATTCAGTTATTGTCACGTCCTGGCCAGTATAAGGTTAATTGTTTTTGTAGTTTGGTCAGGACGTGGCAGAGGGTATTTGTTTTATGTGGTTCGGGGTGGTGTGTTTGTGTAAAGGGTGTTTGATTTAGTATTTCCGGGTTTTTGGTTGATGGTCTATGTGTTTGTATTCTATGGTTAGTCTGGTGTGTGTGTTTCTATGTTTGGTTAATTGGGGTTGGGACTCTCAGTTGAAGGCAGGTGTTGTCTATCTGCCTTTGATTGAGAGTCCCATATATTAGGGTGTGTTTGTGTGTGTGATTTGTGGGTGATTATTCTGTGTATAGCCTTGTGCCTTACCAGACTGTTTATTTGTCGAGTGTCCGTTTTTCGTGTTTTGTTATTTTGTATGTTCATTTTTTAGAGTAATTAAAAATCAAGATGAGCATTCACGTACCTGCTGCGTTTTGGTCCTCATTCACCGACAACAACCATGACAGAATCACCCACCACCAAAGGACCAAGCAGCAGAGGAAGGAGCAGACGGAGTTCGAGTTGGACTGGCGGGAGAAGTGGACTTGGGAGGAAGTTCTGGACGGGGCCGGACCCTGGCATCAGGCTGGGGATTATCGCCGCCCGCAGTGGGAAATTGAGGCAGCCAAGGCAGAGAGGCGGTGGTACGAGGCCAGAGTGGACGCGCTGAAGGAGATGCACGAGAGGCACCCCCAAGAACATTTTTGGGGGGGGCACACGGGTAGTTTGGCTAGGCGTAAGAAGAGCCGGAAGCCAGCTACCCGTGGTTATATGGAGGAGCGTATGGGGTGGAGAGCGCTATGTTTCGCTGAGGAGCGCACTATCTCACCCATACGCACGCACAGTCCGGTGCGCGTTATTCCAGCCCCTCGCAGGTGCCGTGCTAGAGCGGGCATCCAGCCTAGTAGGAGGATGCCTGCGCAGCGCATCTGGTCGCCGGTACGCCTCCGAGGACCAGGCTACCCAACTCCCGCTCTACGCACGGCTACCATCAGGCCCCCGCACAGCCCAGTCTGCCCTGTACGAGCACCCCGCTCGTACAGGGCTACTAGTTCCATCCAGCCAAGGCGGGTTGTGCAGGAGGTAAGATCTAGACCGACTGTGCGCCTCCATAGCCCTGGGTTTCCAGCTCCTGTCTCTCGTGCGGACCCGGAAGTGCGTCAACCCAGTCCGACTCGTCCTGTTCCCGCTCCCCGCACTAGCCTGGAGGTGCGTGTTCATAAGCTGGTATATCCGGTACCAGCACCACGCACCAGGATTATAGTGCGTCAGCCCGCCAGTCAACAGTCATCATCAGAGCTGCCCGCCAGTCAACAGTCATCATCAGAGCTGCCCGCCAGTCAACAGTCGTCATCAGACAGTCGTCATCAGAGCTGCCCGCCAGTCAACAGTCGTCATCAGAGCTGCCCGCCAGTCAACAGTCGTCATCAGAGCTGCCCTCCAGTCAACAGTCGTCATCAGAGCTGCCCGCCAGTCAACAGTCGTCATCAGAGCTGCCCGCCAGTCAGCAGTCATCGTCAGAGCTGCCCGCCAGTCAACAGTCATCGTCAGAGCTGCCCGCCAGTCAACAGTCATCGTCAGAGCTGCCCGCCAGTCAACAGTCGTCAGAGCTGCCCGCCAGTCAACAGTCGTCAGAGCTGCCCGCCAGTCAACAGTCGTCAGAGCTGCCCGCCAGTCAACAGTCGCCAGAGCTGCCCGCCAGTCAACAGTCGCCAGAGAGGTCAGACTGCGCTGAACTGCCGGAGTGGTCAGACTGCGCTGAACTGCCGGAGTGGCCAGACTGCGCTGAACTGCCGGAGTGGCCAGACTGCGCTGAACTGCCGGAGTGGCCAGACTGCGCTGAACTGCCGGAGTGGCCAGACTGCGCTGAACTGCCGGAGTGGCCAGACTGCGCTGAACTGCCGGAGTGGCCAGACTGCGCTGAACTACTGCCCTGAACTGCCGGAGTGGCCAGACTGCCCTGAACTGCCGGAGTGGCCAGACTGCCCAGACCGTCCCGACCTGCCAGACTGCCCAGACCGTTCCGACCTGCCAGACTGCCCAGACCGTCCCGACCTGCCAGACTGCCCAGACCGTCCCGACCTGCCAGACTGGCCCGACTGCCCCCCGGCGATGCCAGACTGGCCCGACTGCCCCCCGGCGATGCCAGACTGGCCCGACTGCCCCCGGCGATGCCAGACTGGCCCGACTGCCCCTCGGCGATGCCAGAGTGGCCCGACAGCCTGGAACGGCCGGAACCAGAGCCACCTCCAGAAATAGGTGGGTTGGGGAGGGGGGGTGTAGCACAGTGCCGTCGTTGACGGCAGCCACCCTCCCTTCCCTCCCTTTAGAAAAGGGGAATTTTTTTTGGTGTTGCTTGGGGTTATTTTTTAAGGTGCTTCTGGGGTAGCATCTTTAAGGGGGGGGTACTGTCACGTCCTGGCCAGTATAAGGTTAATTGTTTTTGTAGTTTGGTCAGGACGTGGCAGAGGGTATTTGTTTTATGTGGTTCGGGGTGGTGTGTTTGTGTAAAGGGTGTTTGATTTAGTATTTCCGGGTTTTTGGTTGATGGTCTATGTGTTTGTATTCTATGGTTAGTCTGGTGTGTGTGTTTCTATGTTTGGTTAATTGGGGTTGGGACTCTCAGTTGAAGGCAGGTGTTGTCTATCTGCCTTTGATTGAGAGTCCCATATATTAGGGTGTGTTTGTGTGTGTGATTTGTGGGTGATTATTCTGTGTATAGCCTTGTGCCTTACCAGACTGTTTATTTGTCGAGTGTTCGTTTTTCGTGTTTTGTTATTTTGTATGTTCATTTTTGAGAGTAATTAAAAATCAAGATGAGCATTCACGTACCTGCTGCGTTTTGGTCCTCATTCACCGACAACAACCATGACAGTTATTTATGTATTGCAAAGATTCACGGATTTAATAAAATGTGGAACTACAACCACGCTGCACTTTGGTCTGCTCCTTTCGACAGCCGTGACATATAAGCATATCTTGTCTGCCAAATGAACAAGCCTACAGCCTATGGCATGGAGCCTAGCCAGATAACATACAGTAGGCTAACTCACATTCTGTTTTTCTGAAATACATTTTCTTCATTTCACAATGTTTATTTAGACTTGACTCAAATAAATAATGGATTTTTGGTGATGGTGTATATTATACTTTTTTAAATGTAGATGTTCCAAATGTGCCTGTCAGCGGCTTGTATGCAGCTTGTATGCCTGCAGGCCTGGAGATGCTGAACATGTTTATGTTAATTCATGGTCAATTACCGTGAGACCAGCAGTCTTTTGCATGACAATAACCGGCTGACAAAATGTAATAAAGCCAAAGCCTTACATGAACCTCCTAAAACTTAACAGCAACAAGACAGAGGTCATGCTCTTCACCTCCAAAACCACTCTCCAAACAGCACAACCTCAGCATCACCATAGGTGGTTCCCCAGTCCCTCTGTCAACACAAGTCAAAAGCCTGGGTGTCACCCTGGACAGTTCCATCTCATTCGAACCCCACATGAAAAACATCACCAGGACAGCATTCTTTCACCTCTGCAATATCTCCAGGCTCCGCCCCTCACTGTCACACTCCAGCACATAAACCCTCATTCATGCCCTGGTCATTTTGAGTTTGGACTATTGCAACACTCTGATCGCTGGTATCCCCACCAAACTCACCAACAGACATCAACTGGTCCAGAATTCTGCTGACAGAATCCTCACATGTACCAGATCAACTGAACTGATCACACCAATCCTCATCAATCTACACTGGCTCCCCTATGCAATCCCGTATTAACTTTAAAACACTCCTCCTCACCTACAAAGCCCTCCACAATCTGGAACCCTCTTACCTCTCTGACTTTCTCCCAGTCTATCCACTCCTGTATTGGTCTCCTTGTCTCCCCCATTCCGCCTCTCCACCATAGGTGCCTGGGCCTTCAGCTGCTCCGCAGCCAGGTTCTGGAATGCTCTCCCTCCACACATACAAGATGCAGACATAGTCTTCCTAAAAATCATCACACCTCTTCAAGGATGCCTGTTACCTATAGCCTGTGTTCTATGATTGACTCAGTCTTACCCCTACCTCTGTGCATCCCTACGTGTCCCCCCAACCCACACACACACTTTAACCCTAAACCGGGTCCGTATCCTACTCCAGCCCTACTCCCTAAACCTAAACCCTTACCCTAAACCGGGTTTGTATCCTCTACCCAACCCCTCCATCCTCTGGTGATCTGTCCTGTTTCGTCTGGTTCTTTGATTAAAATTGATGCAATTTATTTGATCATTTTATGTAATTCACTTGTAGGCCTACTGTTAATGTCAGATGTCCTTGAGTACCCTGAATTAATGTATTGTTAATAATAAATGTATCATTATTTATTATTATTATTATTATTTTATCAAAAAATATACTTGCTGCTCTTGTAGGAGCTGTTGGCCTTCCAAACTATAGATGAAGCACTAAGACTAGGGCCAAGTAAGGCCCCTTAAATAGTTAAGGAGCCAGGTAAGGCTCTCTTAAAATACCCAACAGTTACCAGGGGTTATTACACAAATTGGCCTGAAGTCCACAACGACCGTCACAAGTACTGACTAATCAGACAGTTCAAACAGCAATGATTAAGTAGGCTACTGGGTAAAAGACAGCACTTAAATGTAATTGCCCTACAAGACAATACCAACAGCTACTTATTGAATCAAAAGTAGCTACACACTCAAGGAATTATTGGGGGACAATGAGTGGTTTTGACACTGACTGCTACTCTACACACACACACACGCGCGCGCGCACACACACACACCACACACACAGACATATTATCTCACTTGTGTCAGCATCGACACTGAGCTTAATCTCCTTAGATTTTATAGCAGAGAGAACACGAAAGGCCTATTGTGGATGCCATCATCTCGAAAGAGCTTACAGGCAGATTTACTATTCAAGTGAGAGAGAAAGCACAGTTTTACAGACTATCGATGCACCACCACCAATTCCAACCGGCGCAGCTTTTGTTTACATTTCCCTGTGTCTGGCTCCGGTATCATAATGAAATGATGGCATAGTCTATCAGACAACAGCCAGCGATGCCGCCACGCCAACAACAGCTTTTTATTCAAATCTATGTAAGAGGAGGGAGTTGAGTTCTGATATTTGATTTATAGGCAGATGGCCAACTCACTGTACACTTTTAAGTTCAATGTCATCCACCAGTAAATTTCCCTCAGGTTGTAACTGCATTGTTAATGGCACAGTTCACCACTCATGCTCACAATATGCCTGTGCAAAATAGAGGGTAAAAGTTCCATTCTCTTTTATCCAGCCACATGGCACTAGCTATACCTAGGGAAAGCCACAGTGCTCGCATGATAAGAGGAATGTTGAAAGAGAATTCAATATTTTCCCAGGGTTCGGAGACCTGCAGACGTATCCAAGATATTCAAAGACATGTTTTGTTGTAAGTTGCATAAGTCTCATTGCCACATCTATCTATTGTATAATGTTAAGAAATATATTCTTCAGAAGTATATCTTTCTTAGGTGGACCTGCTTTTTGTGGGGTTGTGAGTTCATTTATTATTTACCAACTCATGAATTGATTTAGCCTTATCAAAATGAAGTCCCCCATGGCCGACAATATGGTATTAATCATAGGTATGATAGTTGTTGTGGTGACATGGGACATCAGGAGGTAAAGTAGAACACCATGAGGTCCGAGGAGGAATCTGCAGTCCAACAGTGTCACAACAAGAGGGTCATAATGTTCACACAACACCAACAAACCAACTTCTGACACCAATCGACACAATTTCTAACACCAACTGAGGAGCTCGATAACCGTCACATCTCTTTCCCCCTGTGCGCTATGGCAGGGGTAGCACTTTCCACTTTTCTCTCAGAAGCCTGGTGTGCCGCTAAGCCCAAACGCGTGCCGAGAGAGCCAGGGGGATCCTGGGTAGTTGAAAGGAGCTTTGCAGTCGCCGCTCCCTTCAAAGGAATGTCGGGGGCGTGCAGAACGCAGAGACGGTGGATCAAAGGCCCTGACTACCTTCTCTTTAACTAGGGGGTTGGAACCTGTTAATGTTCACAAACCATTGTCTGCCAGACTCAAATTAGCTTGGCGAGAGAGGAACGGGGGAGAGATATAGAGAGAAAAAGCTTCCTTGAGAATGGCCACCTGATTAGCCATTCTCCTCACCCCCTCTAGCCAATACTGAACAAAGACCAACTACTTAAATGGAGATATAGCCCTGAATCCAGGCTAGCTTGGAAAACATGTAAACGATTTGGCCTTCTAACACCGTTGCATTCAAACCAGAAACATTGGACAAAGATCAATTGACTCTCAAAATCATGGGTTGAAACCAGTTCAGGGAACCTGGAAAAGAATTAACTTTTTTGAAATACAGAATCAGAACTGGGAACGAAAGTGATCTATACTGTCCTGGAACCAGAACCGCTGGGAACTTGTTAATAACGTTATTTTACGTTGCGGGCAAATTTTTTGGGGTCCCATGAAAAAATGCAACAAAGCGCCTTTGCAAAGCCCTCACTCTGTCACTACTCAGAAACTTTCCCAGTGTCTGCCTGCCAGCTGAAAATCTTTGCCTGTGTGTGTGCATGTGTAGGCTACCTGCCCTCCCCCTCTGAAGCATAGGCTACTGTAGCCCCTCCCCCTCTGAAGTACAGGCTATTGTAGCCTACTGACGGTACAATCGTGATTCAGTAATTAGGTAGAGATTTTTTATTACAGAAGAATGGATTAACTTTTTCAATGCTATTTAAGGATAATAATTTTGGTTCCAACGCCAGCTCAAAATACATCAAATGAAATCTCTATCAGTATGGGTTAGCTTAATATGTCCATGCTGAGACAGAGGCTGGCCTAATATGTACCTATTATCTAGAGAAACCAGCTAGCTAAATATGAGGCATGTTATGGTTCATCGTCCCTATGCACCGAGCTATTGGCCTTTGGGTCTTTCTAATGCACCTACATGAAACAATAATGCTAACCTCCTCACTCATAAATATTTTAACCTCTATTATGTATCTTAAAGTGAACACAGCCCTACAGTACACATTATATATTAATTTCCAAGGGACTTTCAAGTTTACGAGCTCAGGTACTTGTCGCTTTGCCCTCGTCAAACACGGCGATAGAGGCAAACTCGTATAGTGGAGAGCGTTTGTCGCCTCGGATTGGCTTTTTGCCGCATGAGGTGTCAGTATGCTGCACCTGACAGGCTCTGCGCTTCGTGCAGTTTCACCGAGGCTGTTAACAGTGACATTGACTGGAAGCGAATGGCTAGAACTGACACAGGAGGAAAAATCCACTGCTACAGCAAATATTTGATTATATGATTTTCAGTGGGTTGGAGAATGCGCACACTGTTGACATTTTACACAACATCCACACTCTCTCACCCACGCATTAATGCCTAATCCGACTAATTCTGTGATCATTTCTTAAATATTCCTCCCTCGGGAATAGGGTGGATAGACAAAGGTTTGTGTAGCTAGCGAGTGGACGGTTGAGGGTGTCCCCTACTTCACGTCTAGTCAGTTAAAATCGAATTAAATCAATGGTCGCACACCCATATTTAGCAGATGTTCTTGCGGGTGTAGCAAAATGCTTGTTTTCCTAGCTCCAACTGTGCAGTAATATCTAACAATATAAAACAATGCACACAAATCTAAAAAGAGAAAGAATGAAATTAAGAAATATAGAAATATTAGGACAAGCAATGATGAGCCATGTCAGAGTAAATATATTTACAGTATATATATATATATATATGACGGGATTTATAGACATTATGGACAGTATATGGATATAATATAGAATATATCTGCAGAATATGTAGGATAGAATAGTATATGTACAGCAGTAGATAAATAGGATTGGCCTTGACTAGAATACAGTATACTGTAAATATGAAATGGGGAAAAACAGTATGTAAATGTTTTAAGGTGACCAGTGTCCATGTCTATGTACATAGGACAGCAGTCTCTAAGGTGCAGAGTTGAGTACTGGGTGGTAGACGGCTAGTGACAGTGACTAAGATCGGGGCATGGTACTGGAAGGAGGCTAGCTAGTGGTGACTATTTAACAGTCTGATGGTCTTGAGCTAGAAGCTGTTTTTCAGTTTCTCGGTTCCAGTTAACGACAGGTGGTGCACGTTGAGGAGCCAAATATGTCACAGGGTGCCTTCATAAGCATGACATTGCTGATTTACGAAGCCTTTGCGTAGCCTGTGACAACAAGCATGCATAATGTCACATTTAGTGTTGATATCTTAACAAACCAACTGCCTTTTTGTGATAAGATTGTATACAGAGCCCCAGCCAGCCACGAGAGCCAGAGAGTGAGAATCTTCATTTCATGTGTTTGTGAAAGCGTCATGAAACACAAATTTGTCCCACAGGAACGCAGCTGCATTTACAAGTCGGTTTACTTTTACTGTGCACGACACAGGAGGTTGGTTTCACCTTAATTAGGGAGGACTGGCTCATTGTAATAGCTGGAGTGGAATAGTATCAAATACATCAAACACAGGGTTTCCATGTGTTTGATGCCATTCCATTCGCTCCGTTCCAGCCATTTTCATAAGCCGTCCTCCCCGCAGCAGCTTACCCTGGTACACGATGACATGTCTGCTGAAAAATATATTGAACATAAATAATCAGTGATCACTACCTGTCTTTTCAGTTCCTTTTGAAAACGATTTGTCACTTGTTTTTTGGACTGAAAATCATTCACCATTAAAGACAAACAAATGAGTCCGACGGGACTTCCGCAGGGAACGTGAGAACACAGTAATTGTGCTAATGTTGGGGACTCTGTGTAATTAAGATTAGATTTTGTTTTATCTGCCACATCAAGGATACTTTAGTCCCAATTTGAATGCAATCTTATTGTGGCTGAATACATGGTGGATCAACCGTGGTAATTTGGAACGCATGTGTATCAGTTAACCACTGTAATTCCTTTGGTTTGAACATGTGTCCATGGGAAGAAATCAAATATTTTGTTTTGCCCTATGATGATGCCCCTTGTAGAAGGGAGAGAAACACAAAGATATTTTGTATCTGTAAAAAATATATAATTTCTCATGAATCTGAAATCCGATCAACATAGAGTGCCTTCAGAAAGCATTTACTCTCCTTCACGTTTTCCACATTTTGTTGTTTTAAGTGACATTAAAAGGGGATTTAAAATAGATTAAATTGTATTTTTTTTGGTCAACGATTAACACAAAATACTCTGTAATGTCAAAGTGGAAGACAAATTCTAACATTTGTAATATATATAAATAAAACACTAATTTACACTATATATGTACAGTGCATTTGGGAAGTATTCAGACACCTTCCCTTTATCCACATTTTGTTACGTTACAGCCTTATCCAGCCTTATTAAATAAATATTTTTCTTCATGAATCAACACACAATATCACATAATGACAAAGCGAAAACGGGTTTTTAGAAATGCTATCAAATGTAATAAAGATTAAAAACTGAAATACCTTATTCACATAAGTATTCAGACCCTTTGCAATGAGCCTCGAAATTGAGCTCAGGTGCATCCTGTTTCCATTGACCATCCTTGGGATGTTTCTACAGTTTGATTGGAATCCACCTGTGGTAAATTCAATTGATTGGACATGATTTGGAAACGCACACACCTGTCTGTATATGGTCCCACAGTTGACAGTGCATGTCAGAGCAAAAACCAAGCAATGAGGTTAAACAAATTGTCCGTAGAGCTCCGAGACGGGATTGTGTCGAGGCACAGATCTGGGGAAGGGTACCAAAAAAATGTCTGCAGCATTGAAGGTCCCCAAGAACACAGTGGCCTCCGTTCTTAAATGGAAGAAGTTTGGAACCACAAAGACTCTTCCTACAGCTGGCAGCCCAGCGAAACTGAGCAATTGGAGGAGAAGGGACTTGGTCAGGGAGGTGACCAAGAACCCGATGGTCACTCTGACAGAGCTCCAGAGTTCCTCTGTAGAGATGAGAGAACATTCCAGAAGGACAACCATCTCTGCAGCTCTCCACCAATCAGGCCTTTGTGGTAGAGTGGCCAGACGGAAGCCACTCCTCAGTAAAAGGCACATGACATCCTGCTTGGAGTTTGCCAAAAGGCACCTAAAGGACTTTCAGACCATGAGAAACAAGATTCTCTGGTCTGATGAAACCAAGATTCAACTCCTTGGCCTGAATGCCAAGCGTCACGTCTGGAGGGAAACCTGGCACCATCCCTACGGTGAAACATGGATGTGGCAGCATCATGCTGTGGGGATGTTTTTCAGTGGCAGGGACTGGGAGACTAGTCAGGATCAAGGGAAAGATGAACGGAGCAAAGTACAGAGAGATCCTTGATGGATACCTGCTCCAGAACGCAAGGAAGTAGGTGGTGGGGTGTATGTGTGTGGGGGGAGTAGCTGATGCGGGATTCGGTTGATCCAATATCTGTGTCTGTCCCTGTGTCTGCTCCTCTTCACTCTCAGTGGCTCTGTTCCTTCATTGGATGAGTCGAATCAACTGTCTGTTCCCTCCCGTGAGCTCCACATTAATTGGTCTTATGCAATTCAAAATAAAATCAGGAAATTAAACTTAACATTCTTCAGTATAAAACAGTAAACAGACTTTCTCTCCTCAAAAAAAAAGAACAAGAACAAATTCTTATTTACAATGACGGCCTACACCGACCAAACCTGGACGTGCACCGCTCTATGGGACTCTCAATCACAGCCAGTTGTGATACAGCCTGGATTCGAACCAGGGTGTCTGTACTGACGCCTCTAGCACTGAGATGTAGTGCCTTAGACCGCTGCGCCACTCAGGAGCCCAAATATGCTCTATTAGAACATAGTCACACTTTTACTAAGATCCTTGTTCCAACTGAAAACCATTCTGTCCTGCTGAGCTCATTTAGGTGCCAGTAAAGGAATGTCTGGAAATATTATTCTTACATTTCAGTTCATAATACATGTATTATTACTATTTGGTAAAATATAGTTTTAGCAAAGAACTTCATAACACAGGATCACATGTTTTGCACACACTAGATAGTTCAAATGTGTGTGTGTGTGTGTATGTGTGTGTGTGTGTTGTGTGTGTGTGTGTGTGTGTGTGTGTGTGTGTGTGTGTGTGTGTGTGTGTGTGTGTGTGTGTGTGTGTGTGTGTGTGTGTATCAAGCATTTCCTAATGAGGTAGGGAAGGAGGGAGAGTGGGGTGGTGATAGAGAGAGAGGGAGGCCTCAGGAAGCGATTGACTGGAAGAAAACTGTTTACAGCACAGGGAGAAATGGAGGGATGGAATGTAGGACAGGGCTAGAAAGGGGATGAGGTGTAGAAACGAGAGTAAGAGGGACAGACTCTCAGCACTAACACTAGGATTCGGCAGTTTCCAGTTTTTCATATCGTCATATCATCCTTCTCTCATCCTGAGATTTACGGTATTACCAGCTTAGTACACAAGGGGCCGCCAAAAATGCAAAGCAATACCATTTGGCATCTGTTGCCGGAATGCTAACAACATTAGCACAAGTAATAGTGAATTTCCATGGAGGCTGCTATTTAAATATGCTAACAAGTTAAAAAACAGCAAGCCAGCTCATGAAGTTATACATATATAGGTAGGAGCTACCAAATGGTGAGTTTGGACATTTACAAGCGAATGTGGAGAAGCGACATTGTGTAAATTAACAAAGTTTTGATGCACGCTTGTCTAAAGAAAGAAAAGTACTGGCTGTGGAGCACCATGTATACAACCTGTGTCTGTGTGGAGTCTGGACTCGCTAGAGCAACGGGCCTGCCTGCTCTACTCTGAGAAGATGGGGGCGGAGCAGACAGGCTGAGAACGGAGAGGAGAAGGATATCAAAAGATAGCAGTGGCAGCTAAACAAATAACTCGTCCAAAGGGCTTTGAATTCTCAACCGCGTCAGAAAGCTTACACAATATGATGCCCCGTCACCTTATTAATTCAGTAACTTGCTTAAATAACTATCAAATTAAACTAAAGGGGTTGTGTTAATGTAGAATTGTTCATTATAAGCGGTGGAAACAAAGTAAAAACGCATAAGAAATATCTTGCTGTGTTTCATAAACGCAGATCTAAAATGCTTCTTATTTAAATTTTCTGAAAAAGGTTGTGGTTCAGTTGCACTTCTATGCTCGGTTGAGAATTTACAAATTGGCATTCTATCAGCAGACAGCCCTCTGACTGATGTGTAGCTACTTTTCTCCAGTACTTTTCTCGGTGTAGCCAACCTACTTTTCTCTGGTAAAATTCAAGATAAACTTTAAACAAAACATTAGGAAATGTAGCTGACTATACGATTTCTATGATAAACATTATCATTTTTGCTAAAAATACCTTGCTTTTTCATTGTAAGCTCATTTACTTGTGGCTACCAGCCAAATTGCATTGTACTTCTGTTGTCATCTGATAAAAATGAAGCTATTTTCTGCCGAATTAGTTGAACTAATGTATTTTCTGTGAAGGAAAAATATAGTTGCACATCCCTGAACACTACTGAAGCAAAAAAAAAAACACAATTGACTTTCATTATAAAACGCAACCCGTGTCAATACACAGCTGGACTCACCTGCTCCCGCTTTCTCCTGTTATTTACAAACAAACACGTGACTGGCTCAACTGTTCTGGGAACCTACGATAAGCTTCATAGTGTAAAATAATGTGACAGGTGAAACGAAGAACGTGATCTGCTTTATCTCCTAACGTATTGCACAAGTTGACTGCAGGTATTTACTCAAAGTAGCTACAAATATAAAAATGTTTTGAAAAACTTCAAATAAATAGTTTCAACGGTATTGACGGAATTGACAATCCATCCCGTGGCTATTTCCAAAATACCCCGGTATACGGTATATAAGCTAAAACACACATGCATGTGAAAAGAGACGGAGGAGACACACACTCTCACCCACGCTCTGACACACACTCTCATCCACACTCTGACACACACACACACACACACACACACACACACACACACACACACACACACACACACACACACACACACACACACACACACACACACACGCTCTCTCTGACATATGCACTTACACACTCACAAACACCGTCACTTTCCATACTCAGCCAAGCATGATGAAGGGGATTGGAATGTATTGTAGCGGCTGAGGAAGAGGAGGGTGATTAATCTTCATCTCTACCAGTAGCAGTGAGTGGGTAAAATCACTGAGAAGCCAGAAAAAAAGCCATTACAACCTATGTGTTCTGATAATTGATTTGTTTGCTCTATAACATGTTAATTCATATGCCTTGCAACTGTGATATATATACAGTTGATGTCGGAAGTTTACATACACTTAGGTTGGAGTCATTAATACTCGTTTTTCAACAACTCCACAAATTTCTTGTTAACAAACTATAGTTTTGGCAAGTCAGGTAGGACATCTACTTTGTGCATGACACAAGTAATTTTTCCAACACTTGTTCACAGACAGATTAAGTCACTGTATCACAATTCCAGTGGGTCAGAAGTTTACATACACTAAGTTGACTGTGCCTTTAAACAGCTTGGGAAATTCCAGAAAATGATGTTATGGCTTTAGAAGCTTCTGATAGGCAAATTGACATCATTTGAGTCAATTGGTGGTGTACCTGTGGACATATTTCAAGGCCTACCTTCAAACTCAGTGCCTCTTTGCTTGGCATCATTGGAAAATCAAAAATCAGCCAAGACCTCTGAAAAAAAATTGTAGACCTCCACAAGTCTGGTTCATCCTTAGGAGCAATTTCCAAATGCCTGAAGGTACCACGTTCATCTGTACAAACAATACTACGCAAGTATAAACACCATGGGACCACGCAGCCATCATACTGCTCAGGAAGGAGACGCGTTCTGTCTCCTAGAGATGAACGTACTTTGGTGCGAAAAGTGCAAATGAATCCCAGAACAACAGCAAAGGACCTTGTGAAGATTCTGGAGGAAACAGGTACAAAGTATTTATATCCACAGTAAAACGAGTCCTATATCGATATAACCTGAAAGGCCGCTGAGCAAGGAAGAAGCCACTGCTCCAAAACCGCCATAAAAAGCCAGACTACGGTTTGCACATGGGGACAAAGATCGTACTTTTTGGAGAAATGTCGTCTGGTCTGATGAAACAAAAATAGAACTGTTTGGCCATAATGACCATTGTTATGTTTGGAGGAAAAAGGGGGAGGCTTGCAATCCAAAGACCACCGTCCCAACCGTGAAGCACGGGGGTGGCAGCATCATGTTGTGGGGGTGCTTTGCTGCAGGAGGGACTGGTGCACTTCACAAAATAGATGGCATCATGAGGTGGGAAAAGTATTGGATATATTGAAGCTACATCTCAAGACATCAGTCAGGAAGTTAATAAAGTTTGGTCGCAAATGGGTCTTCCAAATGGACAATGACCCCAAGCATACTTCCAAAGTTGTGGTAAAATGGCTTAAGGACAACAATGTCAAGGTACTGGAGTGGCCATCACAAAGCCCTGACCTCAAATCTATAGAAGATTGGTGGGCAGAACTGAAAAAGTATGTGAAAACAAGGAGGCCTACAAATCTGACTCAGTTACAGCAGCTCTGTCAGGAGGAATGGGCCAAAATTCACCCAACTTATTGTGGGAAGCTTGTGAAAGGCTACCCGACACGTTTGACCCAAGTTAAACAATTTAAAGGCGATGCTCTTAAAAAGTAATTGAGTGTATGTAAACTTCTGACCCACTGGGAATGTGATGAAAGAAATCATAGCTGAAATAAATCATTCTCTCTACTATTATTCTGACATTTCACCTTCTTCAAATAAAGTGGTGATCCTAACTGACCTAAAACAGGGAATTTTTACTAGGATTAAATGTCAGGAATTGTGAAAAACGGAGTTTAAATGTATTTGGTTAAGATGTATGTAAACTTCCGACTTCACCTGTATATATATTTTTTAATTTAACCTTTATTTAACTGGACAATTCAGTTAAAAACAAATTCTTATTTACAATGACAGCCTACACCAGCCAAACCCGGACGACGATGGATGCCCAATCACGGCCGGTTGTGATACAGCCTGTAATCAAACCAGGGTGTCTGTAGTGACGCCTCTAGCACTGAGATGCAGTGCCTTAGACCGCTGTGCCAATTGGGCCTAAGGCTGAGACAATAAGAAGACACAGTGGAAGAATAAATTCAACCACACCTTTGTTTCATCACAAAACCGGAAAGCAACCTCTGTCCGGTTTAGTCCACAAAGCATATTGCATGTAACAAACAATTTCATGACCTACAGCATGGTCAAGCAAGTTCATGATTCAGACATTTTCGGATCACTAAACAAATACTGATTTATTCTGCTTAGTCTAATACAGTGACAACTAAAAGATACCAAAAACTATTTAGTCCAATCAACGTAAACTAAATATGTGGCTGTTCATGGTTCTGATTTCTATGTGCGTGTGTGTGCGTGCGCAATCGTGCAAGTAGAAAAATATGTTGATGCACCCTACTTGTAGAGAAATTCCAATGCCATCCTCCTCTCTTCCATGTTGACCAAACGGTCTATCACTCTGTCATACAGTAAACCCTTTTATTTTTTGTTGTCCTTGGCTACCTGGCTAAAAAGCTAGCTCGCTACCCTAACTTCCATTCATGGGCAACGTTAGCTGCTGTTGGTAACATTATCCTTCGAAATCTAGCTACATATTGAACTTCCATACTCTCAGACAAGTATCACAATAATGTATGAATTAATGGTTGGATCAGAATCGTCGTTATAATCATTGGCCAGTATATAAAATTAATTAAAACCACAAGTCCAAATCTCTATCTCCATCCATGGCTAATTTAGGAAGGGACAATTTTAGCTAGCTAGCTAGCCACGGAGGACAACAACACAACGAGATGCAACAGTTCAGGTTGTTTGTCATTGACGTATGATCTCAATGCGATGTGATACTGTTGGAGAGATGTCAAAATCCAACCTGACTTCCCTTGACACTTTTTTTTGGTGTGCCAGGACGACCATTCGCAGTTGAGCTCACTCAATTTAGCTCAATGATGATTGGCACATTTTTATACAAAGGAAGCAATGCTACAGGTGGCAACAATGTCATACTCGTTTGGACCAGACAACATCAGATAAATGTCCTACACATACAGAGACAGAGAGGCACTGTTTCGCTTGCTCAGATGCTTTCTCTGGTCAGATACATTCAGCCTCTTGCAAATTCCAGGAAACTTATAAAACACAGAAAGACTAAAGATAAAGATTTTTTTATTGGTCATTTTTTGGAGGAAGCCTGCCTTCCCTTGGCACCCATGAATACACACCACTGATCTCTACCTCTAGTCAGAAATTGGACATATAGATGACAGATAGATAGTATGTTAATCGACTTCAGAAAGTATTCATTTCCTTTGACATTTTACACGTTGTTGTTTTTCAGCTTAAATGTTTTATTTATTAAATTGAGATTGTGTGTCACTGACCTACACACAATACCCAATAATTTCGAAGTGGAATTATGTTGTTTTTTTCAAAATCTTTACAAATGTATAAAAAATGAAAAGCTGCAATGTCTTGAATCATTAAGTATTCAAGCCCTTTGTTATGGCAAGCTTAAAGTTCAGGAGGAAAAATGTGTACATTGGTGGACTCCAATCGCTGTAGAACATCTCAAGGATGATCAATGGAAACAGGATGTGCCTGAGCTCAATTTCGAGTCTCATAGCAAAGGGTCTGAATACTTATATAAACGTGATATTTCAGTTTAATTTATTTTTTATCATTTTGCAAAAAGAAATCGAAACCTGTTTTTGCTTTTTCATTATGGGATATTGTATGTAGATTAATGAATCAATTTTAGAGTAAGGCTGTAACGTAACAAAATGTGGAAAAAGTCGAGGGGTCTGAATACTTTCCGAATGCAGTGTATATCAGTCCCAACTGCGTGGCACTCAACCATTGTTTAATGCAATTCAATGTCTGCAAAGTAGTCTATCTGGAACAAGGCCAGTCAGTTTGAATGTGCCCAGACTAACTCCTCACTCCAAACTCCTACCAGAAAGTGCCTTTTAGTGCAATTACTTGTTTTTTTTACACATCATTTAGCAATGCAATTAAGTTTGGGTGTGATGGATTGTGTGGTAGAGGAACGGAGGAGCTACTGATCTCTCTAATAATGATGTGTCAGATTACACACATCAGTCGGGGCTCAGGAGATAGACAAACCAAGGCTATTATTTTGCAAATACTGCGCCTCCTCATTTGTATCAAATCACAATTTGAGAATGTTTTAGTATTCTGTGATATATATATATCTTGATGTAAAGTTTTATTCGGAACCCTCCTGTATGGTGTCCATATTAGGACATCCTCAATCTCAGCAGGACTTTCTCCTGTGTATATATTGATAGTAGCTGATGGAATTGTATTCATTGTTAATGGTTGGATAAATAAATGACTGACTATTAATTGAGCCCTCATTTGTGTTGAGTGAAAATTCATGTGGTGGTCTAGACTCATATACGATTACTTTACGATTTATAACAATGTTTGATTAAGTAACTCTAAGACTGTGTTTAGACAGTCAACACAATTCTGGGGCCTATTCATTACGCCGATTCTCTTGTAAAACATTTCTTAAATGGGGAGGGACCTACCTGAATTTGTCCAATAGAAACTCTTGCTTTAGTTGCAAACTGTTCCGTTTACATACTGTTTGGGCTAACGATTCCTATTTTCGCTCATGGTTATTTTGACCAATCACATCTTGCCACATCAGAATGTTTTTACCTGATCTGATTGGTTCAAAAGACCAATTTGTAAAAAAATAGATAATTCCCATACTGACTATTTGTTCTCTATTGGCTGTATTTATTTGTTTCATCTTGTAAAATCATGTCTTAAGTTTACCTCATAGTCAAAAAGTCATAGTAGGTAAACAGTATTCTTTTAACTAATGAACTGAAGCACGGTGATGCTGTTGTCTACCTTTCTTCTCATTTAATGCAGTATGCACCTTGCAAATATTTGAAGGTTTACACATACTTGGTTAGTCTGGGACAGTGGTTAATTTATTTGGGTCAGTGACTTTAATGAATTACCTCTTAAATTTTTATTGGCAGACGCTGCCAAGCTCTGATTAGATTTTTAAGGACTTGCAATATGATCTCCTTGTAGTAAGTTAGTTGAAGGCCATTTTTTCAAGGGTATGGTTCGTTACAATCTTACTACCATTAAATGCCAATATGACCATCATCAAACAAATTCTTACTACTCCCACACTGCAATCAATTAATTCAGTATGGATAAGCATTCATTTTACTATCTGATTTGTGCCAGTGCATGCCAGAAATTGTTCTGGCATAGTGCTGTAACAACCGTTTGTATGACTTAGCTGATACATAGCATACGTAACACTGTCATAAGAATGACATTGTTTCCATCACGACAAACAAAAGCAATAGGAAATGAATGGGATTTTAAATTACATAAAGAGCCACTTGAGCAACACTTAAGAGATAGCATTGAGCCATTCATTTCCCCCCAAGGTTTCTATCTACATATAAATAAGTTATGTTACTTATTTTAAATGCATAATTCACCTCTTCTGATATACATTTGAGTCTCCTGACATTTGGAGTGCGATTTTCATTTTCCCTTCCAGTCAAGTGGTCTCGCAGCCTCGCTGTTAAGATGAGGCTGTTTTGCCTCCTCTCAGACAGTTACAGTACTGTGTCTGAATTCAAAATATGAAAATCTCCTTAACACACACACACACACACACACACACACACACACACACACAAACATAGGAACAATTTAAACGTGGTTGCACACAGCCTGCACATAAAAAGCCTTGACAATTCATGACACCAATTAAAACGTAAGAAACCTAATTTCAACTATATGAAACAGATGTAGCACTGCTATAATTTGTCCCTCCATGATTTCACTGGGATTTTGTTATGATGTTTGCGGGCAAAAAATGCTTGATTTTGCTGCCTTAATTCTGATAATTTGCATGGCAACATGCAATGTTTTTGTCCAATTTGACGCGAAAATGCACTGACGAGGAAAAAGGTTTGTTGATGTGTGGCTTGACTTAACCATATTATGTTGTAAATGTCGCTTAATATGAGAGGAATTGCTTGCGATCCCAGAATCGCGTAATCCTGGAGGGACTGTATAATGCACACATTTTATCAGTAGTTTTACTAATTGTATTATGGTAGTTGTGTCTGTTTTGAAATTAGGCTTCTTCTGTAAGTTAGTGTCATAAATTGTCATGGCCTGTTATGTGTCAAACTTATGACACTGTTTTGATGATGTGAAACCACTTAAATTCAGCACTCTCCGGATATGAAGAGGAGATAAGTGTGAACACCAGAAGAGGTTGGCATGGTGAGATGTTTGAAATTAACTCAAGATGTGCTCTAGTGGGATGTTAATAGGTATTTTTTGACATCAGCAGTGGAAAGAAAATGGACGCCATGGGAAGCCAGGCTTTCATAATTTTCCTTCAATTCGCTAGACGCTGAATGTACAGTATCTCATGGAAGAGAGCATCAGAGCGAGCGAATCAACGGCCCTCTTTCTCAATATGTGTAGCCCATCTATCTGATGCTGTGTGGTCAAAAAGAGTATGACATTGTTGTCACCCGTAGCATTGAATGCAAGGCAAGCCAGCGAGTGTTTGACCTCCCTTGACAATTTTTTAAATAAAATAATAGCCAATCAGCATTGAGCTAAACTGCGTGAGCTCATCTGTGAATGTTCCTGGCGCACCAAAATAAGTGTCAAGGGAAGCCAGTTTGGATGTGGCATCACACCAATCATATCACATCAAAAGCAGAACATAATTTACAGAAAAAACTTGAATTGTTGCATCTCGTTGTGCTGTTGTCCTCGGATGGGGATAGGGATTTTATCCAGGCAGCCTAGGAAAACAAAATATAAAAGTGTGCACTGTATGACAGTGTCATAGACAGTTTCGTCAACATGAAAGAGAGAAGGATGGCATTGGAATTTATCTACAAGTAGGGTGAGTCACACACACACACAATTTGATTGGACTAAATAGTTTTTGGTATCTTTTAGTTGTCACTATTAATCTTAGCATAGGTGACTAGATGATGTTGAAGTGTAAACGGTGCTGGAATAGCGGAGGCAGCTCTGCTTTCTTTTCGACTTGCGGTAACTCTCCATGGTTCTAAATCAATGGTTGTTTAGTAGTCGGAAGCATTGACCATACCGTAGGTAATGAACTGTTTGTTACATGCAAAATGCTTTGTGGACTTCACCAGACACATGTTGCTCTCAAGTTTTGTGATTATGGATGCCATGGACGCAGACTCAGTCTCAACCTTTAAGTCTTTACGGAAGACTTATCTCTTCAGTAGGTCCTATGATTAAGTATAGTCTGGCCCAGGAGTGTGAAGGTGAACGGAAAGGCTGGAGCAACGAACCGCCCTTGCTGTCTCTGCCTTGCCGGTTCCCCTCTTTCCACTGGGATTCTCTGCCTCTAACCCTTTTACAGGGGCTGAGTCACTGGCTTACTGGTGTTCTTCCATGCCGTCCATGGGAGGGGTGCGTCACTTGAGTGGGTTGAGTCACTGACGTGGTCTTCCTGTCTGGGTTGGCGCCCCCCCTTGGGTTGTGCCATGGCGGAGATCGTTGTGGGCTATACTCGGCCTTGTCTTAGGACGGTAAGTTGGTGGTTGGAGACATCCCTCTAGTGGTGTGGGGGCTGTGCTTTGGCAAAGTGGGTTGGGTTATATCCTGCCTGTTTGGCCCTGTCCGGGGGTATCATCGGATGGGGCCACAGTGTCTTCTGATCCCTCCTGTCTCAGCCTCCAGTATTTATGCTGCAGTAGTTTATGTGTCGGGGGGCTAGGGTCAGTCTGTTACATCTGGAGTATTTCTCTTGTCTTATCCGGTGTCCTGTGTGAATTTAAATATACTCTCTCTAATTCTCTCTTTCTGTCTTTCTCTCGGAGGACCTGAGCCCTAGGACCATGCCTCAGGACTACCTGGTATGATGACTCCTTGCTGTCCCCAGTCCACCTGGCCGTGCTGCTGCTCCAGTTTCAACTGTTCTGCCTGCGGCTATGGAACCCTGACCTGTTCACCGGACGTGCTTGTAGCACCCTCGACAACTACTATGATTATTATTATTTGACCATGCTGGTCATTTATGAACATTTTAACATCTTGACCATGTTCTGTTATAATATCCACCCTGCACAGCCAGAAGAGGACTGGCCACCCCTCATAGCCTGGTTCCTCTCTAGGTTTCTTCCTAGGTTTTTGGCCTTTCTAGGGAGTTTTTCCTAGGGAGTTTTTCCTAGCCACCGTGCTTCTTTCACATGCATTGCTTGCTGTTTGGGGTTTTAGGCTGGGTTTCTGTACAGCACTTTGAGATATCAGCTGATGTACGAAGGGCTATATAAATACATTTGATTTGATTTAATTTGATTTGATTAAAACTAATGTGTGGTTGAATTTATTCTGCCACTGTGTCTTCTTGTTGTCTTGGCCTTAGGCCCATTTATCACGGTGGCAAGGCAGATTAAAGAGGTTATAGAGCAAGCAACGCAATTATCACAAGACATAGGTTGTAATATGGCTTTTTTCACCTGGCTTGGCTACCCCAGTGATTTTACCCACGCACGCCTACTGTTCCCTACTGGTGCAGTAAAAGAAGCCTTGTCCTCAAAAGTCACATGTATGGTGTCCATATTAGAACAGTCACTCTTCCATGGATATGTGAGTGTGCATGGATGGACACATATATGGTGTCCATATTAGCGCAGTCCATAAAAGTGGACATCTATAGAAGAGTATAACAGTGTTTACAGTGTCCTAATATGGACACCATGCAAGTGTTTTGTATCTCAGATAGGATCTATATTTGACATTTTTGTAATTTAGCAGACACTCTTATCTAGAGCAACTTACAGTAGTGAGTGCATACATTTTGGCACTGGTCCCCCATGGGAATTGAACCCACAACCCTGGCTATGCAAGCACTATGCCCTAACACATTGTGTAAGCTGCCATACGACCAGTGTAAAGTCATTGATAATTTACTGTACCTTTCAAACTCAATTCAAACAAATCCACATTGGAGTTATATGGTGTAACACGGTAGCTATTTCTCCAACTGTGAAATAATATTACATAATGATTTTGGATACTGTAAATACCTGCTTCTACTGGATAGACTCCCCTTACATGTGGGAGTGCATGCGTGCCTTTCCTAAGGGCCTTTGTAAGTTATCCATCCAGCTAAAACGTCAAATCTGTAATTATTATGTGAGAGTATGCAGCAGGGGGGGAATCCTTTCCATTTGTAGTTTAGTATCCAGGAGCATATAGGGAATTAGATAGTGGTTAGATACATTTGCATCTCAATCTTTGCACACACTACTTCACTAATATTAATGGAGAAAAGCCCGGAGTGAGATTGGGTTGCAGGAAAGTGTGTTTCTCATATCATTTATACTATGCTTCCTACTTGATTTGCCAAACCTTCCATAGCCTGCACTCTAATGCATATCTATCACAACCTCTATATTATTACACTGTGCTGAAGACCTTTTTATAACAAAGTTAGTCCGTGAACGAGGTGAGCAAATGTATTATTATTTCGATATCAAAAACAGGACTTCTTCTTCTTCTTCTTCTGTGCATTGACCACAGGACAAAAAGTATGGAAAAGATGACAAGAGACTGTTTTTGTTCATTAATATTCTCTGCAAATATGGATGTTTTCGTTCTCTTCCCTTATTTTGTAGACTTTCAGACTGCAAAGTTATCTGAGGAATCTTTTCAGGCTTCTGTAATATATCAATAATATATATAGCATATCTACTGTATGTTGCTCCATGCTACGAATACAACAATGATGACTTCATATTTGGCATGTCAGGTAACCTAGTGGTTAGAGCGTTGGGCCAGTAACCGAAAAGTTGCAAGATCAAATCCCTGAGCTGACAAGGTAAAACTCTGTCCTTCTGCCCCTGAACAAGGCAGTTAAGCCGCTGTTCCTAGGCCGTCATTGTAAGTAAGAATTTGTTCTTAACTGACTTGCCTAGTTAAAAATAAAAAAAATACAGTACCACACCAATTGTTATTGACTGTCTTTATCACTTAGTGTTGTCTGGGCTAGTCCATATGTATGCATCCATTGTTTCACAGACAGAACTGGGGAAATAATGTCTGTCTGCACTCTTTCATGCAAATAAACAAAGCAAAACAAGAATAACGATACGGTAAAACAGATCTCATGAAATCAGGTCACTGACTGTAAGTAATGTGTGATGTGGCTGTTATCAAGTGAGACCATGACCCTGTTCCCCCATCCTTTTGGTGTGAAACTGTGCACAGCCTAACAAGGGAAATTGGTTCCCTGGGCTCTCTACTTAGGAAGTAAGTGAGAAATTGGTTCCAATGGGGAACGAAGACCACGTGCAAGAAAGTCTGGGCCTTTCCCTCGCCATAGATATTACATCAAACCCAGTGGAACCTGATCCAGTTTCTGCTTTAGGTTTAGCCCTTGTGTACTACTGTATGTTGGGGAAACACATTAAAACACAATGAAGCGGTAGAGTTGTAAAGCACACTGGTGGTGGCACCTCATCAATAAGGGAGACTGGTGATCCCCAAGGCTGCCTTGCATTGAGCCTGGCCCTTCTGCTATGGCCCTATAGCCTGTGTGTAAAGCTAGAAAGACACTAACACACTGTGGCTTCTCAGGTCCCATCGGGACCACTTAGTTTGCATGCCTACGTCCACGAGGATACCCAGGGTTTGGCTGAACGCAACCCCACCTGAGCTGTTGATACCTGTTTAATGGCGATCACCAGTGCTTCATTTGAGCCGGATCCTGCCAGAACAGGATCAAGCACCTCTCCATTTTGGACTGTTTCATTTCGGAACCTATTTGGCTGGATCCGGTACCTCTCGTGGGGTGAAAACGAATTGTCACTATTTGCAACATAAAAATTACAATAAATGCGATCAAAGTTCATTTGAGTTGCCTCTTCAGGAATTCTCATAATTCTCTCAGATTCTCAGTTTTTCAGTGTCAAAGTAGCCTGTCATTTAGATCATTTGTACGGTATTATGGTGCACCGAGCTCTGAGTTCCCAGTTGTTTTGAATGCGGCATTAAAAAAGATTATTCCATAGTCTCCAGTCATGTAAAATGATGTAGAATTGCATGAAATGTGTTTATTAAAGAACAAACATTTCCCAGACCCTAGGCCACAAAAACTGTTTCCCATGTGCGCAACTTCTGTAAATGCCTCTCCTTTACTGCTCTATGCCACTATGCAAATGTAATGAAATGCATGCAATGCTTATTATAAAGGTGATTTTTTTTCATGCGTTCCGGTACCTCAGAGCTGCCCTGGTAACCCCCCCTCTCGTGCTTACCTCCTGATTTACACAATTAAGTACTGGTGACCACTATACTAGTAGCTCAACAAGAATGTCATTTTGTACTGACGCATTTCCGTGTTTCTGTTCTTCAAAACACATTGTGTTCTGCTTCATAATTTGTGTTGTCTTATTGTGCCTCTGTGATAAGGCATCCATATTAGGAAGTCCCTCAGTTGTCAGACAGAACTCCCCTCAGTTGTCAACATAAAACATTGAGCTGTAAGACAAATCTTAACTGAAGTTCATTCCATAACAAATATCTTGAGTAATACAACACTAACACCTTTAAAGATGTACTTCATGCTAAATTGAATCAGTCCTTTTTCTGTTAGTACCACATTTACTTAGCTGTATCTGTAACAATACGGTAGTTGGAAGTACACTGATCAGAATTCTGCCCTATGCTCCTCAGAAACTCAATTTAAATGTGGTTGATTTAACGCTGCTTACATGTGCAGTGAGCCATAGCACCACTGTCCCATATTTCAATAACCGCTCAAAGCGAAGCCTCAAACATGTCTCAAATTTGCATATCACAGGAATAGATCTATACTGTCAAAGAAGGTTAAAAAGAGCAGCTTTCACAAAACAGTGTTTGTTTTGGTGCATCTGTCAAGGTGCAAATAGGGAAAGCCTGCATATCAAACTCCTATCAAACACACTAGGGGCTTCAGCATCCTGATTCGTTGTTTTCTAAAGGCTCCTGTGATATAGAACACACGTGCTGTTACTTGGAAAGACCTGGCGAAGGCTCATACATATCTCTCTTGTCAAGAGCTTATGCATTTTCCATTATTCAACAGCGTGCTGAATTATTAATATGAGGTGATCTCTGCTGTGTATAGGTCCTATGCATACACAATAGAGTTTTTTTCATTCATGTTCTGGGTGATAGCTCGAGGTATTCAACAGAGAGATACAAATAGGTGTGGGGGGGGTTGTTGATACTTTATAGTGATAACTATGATTCAATGAATTTCACAAATATACTTATTAGTATGTGTCAATGAGGGGATATGTATATTGTCTGTTTTTATGCCTAATGTACACCATATATACAAAGTATGTGGAAACCCTTTCAAATTAGTGTTTTCGGCTATTTCCGCCAAACCCGTTGCTGACAGGTGTATAAAATTGTGCACACCGCCAGGAAATCTCCATAGACAAACATTGGAAGTAGAATGGCCTTACTGAAGAGCTCAGCGACTTTCATCGTGGCACCATTATAGGAGGCCACCTTTCAAACAAGTCAGTTCGTCCAATTTCTGCCCTGCCTGAGCTGCCCCGGTCAACTGGTGCTGTTATTGATAAGTAGAAACGTCTCAGAGCAAGAACAGCTCAGCCGCGAAGTGGTCGACCAGACAAGTTCACAGAATGGGACCGGAGAGAGCTGAATCACTTAGCGCATAAAAAATGTCTGTCGTTGGTTGCAACACTCACTACCGAGTTCCAAACTGTCTCTGGAAGCAACATCAGTACAAGAACTGTTCGTCGAGAGCTTAATGAAATGGGTTTTCATGGCCGAGCAGCCGCACACAAGCCTAAGATCACCATGCACAATGCCAAGCATGATGTTAATGTCACGTCCTGACCAGTATAGGGGTTATTTGTTATTGTAGTTTGGTCAGGACGTGGCAGGGGGTGTTTGTTTTATGTGGTTCAGGGTGTGTTTTGTGTATGTGTTTAGGTAGAGGGGTATTTGATTTATTAGTCCGGGGTTTGTTAGTCATTGTTCTATGTTAGTATATTTCTATGTTCTATCTAGTCTTTTGTATTTCTATGTTTAGTTAATTGGGGTTGGACCTTCAATTGGAGGCAGCTGGTTATTGTTGCCTCTGATTGAGGGTCCTATAATTAGGAGTTTGTTTTTCATGGGTTTTTGTGGGAGATTGTTCTTGTTTAGCTGTTTGCCTGACGAGACTGTCCAGTTCGTTTGTGTTTTTGTATACGTGTTTTCCTTCTTCACCAATAAAAAGAAGATGAGTGAACATTTCGCCGGCTGCGTCTTGGTCTCTACCCTACGACACCCGTGACAGTTAAGCTCGCCGCCATTGTACTCTGGAGCAGTGGAAACGTGTTCTCTGGAGTGAAGAATCACGCTTCACCATCTGGTAGTCCGACGGATGAATCTGTGTTTGGCGGATGCCAGGAGCACGTTACCTGCCCGAATGCATAGTGCCAACTGTAAAGTTTGGTGGAGGAGGAATAATGGTCTGGGGCTGTTTGGGATAGGCCTTTTCCAGTGAAGGGATATCTTAACGATACAGCATACAATGACATTCTAGACGATTCTCTGCTTCCTACTTTGTGGCAGCAGTTTGGGGAAAGCCCTTTCCTGTTTCAGCATGACAATGCTCCCGTGCACAAAGCGAGGTCCATACAGAAATGGTTTGTCGAGATCGGTGTGGAAGAATTTGACTGGCCTGCACAGAGCAGGCCAGTCAAATCGCCCAACATCATTGCTCAACCTCACTAATGCTCTTGTGGCTGAATGGAAGCAAGTCCCCGCAGCAATGATCCAACATTTAGTGTAAAGCCTTCCCAGTAGAGTGGAGGCTGTTATAGCAGCAAAGGGGGGACCACTCCATATGAATGCCCATGATTTTGGAATGAGATGTTCGATGAGCAGGTGTCCACATACTTTTGGTCATGTAGTGTATCTATCACTGAAAAGGATTTGATGTCCAAGATACGCTTGCTTGAGGTATTCGACTATTATTTTGCTGTTCATGCTTAGTCTAAAGAAATAATGGCACGACACATTTCATGTTCTTTTTATTCCACTGAAGCTGATCGTGCCTCCTCCTTCCCCTATCTCCCTCCCTCTCCTTCTCCACATCCTCGTGAATATTTCAGAAAGTACCTAAAGAGGCTACCGGTCGTATCCACTTCGATTATCTTCTTTTTTTTTCTGGTAATATGTCCCTGTCTAAGATGGAGTCTAATCCCTCTCCAAATGATCCCTATTACTGTGAGGCAAGGCAGAGAGTGTGATGTTCATTAAGACTGGAACAAAGTCAGTCAGGTACCAGACAGTTTCAACAGGTTTCCCCCTTGTCTAGGAAACCCAAACAAAGGAGCCAGTCCACTAGGTCTGGGGAGGATTTCAAAATCGAAAGGGTAAAAAAAAAAATCCTGGAGGGTCCTCCGGGAGGGTCCTCTTCAGACAGACAACTCTCCCAACAAATCACAAGTTTAGGTAGTCAGGGCTTAAAATCCAGGCAGGAATTGTGCTCATGTTTAGCTTGGGCAACAAGCGGATACGGCAGTGATGTCTCCAGTGACGCACGTCCCATTTTCGACTCGTCCTCTCTGTCCCAACTGATGGCGGAACTTCTACAGATGTGTAAGCTGGAGCATTGGTACATTGTCAGTGGCAACCCATCTGTCTACTCTAGAGAGACTGGTTTCCTCTACCCAGATTAAAAAAGGACTAAAAAATATGCTCAAAAGTACAATAGACTATCAACGGAGAATCTCCATAGACTATCAAAGGAGTATCTCCATTGAAAGTACTTTTGAGTCCAAGACTTCTTTGTCCAGGAAACCTGCTCTTTATGTTTTCTTTTGATATTTTAGTATTTCATCTCGTTACATAGAGATGAGTCATAGTTAGGGTTTTCAAATCAATTTGTTCCATTCACTAACGCATCAAGGTTTGAGATAGTGTTTGTAACAAACCATACATTGAAAGACATGAATGTTAGTATCAGGAATGACTGTTAGTATCAGGAATTTGGCAGGTCACATTAATTAAAACACAACAATTGTGACAAAATCATCTCGACTAACTTCACAAATTGACAGTCAATTGAGTCAATACCTTATTTTTGGCATAGACAGACTTTTTTCTACTGAGACTTTTCTCGCATTGTGCATTTTTTCTTTATTTCATGGACAAAAACTGGAAATCTTAGAGTGTGCAAGTATCATTGGGTGTCTCCTGTGGTATCAGAGAAACTGTGCCAAGGTAATAAACCATGAAAGGCAGATCCAATAACTACACACACTAGGCGATGGGCTGGGTGCGGGTTGGTGCAGGACCCTTTTCAATCACTATTCCTGTCAAATTACCCCTCTAAGCATCCAGAGAGATGATCTTGTGACATAACAAAGGACATACAGGAGTTTTCTCAACGCTCCTTTTAGCCAAGATTTGAAATAACAATCCACACCATGATCGACAAATGTGAATCGTTTTAGGAAACTAGGCGAACCTAGTTGGTTTAGGCTTGGAAAAAGGCAGGAACCTGCCCGCTAGCCATGATTGGCTGAAATAATGGATGGGCCGGACATGTCGAGAGATGAATTCGGACTGGCCTGCCATGTACAGTACATGTAGCATGCTTCTGTCTACAGTATAACATGAGCTGCTCAGTATGTGTAGGTAATCCTTTCTAACTCGGCTTTTAAAAAATCTATCACGAAGCACTGCAATGAATAAGTTGGTGAGTTTTAAAATCAGTGGAATGACCGGTGAAAGCAGAGTATGACAGCTAAGGAGATGGAGAAAATTCTGCCGTTTTAACAGAAATATGCAGGGGGAGTTGAAAAGAGAAAACACAGAAAGCTGTTGTATAAAACACCTGTCTCCGGATTACATCTTCAAACTACGGGCAACCATGGCATCCGTGGCAGAGAGGGAGAAGCGTTTGTCCATGTATATGGGTAAGAGAGTCTAGCTAGCTACATTTTCAGATAGGATAGGTTTCTAGTTTTGTCAGAAAGTCATTTTCATTTCAAGTTAAAGTGTACTGTTAGCTAGCTAGCGAACGTTAGCTGGCTGGCTCGCTAGCTAATGTTACGTGTATGACCTGTGTAGTAATATTTTTTGTATCTCAGAAAGCGATTTTCATTGTTAGTTATAGCCTAATGTTAGCTAGCTAGCTAACATTGAAACTATTTGGTTAACTTTAGTTATCTGCAGATTAATTCATGGAAGTAACTTTATGCATTTGTATTATGGTTCATTGTTTAGCTAGCTAGCTAGCTAGCAACATGTCTTAACAAAGACTCCACTATGCAAGTATCCATTTCACAGTACTGTTTACACCTTTTGGATCCTGTGCATGTGACAAATAAACTTGTATGTTATTTGATCTAGTATGTGTTTAGCAGAGATGGAAATGTGAAGAACATGACCTGCGCCAAAGTCAAATTAGGATATAACGTTTGTCTCGTTGGCCTGTGTCCAAGTTCTAAAATTCTCTGGTAGTATGCCCTGCTTTTATTCCATCACTCTCACAACCATAAGCTATTTTCTGTAATTAGATCGCCATTAACATGTAAATAATGATCTTATGGTGAGTTTATTTTCCTGTAATAATGAATACAAATTAGTAAAAGTTAAGACGTTGTCAGCCATGATTTGGTCATTATCTGAACTGGCTAGCCAGCTAACTTAATGTTAGTTGGCTAACAGCTAACTTAATGTTAGTTAGCTAACAAGCTAGAAACAAACCAAAACGTTGGTTAGAAAGTTGCTTTTAGTTGCCTGGTTTGCTAGATTGACATATCCTAAATACATTTTTAAACAGATGGGTTTGTTGGTGTTAAAATACACCAATTATGCTATTTTGGACCACCAGGCTGCTGATGTTATGCAGCATGTACGTTTTTTTCACAACGACAACGTCAAGTTTGATGTCAGACAACAATAGAATGTTCATGATGTCACTGTGACAACTGTCTACAGACATGTCGATAGACGTAGTATAAATCAGCGTTTAGTCTTGAAATCTTTGGTTGTTTAGCACATGGCCTCACATGTGAATCCTTAAAGAGATAGGTGGGGCTAAGACTTAAGAGGGTTTGAACAATGCTGAATGGGTGTAGACAAAGAAGATTTCTCCAGTAGGTGTACCAGAACATTCAAGGGCCATTTTCTCAAAAGTGTGGTTACCTGTTTATTAACTTTCAAAGCAGAATTACTTTCCCATTGTTCCTCAACTGTAGTGTATGATATACCATTTTCTAGCTCGGAGTCTCTAGTTTAATCCAATGTAAAAAACACAATTTCTAATTTTCCTACGTAGGTCCGAAACCAGGTTTGTCGGTCACAAATGTCAGTTCACTTTGCCCATTCACAGAACAATAGCAGAAGGAGTGCACCGTTCCCTGAGCTCCTCTGTGCCCCAGGAAGAACCGCTGAATAGAATCTGAGGGGGGAGATCTCTCACTCTCAGTTGTTAAGCTTTTAAATGTGATCCCTCGATGGCGACCTCGTGGGATCTGCCTCTGGTTAAGGGTTATGTTGTGCGGTGGAAAACATCTTGCTTAAGGACTTGACACAATGGATTTGCGTTTCGCACTGAGTGGATTGGAGATATAATAAGGCCTATGGTGCACTCTCAAATACCTACTTTGTGGTTGGAAAGCTACATTATACCTGGGAGTTAGGGAGAATCAGAGTTGTTATTTTTATAGGGCTCTCTGAGGTGTTAGGCTGCATGAATAAGCTATGGACCGGGACACCTCACTGGTTACAGACAAGAGATCTAACATCAAACAGGGCTATTATCTTGTTACATTTGTGGATTTGAATCCAGAAAAGCTTGACAGTTTTGTCACAGCGCATATCAATTACAGGAGCCCGGATTTTAAAGGCAACTGAAACAAAGCTTTTAGGATTGCAGATAAATGTCAAAACCCAGACAAGTCTAGACGAAGAAGAAAAAAAAAAGGAATAATCACAAGCACTTTTCAAAAGTAGTGCACGTCATACTTTCTGGGAACAGACATGAATTCAACGTCTATTCCACGTTGGTTCAATGTCATTTCATTGAAATGACGTGGAAACAGCGTTGATTTAACCAGTGTGTGCCCAGTGGGTAGAACAGGGTGCCATTCAGCAGAAATACTCCTTTGTCGAAGAGTCTTATGTTCAAGTCCAGATTATGATCCCGTCAGTCTGAAACTCGGTCAAATATTATGAGTATTTTTCCCTGAAGTAAATGTGAGACAGTAGCAGGTGTATAAATATGTGCTGAGGTAGAAATCACCCTTTAGCTACCACAGATCTGGGATCAGATTATTCATCCCTCTATTCTTTCCTCAACTATTACGAAGATTAATAATGTCTGATACTTTTATCAGTGATTAGGGGACAACATTTACCTACTCCTTACCGATCCACTGAGACATTTACCAACTCCTAACTTATCCTAACTGAAACACCAACATTTACCTACTCCTTACCGATCCACTGACACCAACATTTACATACTCCTTACTTATCCACTGACACCAACATTTACCTACTCCTAACTGATCCTAACTGAGACACCAACATTTACCTACTCCTTACTTATCCACTGACACCAACATTTACCTACTCCTAACTGATCCTAATTGAGACACCAACATTTACCTACTCCTAACTGATCCTAACTGAGACACCAACATTTACCTACTCCTTACTTATCCACTGACACCAACATTTACCTACTCCTTACTTATCCACTGACACCAACGTTTACCTACTCCTAACTGATCCTAACTGAGACACCAACATTTACCTACTCCTTACTTATCCACTGACACCAACATTTACCTACTCCTAACTGATCCTAACTGAGACACCAACATTTACCTACTCCTTACTTATCCACTGACACCAACATTTACCTACTCCTTACTGATCCTACTCCTTACTGATCCTAACTGAGACACCAACTTTTACCTACTCCTTACCGATCCACTGAGACTCCAAAGAAGTGTTGTGGGAACACCACCCTGTCACCTAGCGAGCTAATGGTGACAGGTAGTCTGGTGGTTAAGAGTGTTAGGCTAGAAACTGAAAGGTTACTGGTTTAAATCCCAGAGTCATCTAGGTAAAAAAATCTGTTGATGTGCCCTTGAGCAAGGCACTTAACCCTAATTGCTCCTGAACTCTCTCTGGATAAAAGTGTATACTGAAATGTAGAGTTGTCAGTCACAGTGCCACAGACGTATGCTGCTTTGCACTAGCCAGCGATAACTGTCGAGTAGATGACGGGCTGAGTGTCTGTTAATTGGAGCAAACATTTAGCAGATCCCTGAGACGCAGACAACATCCCACCTGGTTGCTTTTCCTGTCTCTCTCCCTGACTTCATGTTCCAAGATGAAGGGAAATTATGACAGGGCTCTTTGAGAGTTTGTCTTGGCTTGACAGGAGGAAGACCTAGAAAGACGGAGCACAATGACATCTTGCTACATGTGAAATCAACAAATAGAAACATCATTTATCCATCAAACCATTCATCAGTTCTCTTTGTCACAAGTCGAAATTAAAATTTGGAAAAGTAATGTGCAATTTATGAAGATAAGCAATTTAGGTGTCACAGATAGTAGACAAGATTCCGTTGCTATGAGGTCTCATGAGAACTTTTTGCTTTTATTTTAGGTGACTTCATAAAGTTCCATAGACTCTTTAGCTAAGATTGAAGGCTAAGTTCTCAGATTTTTAGACCAGGGGGGGACAGCTCCAGCTCCTAGAATCCACATTGATAACCAGTTGTTAAAAACCAACATTTTGGGGATACCTAAAGGGTCCGAAAATGTAAAATAATAAAGCTAAATGATCCATGGTGTGACCATCTTAAAACAATTCCATGTGTTAGCTTAGTAGACTTTTAGAGGTTAATTAGTCATCATCTCAAAAACATCACTGTTTTTGTGTATAGGCTACTAGAGACGTCATGGGATCACTTGTATCTGAGCAGATACAATCTAAATATTGTATAGGTTATTCTAATGTAGATTTACAGACAGAGAAAAACAGTATGCTTTTCATTTTGGAGCTGAAATGATTGTACTCCCAACAACAGGCATCACAGAACTGAACGATCATGCCATCTGGAGGTGGGTGCTGTTGTAGCTGCTGATATCGATCATCCTTTACACCTTCCCTCACAGATGGAAAAAACTGCCATCTGGACGCAGGTGTTGTGGCTTTTTGAAAATGGAAAGAACAAATAAATAAATGTTATAGTGCCTTTCATATGAGAGTCTTGGAGAAGTGTGTGTGTGTGTATCTGTGCGTGTGTGTGTGTGTGTGTGTGTGTGTGTGTGTGTGTGTGTGTGTGTGTGTGTGTGTGTGTGTGTGTGTGTGTGTGGATCTCTCTCTGTGTGTGTGTGTGTGTGTGTGTGTGTGTGTGTGTGTGTGTGTGTGTGTGTGTGTGTGTGTGTGTGTGTGTGTGTGTGTGTATCTGTGTGTGTGTGTGTGTGGATCTGTGTGTGTGTGTGTGTGGATCTCTGTGTGTGTGTGTGTGTGGATCTCTGTGTGTGTGTGTGTGTGTGTGTGTGTGTGTGTGTGTGTGTGTGTGTGTGTGTGTGTGTGTGTGTGTGTGTGTGTGTGTGTGTGTGTGTGTGTGGATCTCTGTGTGTGTGTGTGTGTGTGTGTGTGGATCTCTCTCTGTGTGTGTGTGTGTGTGTGTGTGTGTGTGTGTGTGTGTGTGTGTGTGTGTGTGTGTGTGTGTGTGTGTGTGTGTGTGTGTGTGTGTGAGTGAGAGAATGCATGTTTGAGGTTGTGTGTGTGTGAGAGAAGGATGTATTTTCTGCCCATTACAATAACCTCCAATGGTTCTTCACTAACTTCCCCTGTCTCAAAATAGCACTACTCAGACATCCAAGTGTTTTATGTCTTTGTTATAAGAAAACTCCTCTGGCTACAAATACCATCCCTTTCACTTTCAACCATATTATGTGCATTCAGCTTGACAAGGGACCTAAGAGAAATAAAAAACAGTTGGTTCTGCCCCACAAAAATATATACAGGACCAGTCAAAAGTTTGGACACACCTACTCATTCCAGGGTTTTTCTTTATTTTTGCTATTTTTTTACATTGTAGAACAATAGAGAAGGCATTAACACTATGAAATAACACATATGGAATCATGTAGTAACATAAAAAGTGTCAAAGATATCAAAATATATTTTATATTGGTAGTAGCTACCCTTTGCCTTGATGACAGCTTTGCACACTCTTAGTATTCTCTCAACCAGCTTCATGAGGAAGTCACCTGGAATTCATTTCAAATAACAGGTGGGCCTTGTTAAAAGTTAATTAGTAGAATTTATTTCCTTCTTAATGCATTTGAGCCAATCAGTTGTGTTGTGACAAGGTAGGTAGGGGTGGTATACAGAAAATAGCCCTATTTGGTAAAAAAACAAGAACAGCTCAAATAAGCAAATAGAAACGACAGTCCATCATCACCACAGATTGCACCCCAGATAAATACTTCACAGAGTTCAAGTAACAGACACATCTCAACATTACCTGTTCAGAGGAGACTGCATGAATCAAGCTTTCATGGTCGAATTGCTGCAAAGAAACCACTACCAAAGGACACCAATAAGAAGAGACTTGGTTGGGCCAAGAAAGACGAGCAATGGACATTAGACCGGAGGAAATCTGTCCTTTGGTCTGATGAGGGCAAATTTGAGATTATTAGTTCCAACCCCCGTGTCTTTGTGAGACGCAGAGTAGGTGAATGGAGGATTTATGCATGTGTGGCTCCCACCGTGATGCATGGAGGAGGAGGTGTGATGGTGTAGGGGTGTTTGCTGGAGATACTGTCTGTGATTTATTTAGAATTCAAGGCACACTTAACCAGCATGTCTACCACAGCATTCTGCAGCGATACGCCATCACATCTGGTTTGGGCTTAGTGGGACTATCGTTTGTTTTTCAAGAGGACAATGACCCAAAACACTCCTCCAGGCTGTGTAAGTAGTAATAACCAGATTAAATCGGGTACGTTTTTTATCCGGCCGTGCAAATACTGCCCCCTACCCTAGAGAGGTTAACACTTTTTTGGTTACTACATGATTCCATATGTGTTATTTCCTAGTTTTGATGTCTTCACTATTATTCTACAATGTAGAAAATAGTGAAAACCCTGGAATGAGTAGGTGTGTCCAAACTTTTGACTGGTACTGTATATTCTATTTGTGCTGATGAGTTTTCAAAAGCTGGTGTGTCAGTACAATAACATATCAGATGTATGTAATGAGGTGGTAGAATGGGCCAGGAGGACACACAGATATGTAAATCCCATTCATAAGTTGGTTGGACCTACAATTTATAAAGGCTTTAGACAGCATTTTTAAAATCTTCATAAACACTACATAAATAGTTTATACCATACTACATAACCCCTTTGTCATTCTTTATATAGCTTGACAACATTTTGGAAAACAGTAAATGCACTGAAGCACACTAATTCCTCTTCTTCCCTGCCTGAGCAAGCTCTGGCATCATAACTGAGAAGAATGGGATAAGTGATGGTCATTCATTTATCTAGGCAGGCTTTTTATTTGAGAGAAAAGGTGGAGTAGTTGACCCTGGTCGGTCAATCAACTGCTCTTTCCTTTGCCAGCCTCTAGCTGACTCAACAGTTATCCGGTCAACTTCTAGTGAATCTTTGTTTCATTTCAACAATTTACTATCTGTGATGTGCTTGATGCCTTGCTTAAGATTGATGTAAAACAATTCCCCCGGGGCTGATATTCTTGATCCATTTTTGCTGCATCTCTCTGCCCCCCTGATTGCTGAATCATTAACCCATATTTTTAACCTGATGATTATATCTGGTACTATCCCCAAGGTTTGGAAGGCAGCCCATGTACTCCCCCTTCACAAAGGTGGTGACCCTTGTGACCTAAATCATTCTCACCATATTTCTAAACTTTCTTGCCTTGCTAAAATATTAGAATCCTTGTTTAATTTTCAGCTAAGATCTTTCTTATGTTTTAAATGTATTCTAAATGTACATAATTCAGTTTTTAGAACAGGTCATAGCACTATCTCTGCTGCATCCTTAGGTATAAATGATGTGGTTATCTGTATGGATAGAGGGCAACATTGTGCTGCCCTCAGCATTGACCTGTCAAAGGCTTTCCATACTGTTGATTACTCATTGCGAATTCAGAAGCTTCCTCCACTGGCATAGACCAGGTTGCATGTAACTGGTTTAAACATTACTTGGCAGCTAGAACTCAATGTGTATCTACTGATGGTGTTAAGTCAGGTATCCTGGATATTACGAAAGGTGTCCCGCACTAGTCGATTTTGAGTCCTGTACTTTTTACTGTTTACATGAACAATATCAAATTGTATGTAAAAAATTGGGACCTGCACTTATGCCGATTATATTGTCAACCTGAACTACAGTTTGCCTTCATGGTATTACAGAAAAATGTTATTGACCTAAAATTTGTTTTGAATGCAGGTAAAACTAAGTATATGTTGTTCTCTAAAGCGCATACAAATAACTGATGATTTAAGCATAATGTACTTTGGATGGTGTCCATATTGATTGTGTCCCTGCTTACAAATATCTTGGCATCTGGATAGATAAAAATCTTTCTTTTAAAAAGCATATTGATGAGTTAGTCCATGAGCTGAGAATAAAAATGGGTTTCTAAAGAAATAGGTCTTTGATGTCACATATGTTGATACATGACTATGTTTTCATTTATAAAGCCTTTTAAAAAAGACCCACTGTACCTAACGTCTTTACTAAACTTTAGACATAGGAGTTACCACACCAGGTCTCAGGGATGGATAACTCTGGAAATTCCTCTGGTCTCTACTGAGTTAAGTAAATCAGCTTTTAGTTTTCTTGCAGCTTATTTGTGGAACAATCTTCAAAATGTTCTGCAATGTGATGTTCAATGTGATGACCTTATTACTGATGAATGTGATGTTCTGGTGCCTCTAGGGTCATTCAGACAGCTGATTGAGGACCTTATTACTGATGAATGTGATGTTCTGGTGCCTCTAGGGTAATTCAGACAGCTGATTGAGGACCTTATTATTGATGAATGTGATGTTCTGGTACCTCTAGGGTCATTCAGACAGCTGATTGAGGACCTTATTACTGACGAATGTGATGTTCTGGTGCCTCTAGGGTCATTCGGACAGCTGATTGAGGACCTTATTAGTGATGAATGTGATGTTCTGGTGCCTCTAGGGTCATTCGGACAGCTGATTGAGGACCTTATTACTGACGAATGTGATGTTCTGGTGCCTCTAGGGTCATTCAGACAGCTGATTGAGGACCTTATTACTGATGAATGTGATGTTCTGGTGCCTCTAGGGTCATTCAGACAGCTGATTGAGGACCTTATTACTGATGAATGTGATGTTCTGGTGCCTCTAGGGTAATTCAGACAGCTGATTGAGGACCTTATTAGTGATGAATGTGATGTTCTGGTACCTCTAGGGTCATTCAGACAGCTGATTGAGGACCTTATTACTGATGAATGTGATGTTCTGGTGCCTCTAGGGTCATTCAGACAGCTGATTGAGGACCTTATTACTGATGAATGTGATGTTCTGGTGCCTCTAGGGTCATTCAGACAGCTGATTGAGGACCTTATTACTGATGAATGTGATGTTCTGGTGCCTCTAGGGTCATTCAGACAGCTGATTGAGGACCTTATTACTGATGAATGTGATGTTCTGGTACCTCTAGGGTCATTCAGACAGCTGATTGAGGACCTTATTACTGATGAATGTGATGTTCTGGTGCCTCTAGGGTAATTCAGACAGCTGATTGAGGACCTTATTAGTGATGAATGTGATGTTCTGGTACCTCTAGGGTCATTCAGACAGCTGATTGAGGACCTTATTACTGATGAATGTGATGTTCTGGTGCCTCTAGGGTCATTCAGACAGCTGATTGAGGACCTTATTACTGATGAATGTGATGTTCTGGTGCCTCTTGGGTAATTCAGACAGCTGATTGAGGACCTTATTACTGATGAATGTGTTCGTTTTTTATGACCGTGTTTTTCTTTCTGTTTGCATTCTGTATTTATATTTTAATGTGTGTAAATAAAGGTGAAATAAATAAATTAAATTACATTTATTATGAATGTTTTCAGAAACAGATAGGCCTTTATAAAACATATGACAAGCATAAGATAACATATGACAAGAATATAAGCATAAAATAAGCACAGTCTTCATGACAAATTTCATGAAGCTTTGATACAGCCTAAAAAGCTGTTTGTTTAAAGTGTGAACCATAACTCATAGCATAACGCTTATCCTGTATTGGTATCCCAATTACTATTATAAAGGTTCAATACAACCCTTAATCCAACTTTTTCCCCTCTTTCACCTAGTTCCCCTGCCTTAATTAATTAAATCCACTCATGCATTTTCCAATACCTGTTTCCTGTAAGTATGAATATTGTGTATTCAATGGACATTGGGTCATCATCTGAAAATATTGTAAATAAAGAGTAATTTCATATAAAGGAACTTTCCAGTTGCCATACTTCTCTTTTTTGTACTGTCTCTGCTGGTGGAACTCTCTGTTGGAACTCTGAAAAGCCTGTTTGCTATGCCAATGCTCCCACCAAGTGGCAAGTTCATCTTAAGACAGTCTGCGTCACTAAAGATTAAAAGAAAGAGGGCTCACGCTGCCAAATACCACTACATCGATTGAAATGCTACACAAAAGAAAACCTACGTATTTTACACAACTGGCTGTATGCCTAGGGAAAAGACAGTCAGTCTCCAACCAAGGTGCATGAATAGAGGAGCAAGCTGCAGAAATTAGCTTATTCAGACAGTCTTTGACTTAGAAGACAATGAAAGTAGATATCAGAAATGCGTTTTCATTTGTATTGAAGTAGGAATACTTAGTTGCTACATCCATTTTTGGACTTACATTTATAAATGCCTCATGAGCTTAGTTCAACTGTCGTACCCCATCAAAACCCCAAATAAAAGCTTGTTTTACTCCAGTGTTTGTAAACAATGTAAATGTAAACAAACACTGTATAGCCTCAACACACGGTTAAAGTGATATCATAGATGCTCAGTCCTTGCATCCATAGCTCTGTCTATGAGTTTAAGAGTGGTTACATTTCTCCAGGCCCATCCCTCGGGTGGGGTGACACTTTGTTATTGTTTCAATTAAGGATTGAAGCTTTAAAACCAACTTGTTTCGGCATGTTACCTTCAAGTTATTGTAGCTGTGGTTGCTAGAAATGTAATATTGTGAATGGTTATTCCTCTCCTGGCCTTTGCAAAACATTGAGGGGATAAAATAGATTAACAAGAAACAGTACATAGCCAACCTGAAGGAACGGAAAGCAATAATGGTAGTCATCAACAAATCAGTGCTGCCCTAGAGTTTTTCACAAGTGATCATCATCATCACTAATACCATCATCATCATCAACAACATTAATAACATCATCATCATCAGGTCTTAATTATTTGTCTCTTCCCTCTGTTATGTTCATTGTTTTGATTGCAATTCGATTGGGAGTATTGTTAAATTCACCCAGACTAATTGAGTCAAAACTTACAAAACTTAAACCTTTTAGAACAGCTATTGTAGGTATTGGCTTTTCCCATAGGTAAACATGTCACTTTTAGCCACCTTGCTACCACGAGTCACACGTGCAGAGTTATATTTACGGGAACAAATAGCGCATCAACCAATGATAGACGTAGACAGTAGAGCGCACCAACCAATCAAAGTTCTTAATATAGGTCCACTTGTACTACAGAGAGAGAAGGCTTAACCACCATATTCAAACAGACATATGGTCTTGTCAAAAATAAGTAATTTATGCTATTATATTGTCACTGTCAGGTGTCGTCCTCCATTAGGCCGAAAATAACCAAATATTTAGATATGGCAAAACAAGGTCTTGTCACCAGGTGATCCAAGAATCCCAACTTAGCCAGACAAGCTGAGTTTTCAGTCGGTCTTTTCAAACAGTTCTTAAAAGTGCAATATCATAATTTTCACAATATTACATTATTATTCCAGCCTCATAGTGTGGAAATATTTAAAAAAAAAAAGGAAAATCATGTTTGTCACGTCCTGACCAGTATAAGGGGTTATTTGTTATTGTAGTTTGGTCAGGACGTGGCAGGGGTGTGTTTGTTTTGTGTTGTCGGGGTTTTTGGGTAGTGTTCTATGTTTTGTATTTCTATGTTCTATTTACTATTTTCTATGTTCTATTTTCTATGTCTAGTTTATTGTTTTGACCTTCAATTGGAGGCAGCTGTTCCTCGTTGCCTCTAATTGAAGGTCCTATGGCTTGTTTTTCATGGGGTTTTTGTGGGTAGTTGTTTCTTGTTTAGCTGTGTGCCTGACAAGACTGTTTTCGTCGTTCTTTTTGTTCAGTGGTCATTTATTTTAATAAAGAAGATAATGAGCATTCACGTACCCGCTGCATTTTGGTCTAATTCCTACGACGACCGTGACAATGTTTTTGATTGCACTGCTTAAAATGTAATAAAACTTTTTTTTTTTTTTTATCTCCTACCATAGAACAATTATTTAAATGTTTTTTGGGGGTGTATTGATTGCGTATGTCTTCACACCCCAGAGTTAGTACTTTAACAAGTCTACACAATCCCTTGCACAGTCTTCCCATTTTGCTGCCTTAAAGAGTGACTGATCACACCAATTCCGAATGTGTTTCTCTGTTGTGCATTAAGAAAAACGAGATTTCAGTCTTTGGGGTGTGGTTCATGTGGCCGTTACTGATGTGCCCCCCCCCCCCCCCCCCATGAGACACCTTAGGAGCAAAGTAAGTATTACCTCAAAATAGTCCGAATAAATCTAAGATTACTCAAGAAATCAGTAATGAATTTTGACGTTTTTGAAGACGAGGTTTGGTCGTGCAATTTTAAGTCTAGATATTTTGTTTGGTGTAGTATTTCTCAAGTAAAAAATATGTGTGATGTGTTGTATCATCTAAGCTAAGTCAGTTCCGCTGCGCTGGTGGGCAGGTCTGTCTCACTGTTTGGCGGTAGGATTGGATAGAGGCAGAGACATACAGTGCATTCGGAAAGTATTCAGACCCCTTGACTTTTTCCACATGTTGTTACAATACAGCCTTATTATAAAATGTATTAAATTATTTATTTTTCTCATCAGTGTCATTGTAGTGTGTGTAGGTGGCAGGGAAGTCAAGTGCAGGAGAAACTAACTTGGTGTAACTGGAGTCGTTTAATATTTATAAAACAAACTCCACAAAACCAACATACATAAAAATAAACATGGGTAAACATACCCGTCGCACACCTATACAAATACACAAACACAATAACCACTAACAATCTCCGACAAGGACATGAGGGGAAACAGAGGGTTAAATACACAGCATGTAATTAATGGGATTGAAACCAGGTGTGTAGGAAGACAAGACAAAACCAATGGAAAATGAAAAATGGATCAATGATGGCTAGAAGACCGGTGACGTCGAACGCCGAGCACCACCCGAACAAGGAGGGGCATCGACTTCGGTAGAAGTCGTGACAATCAGTCTACACACAATACCCCATAATGACAAAGCAAAAACAGCTTTTTTTAATTGTTGCACATTTATTTAAATTGTTATTTTTTTTAATATGTTATTTATTAACCATTCCGACCCTTTGCTAAGAGCCTCAAAATTGAGCTCAGGTGCATCATGTTTCAATCAATCAATCATTCTTGAGATGTTTCTACAACTTTATTAGAGTCCACTTGTGGTAAATTCAATTGATTGGACATGATTTTGAAAGGCACACACTAGTCTATATAAGGTCCCACAGTTGACAGTGCGTGTCAGAGCAAAAATCAAGCCATGAGGTTGAAAGAATTGTCTGTAGAGCTCCGAGACAGGATTGTGTCGAGGCACAGATCTGGGGAACTCTGACAGAGCTCTAGAGTTCCTCTGTGGAGATAGAAGAACCTTCCAGAAGGACAACTATCTCTGCAGCATTCCACCAATCAGGCCTTTATGGTAGAGTGGCCAGACGGAAGCCACTGCTCAGTAAAAGGCACATGACTGGAGTTTGCCAAAAGGCACCTAAAGGACTCTCAGACCAATGAGAAACAATATTCTGTGACTGATGAAACCAAGATTGAACTCTTTGGCCTTAATGCCAAGCGTCATGTCTGTAGAAAACCTGTTAGGATGGTGGTGGTGGCATCATGCTGTGGGGATGTTTTTCAGTGGCAGGGATTGGGAGACTAATCAGGATTGAGGGATAGATGAACGAACAGTGAGATCCATGATGAAAACCTCCTCCAGTGCGCTCAGTTTTTTATTAGTAACATAAATTTGCCAAAAATTCAAAAAACCTGTTTTTGCTTCGTCATTATGGGGTATTGTGTGTAGATTGATGAGGGAAAAATATATATTTAATCAATTTTAGAATAAGGCTGTAATGTAACAGAATGTGGAAAAAGTCAAGGGGTTTGAAAACTTTCCCAATGCACTGTATATTCAGACCGTTTAGAACTATTTATATTGTTCTAAATCTAGACATTCAATTACATAGCATTGTTTAAATATTCTCCATGTTAAGTTAATGGTGAGCTAACATGGCTGCCAGTGTCATGTAAATGCATCATAATGCAGAAACTCCATTGGCCCAACTCTCTTAATTAATGTGCATGGTCCTGGATAGAGGCAATCACCGAAGCTGTGGACACAGTGTTAGTGGCAAGTGATCATTATCAAAGTCAAAACCCATCCCACAAGTAAGCCTTGATGAACAAAAACTCAGCTTTGGACAAGACTAATTTTTTTAACAAAGTTATCTTATTTACACTTTGTAGTCAATTTTGACAATTGTCATGCCCTGACCTTAGATTGCCGTTTATTTTCTCTATTTTGGTTAAGTCAGGGTGTGATTTGGGTGGGCATTCTAGATTTTGTATTTCTATGTTTATTCTATGTTTTCTATTTCTATGTTGTTAGGTTCTAGTTTTTGTATTTCTATGTTGTTTGTTTGGGATGATCTCCAATTAGTGGCAGCTGATCCTCGTTGTCTCTAATTGGAGATCATACTTAAGTAGTTTTTTTTTTCCTTCACTTTCAATTGTGGGATCTTGTTGTTGCACAGCTCTGTAAAGCCTGCAGAACGTAACGTTCGTGTTTCTTTGTTTATTGTTTGCTTTAGTGTTCTGAGTTAAATTAAATATTTTTTCATGAGCACTGAACACGCTGCACCTTGGTCTACTTTCTACGACGATCGTTACAACAATATACTTTTTTTTACTGACTAATATCAATGCCAAGTAGGCCGTTTTTTTTACCAGATAAGTTTTTTATTAACTTCAGTTGTGCTTTAAATTTAAATCTCAGAAGGGATAAAAAAAATTAAAATAAATACCAATCGAATATGTTAAAGACATATTTGATCACATCCCATTACCTGAAATAAAACTGTGCATGCATAAAGATGTTCCAAAAGGTTCAACCAAGTGGTTGAACCCAGAGTTCGTAAGTATGGACTCATAGAGTATATCAACCCCTCTAGTACATGGTGTAAAGATCATCATTTGTTATTATGTATTATTATGTGTTGTATATTACTAAAGCAGAAAAGATGATGAATTTATAAATGTGAGACATTAGCTGTCCTTCAACAGTAGATGTCAGTACTTACATCTGAATGGGGTAAAATCGACACTGCAAATTCATTAGTGAAGCTTTGTAGAAGAATGGGAACTTGCTACAACTGTCCCTGCATGTTTTTTTATTTATTTTATCTTTATTTAACCAGGTAGGCCAGTTGAGAACAAGTTCTCATTTACAACTGTGACCTGGCCAAGATAAAGCAAAGCAGTGCAACAAAAACAACAACACAGAGTTACACATAAACAAACATACAGTCAATAACACAAAAGAAAAGAAAAATAGAAAAATCTATGTACAGTGTGTGCAAATGTAGAGGAGTAGGGAGGTAGGCAATAAATAGGCCCTAGAGGCAAAAATAATTACAATTTAGCATTAATACTGGAGTGATAGATGTGCAGATAATGATGTGCAAGTAGAGATACTGGGGTGCAAAAGAGCAAGAGGGTAATAATATGGGGATGAGGTAGTTGGGTGTGCTATTTACAGATAGTGTACAGGTACAGTGATCGGTAAGCTGCTCTGACAGCTGATGCTTAAAGTTAGAGAGGGAGATATAAGACTCCAGCTTCAGTGATATTTGCAATTTGTTCCAGTCATTGGCAGCAGAGAACTGGAAGGAAAGGCAGCCAAAGGAGGTGTTGGCTTTCGGGATGACCAGTGAGATATACCTGCTGGAGTGCGTGCTACGGATTGGTGTTGCTATGGTGACCAGTGAGCTGAGATAAGGCGGGGCTTTACCTAGTAAAGACTTATAGATGACCTGGAGCCAGTGGGTTTGGTGACGGATATGTAGTGAGGGCCAGCCAACGAGAGCATACAGGTCGCAGTGGTGGGTAGTATATGGGCTTTGGTGACAAAATGGATGGCACTGTGATAGACTGCATCCAATTTGCTAAGTAGAGTGTTGAGGGCTATTTTGTAAATGACATCGCCAAAGTCAAGGATTGGTAGGATAGTCAGTTTTACGAAGGTATGTTTGGCAGCATGAGTGAAGAAGGCTTTGTTGCGAAATAAGAAGCCGATTCTAGATTTAATTTTGGATTGGAGATGCTTAATGCGAGTCTGGGAAGGAGAGTTTACAGTCTAACCAGACACCTAGGTATTTGTAGTTGTCCACATATTCTAAGTCAGAACCGTCCAGAGTAGTAATGCTAGTCGGGCGGGGGAGTGCGGGCAGCAATCGCTGGAAGAGCATGCACTTAGTTTTACTAGCATTTAAAAGCAGTTGGAGGAAACGGAAGGAGTGTTGTATGGCATTGAAGCTCATTTGGAGGTTTGTTAGCAGTGTCCAAAGAGGGGCCAGATGTATACAGAATGATGTTGTCTGCGTAGAGGTGGATCAGAGAATCACCAGCAGCAAAAGCGACATCATTGATATATACAGAGAAAATAGTCGGTCCAGGAATTGAACCCTGTGGCACCCCCATAGAGACTGTCAGAGGTCCAGACAACAGACCCTCCGATTTGACACACTGAAGTATATCTGATAAGTAGTTAGTGAACCAGGTGAGGCAGTCATTTGAGAAGCGATGGCTATTGAGTCTGCCGACAAGAATGTTGTGAATGACAGAGTCGAAAGCCTTGGCCAGGTCGATGAAGACGGCTGCACAGTACTGTCTTTTATCGATGGCGGTTATGATATCGTTTAGGACCTTGAGCGTGGCTGAGGTGCACCCATGACCAGCTCAGAAACCAGATTGCATAGTGGAGAAGGTACGGTGGAATTCGAAATGGTCGGTGATCTGTTTGTTGACTTGGCTTTCAAAGAATTTAGAAAGGCAGGGCAGGATGGATATAGGTCTATAACAGTTTGAGTCTAGAGTGTCTCCCCCTTTGAAGAGGGGGAAGACCGCGGCAGATTTCTAATCTCAGACAATACGAAAGAGAGGTTGAATAGGCTAGTAATAGGGGTTGCAACAATTTCGGCGGATAATTTAGAAAGAGAGGGTCCAGATTGTCTAGCCCAGTTGATTTGTAGGGATCCCGATTTTGCAGCTCTTTCAGAACATCAGATGTCTGGATTTGGATGAAGTAGAAGCGGGGAGGGGGGGGGGGGGGGGGGGGGGCCTTGGGCAAGTTGCTGCAGGGGTTGCTGAGATGTTGGCCGAGATTGGGGTAGCCAGGTGTAAAGCATGGCCAGCCATAGAGAAATGCTTATTGAAGTGATCGATTATCATAGATTTATCAGTGTTGACAGTGTTTCCTAGCCTCAGTGCAGTGGGCAGCTGGGAGGAGGTGCTCTTATTCTCCATGGACTTTATAGTTTCCCAAAACCTTTTGGAGTTCGTGCTACAGGATGCACATTTCTGTTTGAAAATGCTAGCCTTAGCTTTCCTAAATGACTGAGTATATTGGTTCCTGACTTCCCTGAAAAGTTGCATATCGTGGGGGCTATTTGATGCTAATGCAGAATGCCACAGGATGTTTTTGTGCTGGTCAAGGGCAGTCAAGTCTGGGGTGAACCAATGGCTATATCTGTCCTTAGTTCTACATTTTTGTAATGGGGCATGCTTATTTAAGATGGTGAGGAAAGCACTTTTAAAGAGCAACCAGGCATCCTCTACTGACGGGATGAGATCAATATCCTTCCAGGATACCTGGGCCAGGTCGATTAGAAAGGCCTGCTCGCTGAAGTATTGTAGGATTGCGTTTGACAATGATGAGGGGTGGTCGTTTGACTGCGGAACAATTACACATGCAGGCAAAGAGGCAGTGATCGCTGAGATCCTGGTTGAAGACAGCAGAGGTGTATTTAGAGGGCATGTTGGTCAGGATGAAATCTAAGACGATGCCCATGGTTACGGATTTAGGGTTGTACCTGGTAGGTTCCTTGATAATTTGTGTGAGATTGAGGGCATCTAGCTTAGATTGTATGATGGCCGGGCTGTTAAGCATATCCCAGTTTAGGTCACCTAACAGTACAAACTCTGAAGATAGACGGGGGGCAATCAATTCACATATGGTGTCCAGGGCACAGCTGGGGGCTGAAGGGGGTCTATAACAAGTGGCAACGGTGAGAGACTTGTTTCTGGAAAGGTGGATTTTTAAAAGTAGAAGGCCAAATTGTTTGGGCACACACCTGGATAGTATGGCAGAACTCTGCAGTAGATTGCAACTCTGCCCCCTGTGGCAGTTCTATCTTGTTGGAAAATGTTATAGTTAGGGATGGAAATTTCAGGATTTTTGTTGGTCTTCCTAAGCCAGGATTCAGACACGGCTAGGACATCCGGGTTGGCGGAGTGAGCTAAAGCAGTGAATAAAACAAACTTAGCGAAGAGGCTTCTAATGTTAACATGCATGAAACCAAGGCTTTTACAGTTACAGAAGTCAACAAATGAGAGCGCCTGGAGAATGGGAGTGGTGCTGGGGGCTGCAGGGCCTGGGTTTACCCCTACATTACCAGAGGACCAGAGAAAGAGTAGGATAAGGGTACGGCTAAAGGCTTTAAGAACTGGTCGTCCAGTGCATTCTGAACAGAGTAAAAGGAGCAGGTTTCTGGGCGCGGAATAATAGATTCAAGGCATAATGTACAGACAAGGGTATGGTAGGATGTGAGTACAGTGGGGGTAAACCTAGGAATTGAGTGGCGATGAGAGATGCTTTGTCTCTAGAGGCACCATTTAAGCCAGGTGAGGTCACCGCATGTGTGGGGGGTGGAACAAAATGGCTAGCTAAGGCATATTGAGCAGGGCTGGAGGCTCTATTGTGAAATAAGACAACCACTAACCAAAACAGCAGTAGACAAGGCATATTGGCATTAGGGAGAGGCATGTGTTCATAGGGTCCAGTGAGTAGCTAGGCGAGCTGGAGACACGGCGATTCAGACGGCTAGTGGGCTGAGGCTAGCAGAATAGCAGATGGGCCTCCGGGGAGTATCAAGTACTTACACACACACATAACTATATATAGTGTACATTCTCATGAGTTTTTACCTCTCATGTGTTTTTATTTGTTATATTTCTGACCTTATTTTCACTGCATTGTTGAGGAAGAGCTAATAGTAAGCATTTCACTGTACTGTTTTACATCTGCTGTATCATGTGCGCATGACAAATATACAGTGATTTTATTTGACACACAAATATACATGTACACACACAAACGTTTCTGTAGGCAAACCAAAAGAAAGTGTCGTCCTCTGCAGCAGCTGAGTTTGTCCACTGGGAGGAGATAGTGTCCTCTGGAGGAGACAAGGCTTCCGTGATAAACACTTCAGTGTGAGGTGTGTGTGTGTGTATGTGGGTGCGTGCGCGTGTGTGTGTGCATAAAAAAGAACAGTCACAAGTAGAGTTCATAAGAATAGATTGTATAAATTGTAAATACAGTCCACTTATTAAGTACAATACATAAAGCTGTTTTCATTAAGAGTGTAAAAGTAACCAAGCACATATGTGGCCCTGAAGCCTTGTCTGTAGGCTATAGGAGAACCAAACAGGTGGAATGAATACATCTCCAAAGCAGTGGACCTCTGGGCTCTGAGGGGTGGTGTTTCACCAGAGGTTGAACACCAACTTGCTGCCGAAGAGAGAAAGACCCACATTTCCATCCTTGACAGAGACACCTGTACCTAGAACTTGTACAGTGACCCCATCCTTGCCTAGTTCAAAGCCTGTATCAACTGCCTGACACACTGTCCACTACACCGGACCAACGGATGCAGAGGCACCTATGAGCTCAGCCTTGAGCATTACTTTTGCTCCATCGGTTGTTGCCTGAAAAGCACCACTGGCGCTGGGCAAGCTGCCCTCCACCTTCAACACGCCCATGTCTATTTCAGCCTTCCCTTATGCGTAGTCAATGTGCCCACTATATCCTTTTTCCATCGATACCCCAATACCAGCTTTGATTTTGGGCAACTCAGCCTTCGCCTTTAACACGCTGCGCTCATATTCACCCTTATACAATCCTGTCTCCCCGCACCACTTTGTCTCTCCACCGTTGAGGTCTGTTTGTGCATTGTTGAACAACGTATCAACAGATGAGTTTAGAGGTCGGTCCATGTTCTCAGAGGGAGTTGGGATATGCAAAAAACACATTTCCAATTCACATAAGTGTATTAATACACACTTTTACATGTGTGAAATAAGACAAATACACTGAGTGTACAAAATATTAGAAACACATGCTTTTTCTGTCATAGACTGACCGGGTGAATCCGGGTGAAAGCTATGATCCCTTATTGATGTCACTTGTTAAATCCACTTAAATTAGTGTAGATGAAGGGGAGGAGACTGCTTAAAGAAAGATTTTTAAGCCTTGAGACAATTGTTTATGTGTACCATTCAGAGGATGAATGGACAATACAAAATATTTAAGTGCCTTTGAACGGCGTATGGTATTAGGTGCCAGGCGCACCGGTTTTAGTATGTGAAGAATTGCAATGCTGCTGGGTTTTTCACACTGAACAGTTTCCCGTGTGTATCAAGAAAGGTCCACCACCCAAAGGACATCCAAGCAACTTGACAGAATTGTGGGAAGCATTGGAGTCAACATGAGCTAGCATCCCTGTGGAACGCATTCGACACCTTGTAGAATCCATGCCCCAATGAATTGAGGCTGTTCTGAGGGCAAAGGGGGGAGCAACTCAATATTAGTATGGTGTTCCTAATGTTATGTACACTCAGTGTATAAGCACTCACCCAAGTTTTTGATTTCATTTGCTTTATCCCTGGTGTGTGATTGCACTTAATGCCGAATAGTTAAATATGTAATAATACTACACTGCTCAAAAAAATAAAGGGAACACTTAAACAACACAATGTAACTCCAAGTCAATCACACTTCTGTGACATCAAACTGTCCACTTAGGAAGCAACACTGATTGACAGTAAATTTCACATGCTGTTGTGCAAATGGAATAGACAACAGGTGGAAATTATAGGCTATTAGCAAGACACCCCCAATAAAAGAGTGGTTCTGCAGGTGGGGACCACAGACCACTTCTCAGTTCCTATGCTTCCTGGCTGATGTTTTGGTCACTTTTGAATGCTGGCGGTGCTTTCACTCTAGTGGTAGCATGAGACGGAGTCTACAACCCACACAAGTGGCTCAGGTAGTGCAGCTCATCCAGGATGGCACATCAATGCGAGCTGTGGCAAGAAGGTTTGCTGTGTCTGTCAGCGTAGTGTCCAGAGCATGGAGGCGCTACCAGGAGACAGGCCAGTACATCAGGAGACGTGGAGGATGCCGTAGGAGGGCAACAACCCAGCAGCAGGACCGCTACCTCCGCCTTTCTGCAAGGAGGAGCAGGAGGAGCACTGCCAGAGCCCTGCAAAATGACCTCCAGCAGGCCACAAATGTGCATGTGTCTGCTCAAACGGTCAGAAACAGACTCCATGAGGGTGGTATGAGGGCCCGACATCCACAGGTGGGGGTTGTGCTTACAGCCCAACACCGTGCAGGACGTTTGGCATTTGCCAGAGAACACCAAGATTGGCAAATTCGCCACTGGCGCCCTGTGCTCTTCACAGATGAAAACAGGTTCACACTGAGCACGTGACAGACGTGACAGAGTCTGGAGACGCCGTGGAGAACATTCTGCTGCCTGCAACATCCTCCAGCATGACCGGTTTGGCGGTGGGTCAGTCATGGTGTGGGGTGGCATTTCTTTGGGGGGCCGCACAGCCCTCCATGTGCTCGCCAGAGGTAGCCTGATTGCCATTAGATACCGAGATGAGATCCTCAGACCCCTTGTGAGACCATATGCTGGTGCGGTTGGCCCTGGGTTCCTCCTAATGCAAGACAATGCTAGACCTCATGTGGCTGGAGTGTGTCAGCAGTTCCTGCAAGAGGAAGGCATTGATGCTATGGACTGGCCCACCCGCTCCCCAGACCTGAATCCAATTGAGCACATCTGGGACATCATGTCTCGCTCCATCCACCAACGCCACGTTGCACCACAGACTGTCCAGGAGTTGGCGGATGCTTTAGTCCAGTTCTGGGAGAAGATCCCTCAGGACACCATCCGCCACCTCATCAGCAGCATGCCCAGGCGTTGTAGGGAGGTTATACAGGCACGTGGAGGCCACGCACACTACTGAGCCTCATTTTGACTTGTTTTAAGGACATTACATCAAAGTTGGATCAGCCTGTAGTGTGGTTTTCCACTTTAATTTTGAGTGTGACTCCAAATCCAGACCTCCATGGGTTGATAAATTGGATTTCCATTGATTATTTTTGTATGATTTTGTTGTCAGCACAGTCAACTATGTAAAGAAAAAAGTATTTAATAAGATTATTTCATTCATTCAGATCTAGGATGTGTTATTTTAGTGTTCCCTTTATTTTTTGGAGCAGTATATTAACTAGCATAGACTGCTGGAATGTATACTACCGGTATATAAGAATATACTTGAGATCATGATCATCGGCCAAATGAATACACCCCTGATCACACGCAAACACAGTTCACTTTCATAGCAGCCATATACAAACAACATGATTCCTTTGATCATTGTATAATTCCTTCTTGCATCAACGCACTCTCCTCCTCTAACTTTTCTCTTCACTTAGACTTCAGTGCACAACACATCAACTGTCTGTGACCAAGCGAAAAAACATTTCCATGCCAAACCGTCATATCATAACCGCTACCCACTACACACAGCCTCCATCGTTATCACCATATTAGCTAACGTCATAATCAACTTAGCTACTGGAACTAACGTGTCAGTAAACCCGCTACAATCATTCAGTACAGTGCAAGCAGTTTAGCAGTTGCACTGGCGGGCCCTGGAAGCTATAAATGAATAAAACTAAATGCTTACCTTGACTTGGAAGAGTTCCAGTGTTGGATAGTCATACCCAGCTAGCTAACATAGCATCCCTCTCTGTTTGAGCCGGGTGTTTGAGTAGGATATACTAGTTTTCTGCATTTCCTAGCTAAGTAAGTGAAAGTGAAAGAAAATACTATGAAATATAGCTACCGCTCTCTCTCTCTCTTGCTTCTCCTTCAAATTAATTTGTTCAAACTGTTCAACTATTGTCTTTCTCTCTCTTTGAGTCAACTACTCACCACACTTTATGCACTGCAATGCTAACTAGCTGAAGCTTATGCTTTCAGTACCAGATTATTCCTTGATCCTTTGATTGGGTAGACAACATGTCAGTTCATGCTGCAAGAGCTCTGATAGGTTGGAGGTCATCCTCCGGAAGTTGTCAGAATTACTGTGTAAGTCTACGGAAGGGGGTGAGAACCACAATCCTCCTAGGTTTTGTATTGAAGTCAATGTACCCTGAGGAGGACAGAAACTAGGTGTCCTCCAGCTACACCATGGTGCTACCCTACAGAGTGCTGTTAAGGCTACTATTGACCTTCAATGCAACATTTTGTATTTTGGTGACATTTAAATATATTTAGAGTAGTTTTATCGAAAAATAATCATTTTAATTTTTATGAAATTTACTGATGAAAATGGTCCTCCCTTCCTCCTCTGAGGAGCCTCCACTGCCGTAGAGCAGACACATGGATGAAATTAAAACCCCTCGTCATACATAATATATACAGAGTCATACTTATTTTTGTTCACAACCCCAAGCTCACAAATACATGTCCATATACTGTAGTCTAAGTGCAGGGACACTAAAAGTTTGTTCTGAGTGGTTAAGTTTGTACCTTTCAGGTCAGTCTACTAGGTGTTCTCAGGAATGGAATTTTAAAATCAATGTCATGTCTTACTGATTTTGCTGTTCGAACATATATAGTTGCACTTTTCTGTCATATGTGACGCATAAAGTTAAGCTGACCAATGAGAGTATATGGAACTGTTTTTTTAGAGGAGCGCAGGAGAATAATTAACTCAGTACGAAACGTTGAACTCACTGTTATAATAACACAGTAAAACCCAGCAGCGATTTATGAGAAGAGGAAAGTGAAAGCAGTCAGTTCATATATCAGTATAGGTCATTATCAATAAAATGTCACAATAAGATGCAGAGCGTTTTTGCCTGCTGGGGGGCGAGGAGACCCCCGACTCCGCTAAAACCATTGACAACTGGGGGTTGTTAAATAAGAGATTCAAGGGATTGTTAAATAAATGTTAACTATTTGGTTGTAATATCATCACAACTTGAAGAGCATATTCAGAACTGGAGTACACAATTCCGATTATTCCGCATTTAGCGCTATCATCAGAGTTAACATCGTCAAAAATGTCTTATAGGATTAGTGATTTTTTTCCAATAGAATCCTTCAGAATTCTCACAATCCTATAGGATTTTGTGTCAACTCTATCAGAATTCTAATTCTATTGGAATCCTATTGGACTACTTTTTTCCTATTGGAAACAAAAAAAAAAGTTATTATGTTGTATCCTATAGGATTCTTGCAGTCTTATAGGATTTTGTGTCACCTGTATCAGAATCCTATAGGAATCCTATTGGACTACTTTTTTCCTGATTGGAAATCAAATGTAATCTTAATGGACTCCTAAAAGATTTTGTATCATGGGGCGGCAGCGTAGCCTAGTGGTTAGAGCATTGGACTAGTAACCTTAAGGTTGCAAGTTTGAAATCCCGAGCTGACAAGGTACAAATCTGTCGTTCTGCCCCTGAACAAGGCAGTTAACCCACTGTTCCTAGGCCGTCATTGAAAATAAGAATTTGTTCTTAACTGACTTGCCTAGTTAAATAAATATCATAATCCTAGTGGACTGCTTTTTTCCCCTATTGGAAATCAAAAGGAATCAGAGTCTTGTAGAATTGTCACCTCAATCAAAATCCTATTAAACATTTTTTTCTTAAGCTTTTACTGCAGTGGGCTAAATCAGGGTCACACAGAGTGATTATTGGTAGTTTTAAACTCACATTTTAAAGTTAGTCTAACATTTATTAAATATAGTTTTACTTGATTCTATTATGTTTTACATCTTTACTTACCATAATAAAGTAGTAGTGAGACATTGATATTTGAATAAAAAAACACTTGATTTATTTGTGTTGTGCTGATATAGAATTCTAACTTTTTTGCAAGTTATGAATACTACCTCTGTTTTTAGAGGATTATGAGCAATCAAATATTTTGGTTTTATGATACTTTTACACAATGTTGCATGCATGTTTGAAGAAAAAATGTATATTCCTAAAATAGTATTGAGCAGTTTGTTGTGCTATGAGATATCAAATTGACGTTCAATAATTAGACAAGCCATTCCCACCATCAACAAGGTAATGTGTACCAGTCAATGATAGAGGGTATGAAACTTCCTGTAATGCTTACAGCTCTACCTCCACTTACTGCTAGAGGAATGAGCACTGTGCTCAACAATGCCTGTTACTACTTACACTTCAAAATAATTAGCAATGAAGTTTAATAATTTAAATAGAAGGGGCCCTACATTTTTATGTTCAATAAACAAATATTCATGTTCAAGTAACTTCAATCATTATATACTGCTCAAAAAAATAAAGGGAACACTTAATGTAAGGGTCCTGTGTGTAGCTGGTGTAGAGAGTCAGGCGCAGGACAGCAGATATGAGTAATCAACGTTCTTTTACTCAAAAAAGACAAAATATACAAAGTAACATACCGAACCCACAAAGACGGACTAAATTACAACAAACAGTCGCTCACAAACACAACATGGGGAACAGAGGGTTAAATAATAAACAAGTAATTGGTTGAGTGAAGCCAGGTGTGTAAGACAAAGACAGAACAAATGGAAAATGAAAAGTGGATCGGCGGTGGCTAGAAAGCCAGTGACGTCGACCGCTGAACGCCGCCCGAACAAGGAAAGGGACCGACTTCGGCAGAAGTCGTGACAGTTAATGTGATTGGATGTTCATTATTTGACTAGGCTACCTGTATTTGACATTGTGTTGTTATTTCGCTGAACACTAGATGGTTTCATTTTATTTTTGGCAGTGAAACGAGGCTACTCAGGCGAGAGAAAAAAAACTCACCCAAATGTATAGCCCCGTGGGAAAATATAAATGTACTGTTTGAATATGTGAAGAATTCTTATGTTTTTTTATGTGAACAACGTTTTTTTTGAGTGTACCACCGACGGCATTGTGCATAACCCTGGTGGCATACCTGGTGTAGGTGAAGGGGAGGAGACTGGTCAAAGAAGGACTTTAAGCCTTGAGACAATCCAGACAGGGATTTTGTATCTGTGCCATTCAGAGGACGAATAGGCAAGACAAAATGTGCCTTTGAATTGGGGTATGGTAGTAGGTGCCAGGCGCACTGGTTTGAGTGCGTCAAGAACTGCAACGCTGCTGGGTATTTCAAATTCAAAAGTTTCACGTGTCTCAAGAATGGTCCACCACCCAATGGATATTCAGCCAACATGAGCCAGCATCCCTATGAAATACTTTCGACACCTTGTAGAAAGGGAAAGGAGATACCTAGTCAGTTGTATAACTGAATGCCTTCAACTGAAATGTGTCTTCCGCAGTTAACCCAACCCCTCTGACATAGTCCCAAAAATGATTTGCTTGTGTAAGGTTCCGTCCCTCTCTTCACCCCGACCCGGGCTCAAACCAGGGACCCTCTGCACACATTAACCACTGACACCCCACGAAGCATCGTTACCCATCGCGCCACAAAAGCCGCGGCCCTTGCAATGCAAGGGGAAACCCTACTTCAGGTCTCAGAGGGAGTGATGTCACCGATTGAAATGCTATTAGCGTGCACCACCGCTAACTACTAGCCAATTCACATCGATTACACTTGTCAGCAATCAAGTTTTCAAGATATGTAACTTTCAAAATACAGAAATCCTGTTTTGCATCATAAATGTCACGCTAACTCCTGCTCTCACACTCCGGCACTCAACGTTGTCGGTCTACCTTTATTTAGCTCTCAGTATCCTCAGTCTTCAGGCAGTAAAGTTTTGTTTATGTTCAGTATGCTACTCCTGTTTTGATAATCTTCATGTTTCTTATTATTAAACTCATCTTCTGCACCTGCTTCCTGATTCCCTGTGTATACATTACAGAATACTGCCTTTCAAGATATGGAAGCAGCAGAAGTTCATGATATCTCCCAGATGGTCGACGAACAGGAACACCTCTGTCAACACCAAGACCAGCTGGCTCAACTGGGTATGGTAATTGATAAGGTCCTCCGGGTTCTCCAACACCTTGACAATGTTACGCCCCTGAAAAAGGGGAGAAATAATCACGAGAGTGATACGGTATTGTTTCCTCAATAACCTTTAGTGCAATCATTTTACAAAAGTAACACATTTTACAGAACAACAGACCTACAGGAAAGAGCTAGTGTTGTAGGGTACAAGGCTTATTCAAGTCACAACAGTATACACTGTAATTCACTGAAACATATACTAATTTCAATATAACTGTCAAGCACAAAGCTTTAACTCAGTAAACCATAACTCAATTTATCAACAGTCAATAAAGTGTTTGAAAAACCATTATACAAACAACACCGCAAAATATCTTATTAACAACGCACATGTTCATTGACGATCGACATAAAATGGCAGCTACTCTCAGTACGAAGCTAGCCTTCGCTGCAACCGAGCAGGGCTCATATTACTCTCTGCAAACTTATCTCTAACTTCCTCAAGATGTTACTAAGACACACCTTAAACACTCTTGACATGTTAGCGAGTTATTACATTTAAATTACTCTGTTTTATCATTAATAACGTACCTGAAAAAGGGGAGAAATAATCACGAGAGCGATACGGTATTGTTTCCTCAATAACCTTTAGTGCAATGAGGAAAAACTCGCGATTTCCCCGCGAACTTGGGTGGAGACCAGAGCAATCGATCTCAGGCTCATAGATTAAGAGCATTTAGTAGATCACAGATTAACACTTTTCCCCTTCAATTAGGCACCACAAAATAAAGTAATCAATATAACGTTTACACATTCCTTTTACAATTCTTACCCTTTGTACGCTTGACGGATTTTAACTTTTTAACACAATTATATGAATGTTATCAATCTCTATCAACTAATACAGAATGCATGATCTTTTTAACCTTAGATGTTTTAAGATCCTCACATACTATGAACTAACTAATACTTTTTAATGTATAACAGGCTATGAGTATTTCCTTTAACCTGTCACAACAACACCCAGCTAATGGAGGATCCAGCGTGCTAGTCCCAGCGTGCTAGTCCCCCAGCCCAGACCACTGCGAAGTACGCCCACATCTTACGGACTGTGGCATCCTCCAGTGGATGGAATGAGCAGGCGCTCTGTACCTTATTCTGAAGAGGACTACGCGAAGAGGTCCAGATGGGGTTGGCATGTTGGGACAACAACCTTTCCTTGGACGTGCTCATAGCGATGGCTATCCGTCTGGTTAACCTTCTTCGAGAGCACCGGCACCCCCCTCATCTCCCGCCTTCCTCCTTTGGCAGTCCTGAAACAGAGCCTGAACCCATGGAGGTAGGGGCCACACACCTCCCAGCTGCAGCGAGGCATCGCCGGAGACAGCTGGGGGTCTGTTCCTATTGTGGTCAGGAGGAGCATCAGCTTCAGCGGTTTCTTATCTTATAGGATACTATAGGATTCCAATACAAGTATCCACTAGAAAAATGCTAATACATTTTGGAACCAGTCCTATTGGAGTCCTATAGGATTGTATCCTATAGGATTGTATGTATCCTATAGGATCCTATAGGATTCCAATACAAGAATCCACTAGAAAAACCCTATCAGATTTTGGAACCATAGTGTTTCCGCAATTAGCAAGAGCAAGCCTGTTTTTTTCCCATGATTAGGCTATTAGGCCTAATATAAAAAAGTATCTAAATAAATGTCCTATAGCTTTTGTAGATATACCTTTCCATGGCACTAAAGAAGAGGGGGAATGACCTAAAGCGGAAAGGCTTGCTTAGCCTATAACCTATTGGGCACAGGAACAGCTGGAATTTATGTGTAGCCCGAATGAAGAAGCGAAATATTAGGACATTCACTAGCTAAATATTAGGGATATACACTAAATATGTTCCTGTCAAAGTGCAAGAAAAAAAGAAGTTAAAAGATGATGAAATTGTAGATCTGAAGGACTTAGTGCTTTCCTCCAGGGTTAAATTATTAAACAAAACAATTATTAAACCTGGGCTACAACAACACAGTGCAACAATGCATGTCTTATTGTTATCAAGTGAGTACACAATTATTGTCCATAGGCTGTAAACTGCAGTTATGTAGGCTAATTAGAATAACCGCTCAAACGTCCTGTTTAACTGCATAGGACGACAGCCTAAGCCTGATTATGCAACCATTTGGATCAGTTTGGGTCTATTATTGACAGTTTAGAAGGTCCAGAAAGGTACATTAGCAGGCCACTGGTATGGTGTATTTTGTCAGGATGTAGCCCAGTGTTAAAATAGGTTCACGGTAGGAAAATATGCGCTTCTATTTTCCAACTACCCACCAGTTCTTAATGCTGTAGCCTATTTTACATTCAGCAAGCAAGAGCAAGGGTGTATCTGTCCTCCAATAGGCCATTAGTAGGATAAATAAAATAAGTGTTACGTTTTTATAGTCTGGCTTTTTCTGGGACTCCACAAGATTTAAGAGGAGTAATGACGCAACAGAGCAATGAAGACAGAGAGGCTCGACATGTAACCTATAGCCTAAGTTAGAAGCATTTGCATATAAACCCATAATTCATAAACTCAGTGTTAGGCTTAATAATGCAGTAAATATATCCAGTCACTTTACACAGAGAAAGAAAGAAAAGTTATCAGATAAGGAACTCATAGGTAGCCTACACTATGTGCCTCCCTCCCAGTCCCCCACACAATGTAATGAAGAATGGTATCATGATTGGGCAACCATTTTGATCAGTTGTTTTTTTTTCTCTGCAGTTTAGCCTATAATGTCGAGGCTAGAGGTCTTCACGGTTCCACCTGTACCCGAATACCTGAGACCCGATCTGGTACTCGAATATCCTAGACCCGATCCGAGACCTGATCCGGATCCAGAATTCAAAATAATGTCATGGGTCTGGGTCGGATCTGATATGGTAGCCATGGTTCTCGGGTATGTGTGATTTTAACTGACTTGTCTGAAAGGGCCTGTGCAGATCTGAACAGGACTGCTGTAGTACATAGAGAGACATTTTATAATCTACGCTGCTGCTCTTGCTTTTCATGTCAGTGGAGTGTGGCAGATGTAGCTTGTTGTTGGCCAATCAGTCATCAAAGAGGCAATAGGCTACAGTCACAGAGCCTCGCTCTATGTATGACAAACTTTAGGAGATATCTAATCAATGAAAGATGGAATTAAAATGACAGAATTAAAAGTTAAAGGAGAAGGATAGGCTAGAACGACCAAGAGCCAACAGGTAGGCAGGCTGCTACATAATATTATCAGTTGTTATTATTTCTCCATCTGTAAGATGACAAAGCCATGCACTGCACCCTCAGTTAGCCTAGCTAGCTAATGTTAGCTATCTTAACTAGCTTATACCGGTTTGATGCAGTCTAAGACAGGTACTACATAATCATATTTGATGATGAATAACCTAGCTATGGCAGCTATTAGTCTACTATAGCAGAGGCCGGGTTTGGTTGGTTGCTGTCTCTTATCTCTCCCTTTCTCCTCCCTGCTCCCCATGTCACTCGCCAACCTAGTCTCTGAGCATTTCGTATTATTCTGTATGTAAATCCGAAACACTCCCATTTAGTATAATATGTTAAGTTTTGTATGGTATGTATTACGAATTTGAAAAACATACTATATGTTACAAATTTGCAAAACATATGATATATTACAAATTCTGGCTAGGTGGCTAACCATAGCTAGCTGGCTAACCTTAGCACGGCTAGGGGTTTGGGGTTAGGGTTAAGTTTATGAGTTAGATTAAAGGGTTAAGGTTAGGGTTAGGGGAAGAGTTAGCTAAAAGGGTTAAGGTTAGGGGAAGGGGAAGGGTTAGCTAACATGCTAACATGCTGACTAGACCCAGCATGTTGATTTTGTCCATCCACACCAGACGAGATCATATAAAAATATCTAAACTAACTCTGAACAAACTATATTAATTTTGGGGACAAGTCGAAACACATGAAACATTCATGGACATTTAGCTAGCTAGCTTGCAGTTGCTAGGTAATTTGGGACATAAACATTGGGTTGTTATTTTACCTGAAATCCACAAGGTCCTTTTTTTCTGGATCTTTGTAGAATTTTGACCCATTTTGAGTCAACACAAAATGGTGTGTTCTCTACTCCGACAATTAATCCACAGATAAAAGGGGAAACCTAGTTTATTTATTTCACCTTTATTTAACCAGGTAGGCTAGTTGAGAACAAGTTCTCATTTGCAACTGCGACCTGGCCAAGATAAAGCATAGCAATTCAACACATACAACAACACAGAGTTACACATGGAATAAACAAAACATACAGTCAATAATACAGTAGAACAAAAGAAAACAAAAAGTCTATATACAGTGAGTGCAAATAAGGTAAGTTAAGGCAATAAATAGGCCATGGTGGCGAAGTAATTACAATATAGAAATTAAACACTGGAATGGTAGATGTGCAGAAGATGAATGTGCAAGTAGAGATACTGGGGTGCAAAGGAGCAAGATAAATAAATAAATACAGTATGGGGATGAGGTAGGTAGATAGATGGGCTGTTTACCGATGGGCTATGTACAGGTGCAGTGATCTGTGAGCTGCTCTGACAGCTGGTGTTTAAAGCTAGTGAGGGAGATATGAGTTTCTACTAATCTCTGCTTCTTCTTCTGTGGACTGTATATGGCGGTTGGCAACAAACTTTAAGGTGCATTACCATCACCAACTGGACTGGAGTGTGGACCACAGTTCATCTTTCAATCATCCACGTGGGTATATGCAGATGCTCATTGACGCACGCTAGCAGTTTAGATTAAATGATTGAATAACGTGTGAACATTTATTTTGCAAAGCTCGAACACGCAATGGGGCAGTGTGGTCAGCATGTAAGTAGTTGCAAAGAAGCAAAAAAAAGTTGTAAGTTGCTAATTAGCTAAAATTGTCCGTGATGAGATTTGAACTCACAACCTTTGTGTTGCTAGACTTGCACGTTAAATCCCTACCCATCCACCCTGACCAACCACCTGTCGTGTCTTTGGGGTACCATTAAACTGAAGACATGTTTATCAATTAACTCCCTGTAATTATTATCACGCGATCAAACTGATTAATCGTTTAATTGTAATTAACTAGGAGATCGGGGCACCAAGAAAAATATTCAGATTACAAAGTTATAATTTTCCTAATATAACTTTCCTATATTATAATATTATATATTATATTCTATTATAGTATAGGCCGATTATCTTCTGGTTTAAATGGTGTATTTTACCTCGCGTCCAGTCTCATTCCAAACGTCGTAAATTGTTGTATCTGCACGAACCCAGTCTTTACTAAGAGTCATCCATACATCAATTGTCTTAAAATCATTTATTTACTAAACTAAGTAATTCACAGAAAGTATACAAACAGTAATTATCATCACAAAGAATTGGTAGAGTAATGTGCCCTAGTGGGCTAAAACAGGCATGGCTGGTGTCTTGTTAACAAAGGGTCATAAATGGTCACAGAGTTCATTAATATTAACAATTGATATGCTAACCCTTTGCACATGAACGCTCACTCATTCGGGAACAACTGCAATCAATATATATTTACGCTCAGTGTGTCGTCGGGATCCTTGTTGAAGAGTCGTTCTGTTGGAGAGTTCTCTCTCTCTCTCTCTCTCGGTTAGAATGGATCTTTCAAAGCGACATTCATTAATGTCGTCATAGAATGGATGTTTCGTCGGTCTTCGCGTTCAATGATATAATTTCTAGCTGCAGACTATTAATTAATATCAAAGACTAGTTCTTATTCTGTCGATATCGATAGTCTAAAAGTTAACCACGTGGTATAGTTCACTTTCAGTAGAGTACTTGGATGGTCAAACCTATTGGCCAACTCGCAATGGAGTGGAGGCCTGGTCTGTTAGAAAGTAAATCAGGGTATGGTTTTATAGTGAACATAGAACAGGCTTGTCACATGACGCCTGGTCCTGTCTGTGTCCCTGGGGGCGTGCCGATGACTGAGTTAAGCTTGGTACAGAAATACAATTCTATCACATTAACATCAGTACATAGCATCTCCATGTATTACAAATAGCTTTATCCTTATTAATACATTTTATACAACCATGTGGATGCAAGTCTCATAGCTGAGGCTATTATATAAACCGTTTTATGGTAATATGGCTATATTGTCTCTTCTGAGTATCACAAAATTGTACCAAGCGGACCAGTTCGTAGCTGGATTCTTCACCAATCTTCCATACCTTCTCCAGAACACAAATGTCACTCGGTTCCCCAATTCTGTGAGTTGGAAGAATTGCCTGTGTCTCTCTATGGGCCATGTGGCAGGAGATTCTCCTCTTAGAGTTTTTACAACCCCTTCACACAGGGCCTGGGTGGGGGGAGGTAGGTTGGGGGATGGTGCAAGGGGGAGGGGGTCAACTGTCCTCCCTGTACTCAAAGAGGCCAACGTCATGACACACCCTACTTTCATTTTTGCTTTAAGTAACCATCTGTCTTATGTAACCATACCAAACGTAACATATCATACATACTAATTCATGTGTTCCGAATTTCCATTTACTATGTCAAATCAAATCAGATTTTAGATTTTAGAATAGAATACACATATGAGATGAGTAATGCAATGTCTAGTCTATGAGACCAGGCAGCACTCGTTCACAGTATGGCCCATAACAGTGGGAAGTAGTGGCGGGAACAGCTAAAGGCCCAGTGCACTACTTTTGTGAAAAATATATATATATTTTATTAATTTTATTATTTTTCAATCAGATTTTTCAGGGGGTGCTCCTGCACTCTCAGCACCCCTACTTCCTGTGGCTATGGTACGGCCCCTCTGTATTTCTCTCACTCCTCTCCCGCTTTATCAGCTCTGGTTAATAAAGTAGCTTAAAAATGACTTTTCTGCTTTCTTCCCTCATACGGATCGGACCGGGTCTGGATCCACCCAACTCTATAGGAATGGGTCCAGTTGTCCACAGGTCTGTTTGAAACTGGTCTCTATATTAAACAAACTGTTTAATGCATATCGGGACCGGGTGGGAAAGCCCCAGTTCCGTTTTGCACCCGTGAAGACCTCTAGTCCAGGCACATTTTGTCAGGATGTATCGGAATTATGGAATTGATTTAAAAAGGCCATACCAAGGATCATTTAGCTATTTGATTTTGAATTTTAAGACCCCTTGAAGAATATTTTTACATTTTTTATGTATTTGATGAATAAAATGTTTGGTCCATACAAATGGATTGAGTAACAGATCCACTACATGGAACAACAGATAGTCCCCCCCCAAAAAAAATAATATATATATTTGTTTTACATGCATTACTTTTGGCACTAAACAGTCTCCATATACTGTATTTGGGGACGTCTGTGTTCCCTTGTTAACCATGAATACACACCACTAGATCAAGAATGATATATACAGTAAATCTATGTCTATGACTGTGACATCATATTACTGTGTATCCTTACTTGCCCTCCTCTCTCAGTCCAGTCCAATCGCTCTCCTCTCTTCTCACTCCCCTCTTACCTCCTATCCTCTCCCTCCTTCTCTCTTCCTCCCCCCCTCCTCCTGTCCTCTTCCCCTCCCTCTTTCTCAACACTCCCTCTCCTGAATGCTAAAAGACATTAGTAAAAGTAGGCCAGACTCTTAATATGTAAAAAGTCTTGATTTTATTATACATTTAGGTTCAACCATTTTGACCCCAACATGCAACCTTCTCCAGAGTGAAGTGATACCCTTCAGGTTGCCAGCTGTTCCAGAAGCAGTGTACATTACCGACTCCATGAAAGAACACAGGTGGCATCCCCACCCTATTCCCTATAAAGTGTATTATATAGGGAATAGGGCACTATGATTCCTGGTCAAAAGTAGTGCACTGTAGTGTACAATTTAGGACACAGCCAAAGTCTACATGACAGAACACTCCAGTTCATTTCCCACCACGGACACAGAGGGTCTTGGCCCCAGCCTCAGCCCGGTCCCCAACACCTTTGCCTCCAGCCCTTCTGGACCAATCCCCACGCCCGTGTCAAACGCCAGCCCCACCCTGGTCCTCCCCTCCCCTTCGCCTTGAGACAGCGTTAGAACCTGGGCTCTGGCCATCAACTTGACTCCGTCCCGATTGGATGCCTCGATGCTGGCACCTACGCCGGGTCCCCTGACATGTGACCCCCCGCTGAGATGCTGGTGGAACAGCCCGATGTCCACCGACCCACCCAACTCTCTACTCCTCACCTCCACGTAGGGAACGGACATGGCACACCTATAGAGAGAGAGAGAGAGAGAGAGAGAGAGAGGTGAGATATGTTTCCCATGCCAATAAAGCCACTTAAATTGAAATTGAATTGAGAGAGAGAGAGAGAGAGAGAGAGAGAGAGAGAGAGAGAGTCATGATTGATTAGGAGGAACATCAATTAACCTTCTCTCTCACTATCATGCTGGAATTATGACCATCTTAATTTAAATTATAGGTGTTTTCAGTGTTCAGTTTGAAGTCAGTACGTTCTCTCATTCTGTGGTGAACAGTCAGAGTTATATAGAGTGGAATAGACCAACTTGAATCACCATAATCACGTTGACTTATCTTTATTAGATAAGATAAGCTGTTTTTATTGTCCAATTGTACACAACGTCCAACGGAAATTTGACTTCCGTTTATCTCAACCCCTCCGACAGACACACATGCGCAAACAGAGGTTAGAGAAGGGGACTGCCATACTATTGGGCTGGGTAGCAGTTGTTGTGGATACACAGTATAGACATCTGTGATTCTAATAGAATACAATAGAACACAGTAGAAACAGTAAATCAGTAGTAAAGTCCCTCAAATTGAGGACGCACCTGTGAGGAGTCTCCTGCTGTTGTAATATATCAGTCAGATGTTCTTCAGTAGCTCCTCAGGCTGTAGAAACACAGTGAAGCTTCTCTTCTACAGATCACTGAACATCAAGTCTTAATGTCAATCTGTCAACTAGAATGAACTGAATGAAGATCAAGATCAAGTTTATTAAGTATTTATGTTTTTCCAGTCAGGAGAAATGTTGTGTTGCTTCTCAATACAGCATCTGACTTTATAACGTGTTGAGGCAAGGAAGGGGGGTGGTGGGGTGTATGTGTGTGGGGGATGAGCTGATGCGGGATTCGGTTGATCCAATGTCTGGGTCTGTCTCTGTTTCTGCTTCTTTTCACTCTCAGCGGCTCTGTTCCTTCATTGGACGAGTCGAGTCAGCTGTCTGTTCCCGCCCATGAACTCCGCAGTCATTCGTCCAATTCAATTCAAAATAAAATCAGGAAATGAAACTTAACATTCTTCAGGACAAAACAACAGCAAACAGACGTTCTCTCCTCTATCAGAGCAGAACCTTGTTCTAACTGAAAACCATTCTGTCCTGCTGAGCTCATTTAGGTGCCAGTAAAGGAATCTGGAAATATTATTCTTACATTTCAGTTCATAATACATGTATTATTACTATTTAGTAAAATATAGTTTTAGCAAAAAACTTCATAACACAGGACCACATGTTTTGCACACACTAGATAGTTCAAATGTGTGTGTGTGTGTGTGTGTGTGTGTGTGTGTGTGTGTGTGTGTGTGTGTGTGTGTGTGTGTGTGTGTGTGTGTGTGTGTGTGTGTGTGTGTGTGTGCGAGCATTTCCTAATGAGGGATGGATGGAGGGAGAGGGGTAGAGAGAGACAGAGAGAGGGAGGGAGGGCTCAGGGAGCGATTGACTTGAAGAAAACAGTTTACACCACAGTGAGAGATGGAGGGATGGGATGTAGGACAGAGCGAGAGAGGGATGGAGTACTAACACTAAAATCTGGGCGGTTTCCAGATTTTCATATCTTCATATCGTCCTTCTCTTATCCAGGGATTTACATTTTAGTACACAAGGGGGCGCCAAACAAACGGAAAAATAACCATTGGGCATCTGTTACCAGAATGCTAACAAAATTAGCACAAGTAAAAGCGAAGTTCCATGGAGGCTGCTAGCTAAATATGCTAGCGAGCGCAAAGACAGTAATCCAGCTCATAAAGTTATACATATATCGGTAGGAGCTTGGACATTTACAAATGAATGTGAACAAGAGACATTGTGCAAATGAAAAAAGTTTTGACACATGCTTGTCTGAATGAAGAACAGTACTTGCTCTGAAGCGTGTACACACAGTGTCTGTCTGGAGTCGCTAGGGCAACAGGCCTGTCTGCTCTGCTGTAATTTCTGCTCGGCATCAGACTCATTTTGTGTTTCAGTTGCTCTTCTCCACTCGGATGGGTATTCTATCTGCAGAAAACATTTTGACTGATGTCTAGCTACTTTGTTTTATATATAATCTCAGCTAAAAAAGAAACGTCCTCTCACTGTCAACTGCGTTTATTTTCAGCAAATTTAACGTGTAAATATTTGTATGAACATAACAAGATTCAACAACTGAGACATAAACTGAACAAGTTCCACAGACATGTCACTAACAGAAATGGAATAATGTGTCCCTGAACAAAGGGGGGTGGGGGGGGGGGGTCAAAAGTAACAGTCAATATCTGGTGTGGCCACCAGCTGCGTTATGTACTGCAGTGCATCTCCTCCTCATGGACTGCAACAGGTTTGCCAGTTCTTGCTATGAGATGTTACCCCACTATTCCCCCAAGGCACCTTCCCGGACGTTTCTGGGGTGAATGGCCATAGCCCTCACCCGCCGATCCAACAGGTCCCAGATGTGCTAAATGGGATTGAGACTGTGCTCTTCGCTGGCCATGGCAGAACACTGACATTTCTGTCTTGCAGGAAATCACGCACAGAACGAGCACTATGGATGGTGGCATTGTCATGCTGGAGGGTCATGAGGGAGGAGGATGTCATCCCTGTAATGCACAGCATTGAGATTGCCTGCAATGACAACAAGCTCAGTCCGATGATGCTGTGACACACCGCCCCAGACCATGACAGACCCTCCACCTCCAAATCGATCCCGCTCCAGAGTACAGGCCTCGGTGTAACGCTCATTCCTTCGATGATAAACGTGAATCCGACCATCACCCCTGTTGAGACAAAATCGCGACACGTCAGTGAAGAGCCCTTTTTGCCAGTCCTGTCTGGTCCAGCGACGGTGGGTTTATGCACATAGGCGACGTTGTTGCCAGTGATGTCTGGTGAGGACCTGCCTTACAACAGGCCTACAAGCCCTCAGTCCAGCCTCTCTCAGCCTGTTGCGGACAGTCTGAGCACTGATGGAGGGATTGTGCATTCCTGGTGTAACTCGGGCAGTTGTTGTTGCCATCCTGTACCTGTCCCGCAGGTGTGATGTTCGGATGTACTGATCCTGTGCAGGTGTTGTTACACGGGGTCTGCCACTGCAAGGACGATCAGCTGTCCGTCCTGTCTCCCTGTAGCTCTGTCTTAGGCGTCTCACAGTACGGACATTGCAATTTATTGCCCTGGCCACATCTGCAGTCCTCATGCCTCCTTGCAGCATTCCTAAGGCATGTTCACGCAGATGAGCAGGGACCCTGGGCATCTTTGTTTTGGTGTTTTTCAGAGTCAGTAGAAAGGCCTCTTTAGTGTCCTAAGTTTTCATAACTGTGACCTTAATTCGCTACCGTCTGTAAGCTTTTAGTTCCACAGGTGCATGTTCATTAATTTTTTATGGTTCATTGAACAAGCATGGGAACAGTGCTGGTTAGGAAAGTTATTTGGATTTTTATGAATTATCTTTGAAAGACAGGGACCTGAAAAAGGGATGTTTATTTTTTTGCTGAGTTTATATACAGTGCATTTGGAAAGTATTCAGAACCCTTCACTTTTTCCACATTTTGTTACATTTCAGCGTTATTCTAAAATGTATTATATAATTTTTTCCCCCTCATCAATCTACACATAACACCCCATAATGACAAAGCAAAAACAGGTTTACATTTTTTTTTGCAAATGTATTGAATTTTTTATTTTTTATAACACATTTACATAATTAGTCAGACCCTTTACTCTCAAGTCATGCAGTGGTCTAAGACACTGCATCTCAGTGCAAGAGGCGTTACTGCAGTACCTGGTTCAAATCCAAGCTGCATCACATCCGGCCGTGATTGGGAGTCCCATAGGGCGGCACACAATTGGCCCAGCATCGCCGGGGTAGGCCGTCATTGTAAGTAAGAATTTGTTCTTAACTGACTTGACTAGTCAAATAAATGTTAAATGAAAAAATGCTATTAGAATAATTTACCAAGTACTTTGTTGAAGCACCTTTGGCAGCGATTACAGGCTTGAGTCATCTGGGGTATGACACTACAAGCTTGGCACACCTGTATTTGAGGAGTTTCTCCCATTCTTCTCTGCAGATCCTCTAAAAGTCTATCAGTGTTGCTGCACAGCTATTTTCAGAGATGTTCGATCGGGTTCAAGTCTGGGCTCTGGCTGGGCCACTCAAGGACATTCAGAAGCAAGGACATCCCAAAGCAACTCCTGTGTTGTCTTGGCTGTGTGCTTAGGGTCGTTGTCCTGTTGGAAGGTGAACCTTTGACCCAGTCTGAGGTCCTGAGCACTCTGGAGCAGGTTTTCATCAAAGATCTCTCTGTACTTTTCGTTGTTAATCTTTGCCTCGATCCTGACTAGTCTCCCAGTCCCTGCCGCTGAAAATCATCCCCACAGTATGATGCTGCCAGCACCATGCATCACCGTAGGGATGGTGCCAGGTTTCCTCCAGACGTGACGCTTGGCATTAAGGCCAAAGAGTTCAATCTTGGTTTCATCAGATCAGAGAATCTTGTTTCTCCTGGTCTGAGAGTCTTAAGGTGCCTTTGGGCAAATTCCAAGCGGGCTGTCATGTGCCTTTTACTAAGGAGAGGCTTCCGTCTGGCCACTCTACCATAAAGGACTGACTGGTGGAGTGCTGCAAAAATGGTTGTCCTTCTGGAAGGTTCTCCCATCTCCACAGAGGAACTCTGGAGCTCTGTCAGAGTGACCATTGGTTTCTTGGTCACCTCCCTGACCAAGGCCCTTCTCCCCCGATTGCTCAGTTTGGCCGGGTGGCCAGCTCTTGGAAGAGTCTCGGTGGTTCCAAACTTCTTCTATTTAAGAATGTTTTCAGGCCACTGTGTTCTTAGGGACCTTCAATGCTGCAGAATTGATTTACTACCCTTCCCCAGATCTGTGCCTCGACATAATCCTGTCTCAGTGCATTTGGATCCTGCATACAGTGCATTCGGAAAGTATTCAGAACCCTTCACTTTTCCACATTTTGTTACATTTACATCCTTATTCTAAAATAAAAATAATAATAATAAAATCCAGTTTTTGCTTTGTCTGTATGGGGTAGAGTTTGTAGATTGATGAGGGGAAAAAACAATTGAATCCATTTTAGAATAAGGCTGTAACGTAAAAAAATGTGAAAAAAGTCAAGGGGTCTAAATACTTTCCAAATGCACTGTATAATATCCTGCTTGTATTTCCCTATAAACGATGACTTGACTTTTGATACTACCCTGATAAAGTTTTGTGAAGGTTGGGTATGGTGTGGCTATTAGCTTATTATACTGAAGGCCTATGATATGAAGGCAGTGTGCCCCGGCACTCCAACTGACTCTGACAGTTGAACTTGAGATGAGGGAAAATGTTTTAGGCCTACCAGAGATACTCCTTTAATATACAAAAAAAAAAAAAAAATTAAAATAAGGTATGTGTAACTCCCTGGCCATAGAGAGGGGTTTTTGTTCTTTATTTTGGTTAGGCCAGGGTGTTACATTGGGTGGGCGTTCTATGTTCATTTTTTCTATGTTTTTGTATTTCTTTGTTTTGGGCCGTGTGTGGCTCCCAATCAGGCACAGCTGTAGTTCGTTATTGCTGATTGGGAGTCACACATAAGTAGCCTGTTTTTCCTTTGGGTTTTTGTGGGTGATTGTCTTCTGTTAGTGTGTTTTCCTGACAGGACTGTTTTGCTGTCGTCTTTGGTTTCTTTTTGTCAAGTGCATGTATTGTATAACATAATGTCCTAGGTGTGTCATCTGATGAAGATCATCAAAGATTAGTGCTGCATTTAGCTGTCTTCTGGGTTTTTGTGACATTATATGCTAGCTTGAAAAATGGGTGTCTGATTATTTCTGGCTGGGTACTCTGCTGACATAATCTAATGTTTTGCTTTCGTTGTAAAGCCTTTTTGAAATCGGACAGTGTGGTTAGATTAACGAGAGTCTTGTCTTTAAAATGCTGTAAAATAGTTATGTTTGAGAAATTGAAGTAATAGCATTTCTAAGGTTTTTGAAAATCGCGCCACAGGATTCAACTGGCTGTTACGCAGGTGGGACGATTTGGTGCCACCTAGCCCAGAGAGGTTAAGGTAGAGAAATGAACATTAAATTCTATGGCAACAGCTAAGGTGGACATTCCTGCAGTCGGCATGCCAATTGCACGCTCCCTCTAAACTGGACATCTGTGGCTTTATGTTGTGTGACAATACTGCGCATTTTAGTGGCCTTTTATCGTCCCCAGCACAAGATGCACCTGTGTAATGATTATACTGTTTAATCAGCTTCTTGATATGCCACACCTGTCAGATGGATGGATTATCTTGGCATAGGAGAAATGCTCACTAACAGGGATGCAACAAATTTGTGTACAACATTTGAGAGAAATTGTGCGTATGGAACCTTTCTAGGATCTTTTATTTTCAGTTCATGTAACATGGGACCAACACTTTACATGTTACATTTATATTTTTGCTCAGTGTATGTCCTCATCAGTCAAACAATAGCTGGGAAAAAGACACAGTCAGGACCACAGAGTCTACTTTCACTGAACCACAGGTGAGTGATGTCGTGTCTATTGATGGATTTCCTGTTTATATGTTGTGATTCGCCAGTGTAGAGCAAATCAGCCATGTAGAGCAAATCAGGCCTCCATTCCAACCATCAACACCCTCTGTGTTGATAGTCTGGATTACCTGCTTAGTGGTTGCTTAGAGGTCTGTTATCACAGGGAAAGTATTTGAATTTCAAAATTGGGGGTAATTTAAGGTGCTGTCTGTTTGACTTATAGAGAAGGATGTTGAAGTTGCAGTTATGTCGTGAGGAGAACACTGGAGTCATTTATCCTTTGGTTGGAGTGGGCAATGTATACTGTAGGTGGAGCTATTTAACAAATCATAACACCACTTGTGGAATCTCAGGGGTTGACCTTGGCATGCGCTCTCTTTCTCTCCCTCTCCCTCTCTCTCTCTCTCTCTCTCTCCCTCTCTTTCTCTCTCTCTCTCTCCCTCTCTCCCTTTCTCCCTCTCCCTCTTTCTCTCACTCTGTGTGTGCGCGTGCATGTGTCCGTGGGAGAAGAGATATGCTTGTTTGTACAGCTCTTGTTCTTATTAAAAAACATTGACCCTGAGAATCTCTACAATGGTTTTTGTGCATTCTATCAAAAAAAATTGCGCTAAATTTAACCGTCATTGTCCACATTGTGTGTGTGTGTGTGCCCACATGCTTGAATTGCATCATAGAAAAGTGACATCTTAGAATATTAGTGTGAGAGATCGAAGTTGCTCCAAGTTATTCCGAGTGTTAGAAAGGCATTATTTTTTTCCCTTTTTGGGTGAGAAGGGGGTGCGAAGGGGGCATTTTGGAATTATTTAAGATAGTCTTTGAAGAGGGCAGGGTTTCAGATCAAATCAAATTGCATTGGTCACACACACATGATTAAGAGATGTTAATGCAAATGTAGCGAAATGCTTGTGCTTCTAGTTCTGACAGTGCAGTAATATCTAACAAGTAATCTAACAAATTCACAAGGACTACCTTATACACACAAATGTAAAGGGATGAATAAGAATATGTATATACTGCTCAAAAAAATAAAGGGAACACTTAAACAACAAATCCTAGATCTGAATGAAAGAAATAATCTTATTAAATACTTTTTTCTTTACATAGTTGAATGTGCTGACAACAATCACACAAAAATAATCAATGGAAATCCAATTTATCAACCCATGGAGGTCTGGATTTGGAGTCAAACTCAAAATTAAAGTGGAAAACCACACTACAGGCTGATCCAGCTTTGATGTAATGTCCTTAAAACAAGTCAAAATGAGGCTCAGTAGTGTGTGGCCTCCACGTGCCTGTATGACCTCCCTACAACGCCTGGGCATGCTCCTGATGAGGTGGCGGATGGTCTCCTGAGGGATCCCCTCCCAGACCTGGACTAAAGCATCCGCCAACTCCTGGACAGTCTGTAGTGCAACGTGGCGTTGGTGGATGGAGCGAGACATGATGTCCCAGATGTGCTCAATTGGATTCAGGTCTGGGGAACGGGCGGGCCAGTCCATAGCATCAATGCCTTCCTCTTGCAGGAACTGCTGACACACTCCAGCCACATGAGGTCTAGCATTGTCTTGCATTAGGAGGAACCCAGGGCCAACCGCACCAGCATATGGTCTCACAAGGGGTCTGAGGATCTCATCTCGGTACCTAATGGCAGTCAGGCTACCTCTGGCGAGCACATGGAGGGCTGTGCGGCCCCCCAAAGAAATGCCACCCCACACCATGACTGACCCACCGCCAAACCGGTCATGCTGGAGGATGTTGCAGCCAGCAGAACGTTCTCCACGGCGTCTCCAGACTCTGTCACGTCTGTCACATGTGCTCAGTGTGAACCTGCTTTCATCTGTGAAGAGCACAGGGCGCCAGTGGCGAATTTGCCAATCTGGTGTTCTCTGGCAAATGCCAAACGTCCTGCACGGTGTTGGGCTGTAAGCACAACCCCCATCTGTGGACGTCGGGCCCTCATACCACCCTCATGGAGTCTGTTTCTGACCGTTTGAGCAGACACATGCACATTTGTGGCCTGCTGGAGGTCATTTTGCAGGGCTCTGGCAGTGCTTCTCTTGCTCCTCCTTGCACAAAGGCGGAGGTATCGGTCCTGCTGCTGGGTTGTTGCCCTCCTACGGCCTCCTCCACGTCTCCTGATGTACTGGCCTGTCTCCTGGTAGCGCCTCCATGCTCTGGACACTACGCTGACAGACACAGCAAACCTTCTTGCCACAGCTCGCATTGATGTGCCATCCTGGATGAGCTGCACTACCTGAGCCACTTGTGTGGGTTGTAGACTCCGTCTCATGCTACCACTAGAGTGAAAGCACCGCCAGCATTCAAAAGTGACCAAAACATCAGCCAGGAAGCATAGGAACTGAGAAGTGGTCTGTGGTCCCCACCTGCAGAACCACTCCTTTATTGGGGGTGTCTTGCTAATGGCCTATAATTTCCACCTGTTGTCTATTCCATTTGCACAACAGCATGTGAAATTTATTGTCAATCAGTGTTGCTTCCTAAGTGGACAGTTTGATTTCACAGAAGTGTGATTGACTTGGAGTTACATTGTGTTGTTTAAGTGTTCCCTTAATTTTTTTGAGCAGTGTAGTAGTTAACTATTGTTAAAATAATAAATCATTTCAAGTTCGTCATTTGAAGCAAACCAGACGGCACAATTTTCACCTTTTGTTTTTACGTATAGCCAGGGGCACACTCCAACACTCAGACGTATTTTACAAACGAAGCATTTGTGGTTAGTCAGTCCGCCAGATCAGAGTCAGTTGGGTTGACTAGGGATGTTCTCTTGATATGTGTGAATTGGACGATTTTCCTGTCAAAATGTAACGAGCACTTTTGGGTGTCAGGGGAAAATGTATGTAATCAAAAGTGCATTCTTTTATTTTAGGAATGTAGTAAAGTAAAAGTTTCCAAAAATATAAATTGTTAAGTACAGATACCCCAAAAAACTGCTTAAGTAGTACTTTCAAGTATTTTTAATTAAGTACTTTACACCACTGGCTAGGTTGTAGCAACCTCATGATGGGTACAGGGAAAATTTGAGCATCATGTTATAGCCTAAACCTATCAATGTTACATTGAACTGGGTGAATGGAATATGAATGAGTCATCCAATATGCTGTAACATAAATAAGACCATGCTCATAAAAGAAAATCGTCCTCCTTAAAATTAAATAGCACCGACTGCCACTGACACACACCTACATGCGCACACACACACACGTATCCAAACCTACATACACACAAACACACCCACTTACAAACACAAATGCGCAATCTGATCAATTTCTACGGAATGCCCCATAAACAAGTCAATATATTAGTTAACTATTGTTCAAAAATAATAGTTGCTTCCTTGTGGCCAGGTGTATAAAGGTGCTCCTCTCTCTCCATCTGAGCAGAACCTACGTTATCTACCTGTGATTCACTCTACAGCAAGTAAGTTTTCTACGCACTCTGAAGTATTCTCTGTTGCTGTGTTTGTTTTGACCTCTTCTCCCTGTTTCCCTCTCTCGCTCTCTCTCTCCGAGGAGACTATCACCATGGCGATGATGACCATTCTTCTGCTTCTCAGCGCTGCCTTGGCTTTGGGCAACGCAAGTAAGACACACACACACACACACAGACACTTTACAGTATTCATTCGTTCTGTATTTTTTATGTTGTATCAATATTGTGTGTGTATATTTGACACAGTTCCACTGATTCCACTCCAGTCATTACCACAAGCCCGTCCTCCCCAATTAAGGTGCCACCAACCTCCTGTGGTTTGTGTATGTGTGTGTGTGTGTTGTATTTAAAATAACACCACTGTTGATGTTTCAGAGCCCTTACAGGAGGCCAATGATGTGGATCAACTCCTTGCTTTTGGTAGGTTTTATACCGCCCCCTGGAGTAAAAAGTCAGAAGTTATTTCTCCACTCAAGTAGCTAATATTCCACCATCATCATTGACTTGTCTCTGTCTATGTTTTTGTAGAGGACAAAAGAGAGGAGGCAAACTATGTTGAACAGAAACCGTCTGCCATTTTAAACCCCTGGTGGTAACCGATGCAACATAATATGGGGTGTGTATCACTTTGACTTACAGAGGCTAAGGGGGTGGAGGAGCTGCAGGAGTTGCAGGAGGTGCAGGAGGATGAGCAGGAGGTGCAGGAGGAGGAGGAGGAGGAGGAGCAGGAGGTGCAAGAGGAGGTGGGGGTAGAGAGCAGGAGCTTGTGTCCCTCAGGCTGGACCAAATACGGATCCTGCTGTTTGATGTTTGTTGGTGGCCCCAGCACATGGATTGAGGCAGAGGTACAGTGAACACATATCTGTATCAGCAAACTTTAGACGCCATTGTTGTTTTAATAACAATTATAACTTGTAAGTAGAATACAATACAAGCACAATTACTCTGTATTCTATTCTCTGTCTGAAATGTCTCTGCCCCTCTTGCGGTACTGTGTGCACTTTGGAGCGAACCTGGCGTCAGTTCACAACTCCCAGGAGTATCATTTTCTGCAGGAGCTGGTTAGGAACCATACCAATGGGTTCCCAGGCACCTGGATCGGAGGCTCTGATGCCGTCTCTGTAAACTGCTCTTTTATATCTTTACATTTTGCTTAATGTTTTATTTATACTGGACATAAATATAAATGCAACAATTTCCAAGATTTTACTGAGTTACAGTTCATATAACGAATTCAGTCAATTGAAATAAATGATTTAGGCCCTAATCTGTTGGTCACAGATACCTTAAAAAAGGGTCCGTGGGGCGTGGATCAGAAAACCAGCCAGTATCTGGTGTGACCACCATTTGCATCATGCAGCACGACACATCTCCTTCACATGGAGTTGACCAGGCTGTTGATTGTGGCCTGTGGAATGTTGTCCCACTCTTCTTCAATGGCTGTGCGTACGCGTTGATCCAGTACATGCCAAACATGCTCAATGGTATGCAGGCCATTTTCAGCCTTCCAGGATTTGTGAACAGATCCTTGCGACATGGGGCTGTGCATTATCATGCTGAAACAAGAGGTGATGGCGACAGAAGAATGCCACTACAATGGGTCTCAGGATCTCATCATTGATAAAATGCAATTCTGTTTGTTGTCCATAGTTTATTGCATGCCCACACAATAATCACACCGCCACCATGGGGCACTCTGGTCACAACGTTGACATCAGCAAACCGCTCATCCACACGACGCCATACACGCGGCCTGTGGTTGTGAGGCCGGTTCGATGTACAGTACTGTCAATCTCTAAAACTACGTTGGAGGCGGCTTATGGTAGAGTAATGAACACTAAATTCTCTGGTAACAGCTTTGGAGGACATTCTTGCAGTCAACATGCCAATTGCACGCTCCCCTCAACTTGAGATATCTGTGGCATTGTGTTGTGTGACAAAGCTGCACATTTTAGAGAGGCCTTTTATTGTCCACAGCACAAGATGCAACTGTGTAATGATCATGCTGTTTAACCAGCTTCTTGATATGCCACACCTGTCAGGTGGATGGATTATCTTGGTAAAGGAGAAATGCTCACTAACAGGGATGTTAACAAATTTGTCAACATTTGGGAGAAATAAGCTTTTTGTGTACACGGAAGGTTTCTGGGATCATTTAGTTCAGTTCATGAAACATAGGACCAAAACTTGACATATTGCGTTTATATTTTTGCTCAGTGTAATTTACCTTACTTTTCTCATTTAAATTACGGAGAGAACAAAACCGAAACAACGTTAACGGTTTCTATTAATTTTTTCTTCTTACATTTTGATATGCCTCTATAATATGCCTATTTTTGCTTCAGTCAATGTTAGAAACTCCACCCTCTAACAATTGAGACTGAGACTAATACACTAGGCCTACATTGACTGACTGTCTGTGTGTGGGGGGTTTGTGAACAGAACACAATATGGCTTTGTAGCGACGGGTCCAGGTTTGATTACCATGGCTGGAACCCAGGAGAGCCTAGCAACAACAACAGAGAGAGATGCCTAGAGATGAACTTTGGCGGTAAAGGATATGGCTATATATACAGTATATCAACCATTGTATAGCAGAGTACCACCTTGTTGTGTAGTTGTTCTTAGTAAAAAGAGTGTAATACAGTGTGAGAAATATGTGAAACCTGGGCTTGTTTATTCATATTTTGTCTCGTAGTCTTACAATGCATACAATGCTTTCTGTATCTGTTTTTCTCTCCCTAAACCCATAACTTCTGTGTACTCTTAAAATGGCACACATATATTTAACATACACATCAAACACCTATTTTGGCAAATAAAAATAGTATAAAGATATTTTAGGGTATACAGTGCATATATTGACTTGTGTATTTTCTCTCTACAGTACTTAAGCGCTGGAACAACAAACCCTGTCACTACACACTACCCTCCATCTGCTCTAAAAGACTATGCTAGATGAACCTCATGTTTATTACTTCATATATTACTGCATAGATTACTTTAATCAGTTTTTAATTAATATACTTGTTGTATACTTGTGGTATATAAATAAAGTTTGATTTCATTTGACTTATGTCTGGATATTTGACTTATGTATGTCTGCATAAAAGCTGTCTCACACGACAGCCATCTGCACTGATCTGTCTGATATCTCGCAAACACTCATGGGATGCTAAAAAGAAGTCCGGCTACAATATGCCGCCCAAACATTTTAAAATGTTACCAAGGTGACATCGTCCACTGAACCCCCTTTCACCCTCAAAAGAGTCAGAGTTAATCTTACCAAAAACTATAAACCTGTAGCTTATTTTCAGTTTTTTGGTAAAATATTTATGAAATTTGAAATGTACACGAAACGCATTAGCTAGCTAGTGTCTTGTGAACTAAACTAAACTCCATGCTTTAATCTGCTAGCTAGTGTCTGCTTGCTGGCTGAGCCAGTCTCAAATCAATCCATATGAAACGAAAGGCAGGGATGCTAACAACGCCAGTCCACACATTCAATGCTGAATACTCTCTCCAGCTAGCTAGCTAGCTAGTTAGCTAGTGTAGTGAAGTTCTAGCTATTGGACTAATTACTTTTCATGATGTCTGTTCTGCCATGGTCAGTGCGCTGAGTGCTACAAAACAGCTGACTGCTCTCTGCTGCGTTGTCGCGTTGGCCAAATGTGACAAAGTAGCAAGGCACAGTTCCAGCTGTCAGAGTCAGATACATGTTGATTTCTTAGAACAGTCCATGGGTTGCAACCAAAATTATTTTCCAATCGTTTAGTTCTGAACAGAACCATACTTTTTTAAATTCTGTTCCACTGTGCCGACAAGCAAAATAAAGTTCCTGAATCAGTTTGAACCCAAAACATTTATCGGTTTACATTGTTCCTTTTGTTCCTTTTTAAACCTCCAAAATATACAATATAAAACAATGTACATACAAACTATCAAAAACCAAATGTTAATTAAACTAAATCAGCCTGCTTTTCTGTTTTAATCAGGTTAGTAATTAGTTCACACAGGCTCAGAAGAATCCTGTGATGGCGGGACATTTCCTGGCAACAGTAGTACTTGCAGGGCTTCTGCCATTAAGTCTTGGAGTCCCGGACACTTCTCAGCTGCAGATATAATGATGCCCAGCTTCTTGGACTTCTTGGACAATTGTTAAGTACAATTATTAACTGTGGCAATAAATGCTACAAAATCCACCTTCACAATAAGTGTATCCAGATCACTTGATTGATGTATAACTTTTGCAACTGTTTGTGGTGCATCCACCGCCATATCTTCTTCAGAACTGTTGCCTCTCGCCCCTTCAACTCTCTTCACTGCCTCCACATAGATTTGCTGTACAGCCCTGATACTTGACACATCAACCTCTTTCAACCTGATGAGGCACTCAGGAAATTTGGAAATATGATCCCCAACACAGTTACAACATTTTACATATTCAATAACATATTCCTTTTGTCTGCAAACACTTAACACATGGCCAAACTTTTAATCCCAACTTTACATAGGGTGGTAAATACTCATCAAACAGATAATTTTTTCCATTGTCCATACGGGTCAAGCGACGTGCATTAAATATCTCTACCTAATTCCTGAATTATGCTTGTAACGTTGTCAGTAGGCTACAGTAACCAATGCTACAGATTGGAGGGGCATATAGTCTACATTCACACACACCAACTGGCAAAGACACTGGAATGAGTTTCTGAGTGACAGAGTGAGGGCTTTGCATAGGTGCTTTGTTTCGATTTTTATGGGACTGAAAAAAAATGCCTGAAACGTAAAATAACATTAACTGGTTCCTAAGCTTTTAAAATAAGGGTTCTGTTCCAGAACAGTATAGATCACTTTCGTTTTTGGTTCAGGTTCTGTTCCTAAAATCATTTCATTATTTTTGGTCCCTGAACTGGGTCCAACCCATAGAACTGTCCCATAACTTTGGCCATAAAACTTCATCAGCAAGCTGGCAAACTAGCTACCATACGGCTATTCAAACAAGCTTGTACTAGGCTGCTAGCTGGAGCATGGTTTGCCATAGTAGACAATGCATCACAGCTACCAAGAGCAGAGTGATTTTCAGTATTAGGAACTAGTGTGAAGCAGATGAGAAAACTCAACAACAAAAAATTAAACAAGTTCCACTTCCTACAAGACAGATTGGTTGAGGGAGTGTCACCTAGGAGTGACATGACCACACCGGCCACGTTGTGTGTGCATGCGTTGCAAAATAAATGTACATGTAAATTCAATAATTTTATCCAAACTGCTCACATGCGGCTTCGTAGCCAGGCACTAAAAATAGAACTTCGTTATTTTTTTGGACACCTGATGCGCTGCAAGTTCGCTGCAAGTACGCTGAAGTCCACACTCCAGTCAAAGTTGCTTGCCAACTGACATATAAAGTCCACAGAGGAACACTGAAGGAGGAGAGATTAGAAACAAACTAGGTTTCCCCTTTTATCTGTGGATGAATTGTTGGAGTAGAGAACACATTATTGTGTGTGACTCAATATGGGTCAAAATTCTTTAAAAATCCAGAAAAAAAAACCTTGTGCATTTCAAAATAACAACCCAATGTTAGATAGCAACAGCAAGCTAGCTAGCTAAATGTCAATGAATGTTTCATGTGTTTTGACCTGTCCCCAAATTAATAGAGTTGGTTCAGATTTTGTTTTGATATTTCAACCTGTATGTCCTGATCATGTCTGGTGTGGATGGACAAAATCAATGCGCATGCCCAGTCTAGACAATTGGATAAAAGAGTGAAAGGCAATGTTTTCAGTAAAGATGCCTTTCAAATAAAACGTAAATCATAAAACTGTTAAAGAATGTGTCATGCAGAATGTCCATGTTTGTTGCTTTTATTATTACAATTTATTGGCAGTACTGTAAGAGACAGTACTGCTCACTCACATTGAGATATATATATATATATATATATATATATATATATATATATATACACAGTTCAAGTGGATATACACCTTACCCAGATACATTTAAACTCAGTGTTTAATTTAATCCTAGTAAAAATTCCCTGTTTTAGGTCAGTTAGAATCACCACTTTATTTTAAGAATGTGAAATGTCAGAATAATAGCAGACAGAATGATTTATTTCAGCATTTATTTCTTTCATCACATTCCCAGTGGGTCAGAAGTTCACTTACACTCAATTAGTATTTGGTAGCATTGCCTTTAAATTGCTTAACTTGGGTTAAACGTTTTGGGAAGCTTTCCACAAGCTTCCCACAATAAGTTGGGTGAATTTTGTCTCATTCCTCCTGACATAGCTGGTGTAACTGAGTCAGTTTGTAGGCCTCCTTGCTCACACACGCTTTTTCAGTTCTGCCCACAACTTTTCTATAGGATTGAGGTCAGGGCTTTGTGATGGCCACTCCAATACCTTGACTTTGTTGTCCTTAAGCCATTTTGCCACAACTTTGGAAGTATGCTTGGGGTCATTGTCCATTTGAAAGACCCATTTGCGACCAAGCTTTAACTTTCTGACTGATGTCTTGAGATGTTGCTTCAATATATCCACATAATTTTCCTGCCTCATGATGCCTTCTATTTTGTGAAGTGCAACAGTCCCTCCTATAGCAAAGCACCCCCACAACATGATGCTGCCACCCCTGTGCTTCATGGCTGGGATGGTGTTCTTTGGCTTGCAAGCCTCCCCCTTTTTCCTCCAAACATAACGAGGGTCATTATGGCCAAAAAGTTCTGTTTTTGTTTTATCAGACCAGAGGACATTTCTCCAAAAAGTACGATCTTTGTCCCCATGTGCAGTTACAAACCGTAGTCTGGCTTTTTTATGCCGGTTTTGGAGCAGTGGCTTCTTCCTTGCTGAGCGGCCTTTCAGGTTATGTCGATGTAGGACTCGTTTTACTGTGGATATAGATACTTTTGTACGTGTTTCCTCCAGAATCTTCACAAGGTCCTTTGCTGTTGTACTGGGATTGATTTGTACTTTTTGCACCAAAGTACGTTCATCTCTAGGAGACGGAACACGTCTCCTTTCTGAGCGGTATGACGGCTGTGTGGTCCCATGGTGTTTATACTTACGTACTATTTTTTGTACAGATGAACGTGGTACCTTCAGGCGTTTAGAAATTGCTCCCAAGGATGAACCAGACTTGTGGTGCAGTCCATTTAAATAAATTCATTAGGCCCTAATACAGATATGCATTTGTTGGTCATAGATACCTAAAAAATGTAATAGAGTGGATCACAAAACCAGTCAGTATCTGGTGTGACCACCATTTACATCTCCTTCACATGGAGTTGATAAAGATGTTGATTGTGGCCTGTAGAATGTTGTCCTGCTCCTCTTCAATGGTTGTGCAAAGTGGCTGGATATTGGCAGGAACTGGAACACGCTGTGGTAAACATCGATCCTGAGCATTCCAAACATGCTCAATGCGTGACATGTCTGGTGAGTACGCAGGCCACGGAAGAACTGGGACATTTTCAGCCTACAGGAGTTGTGTACAGATCCTTGCAACATGGGGCTGTGCATTGTCATGCTGAAAAATGAGGTGATGGCGGCGGATGATTGGCACAACATTGGGCCTCAGGATCTCATCACAGTATCTCTGTGCATTAAAATTGCCATTGATAAAATGAAATTGTGTTCATTGTGCGTAGCTTATGCCTGCCCATACCATAACCCCACCGCCACCATGTTCACAACGTTAACATCAGCAAACCGCCTGCCCACACGATGCCATTCATGCTGTCTGCCATCTGCCCAGTACAGTTGATCCAGTACGGATTCATCCTTGAAGAGCACACTTCTCCAGTGTGCCAGTGGCCATCAAAGGTCAGCATTTTCCCACTGAAGTTGGTTATGATGCCGAACTGCGGTCAGGTCAAGACCCTGGTGAGGACAACAAACATGCAGATGAGCTTCCCCAAGACGGTTTCTGACAGTCTGTGCAGAAAATCTTTGGTTCTGCAAACCCACAGTTTCATCAGCTGTCCGGGTGGCTGATCTCAGACGATGAAGAAGCCTGATGTCGAGGTCCTGGGCTGGCAGGGTTACACATGGTCTGCGTTTGTGAGGCCGGTTGGACGTACTGCCATATTCTCTATAACGACGGCGGCTTATGGTAGAAAATTCCTGCAGTCAGCATGTCAGTTGCACACTCCCTCAAAACTTGAGACACCTGTGGCATTGTGTTGTGACAAAACTGCACATTTTGGAGTGGCCTTTTATTGTCCCTAGCACAAGGTGCACCTGTGGAATGATCATGCTGTTTAATCACCTTCTTCATATGCCACACCTGTCAGGTGGATGGATTATCTTAGTAAATGAGATATGCTCACTAACAGGGATGTAAACAAATGTGTGCACAACATTTGAGAGAAATATGTTTTATGTGCGTATGGAACATTTCTGGGATCTTTTATTTAAGCTCATGAAACATGGGACCAACACTTGTTGCGTTTCTATTTTTTCTCAGTGTATGTCCCCGTCAGTCGAACAATATCTGTGAAAAAGACACAGTCAGGACCACAGAGTTTGCAGTGACTGAACCACAGGTGAGTGATGTCGTGCCGTTTGATGAATTTCCTGTTTATATGTTGTGACTCGTTGTGATTCGCCAGTGTAGAGCAAATCAAGGCTCCACACTGCCTCAAAGAGCCAGGTCTCCATTCCAACTATCAAGACCCTCTGTGTAGAAAGTCTGGACGGCCTGCTTTGTGGTTGTTTCGAGGTCTGTTGTCACAGGAAAATTATTTGAATTTCAACATTGGGGTGTTTAAGGTATTGTGTAATACACTGTCTGTTTGAGTTATAGATAAGGATGTTGAAGTTGCAGTTATGTCGTGAGGAGAACACTGGAGTCATTTATCCTTTGGTTGGAGTGGGCAATGTATACTGTAGGTGGAGCTATTTAACAAATCATAACACCACTTGTGGAATCTCAGGGGTTGACCTTGGCATGCTCTCTCTCTCTCTCTCTCTCTCTCTCTCTCTCACTCACTCACTCCCTCTCTTTCTCTTTGTGTCTCTCGCTCTTTCTCTCACTCTGTGTATGTGTGTGTGCGCGTGCGTGTGTCTCTGGGAGAAGAGGTATGCTTGTGTGTACAGCTCTTGTTCTTACTAAATAACATTGCCCCTGAGAAAATCTCTACAATGGATTGTGTACATTCTGACTGTCTTGGAAAAATAGAAACTCAAAATTGAAATCACATTGTCCACATTGTGTGTGTGTATGTGCGATCGTGCGTGCACGTGTGCATGTGTGTGTGTGTGTGTGCCCGCAAGTGCACATGTGTGCATGCGTGTGTGCATTATTGCACACATGCTTGAGTTGCATCATATAAAATTGTGACATCTTAGGATATTAGTGTGAGAGATCATATACAACTAGCTCTCACAGTCTTACTGTAGATTTCGACGTTCATCCACATTCCTCCAAACGTCTAATTTCGAAGATGCTCCAAGTTGCTCTTAGTGTTAGAAAAACATTATTTTATCCACTTTTCTTTTCAGGGTGAGAAAGGGGTGTGAGGGGGGTGCTGTGGGATTATTTAAGATAGTCTTTGAAGCTTCATGGGGAAGCTGGTTCCAACATTTGGTTCCCAGGACAGAGAAGACCTTGTACTGAGCTTAGCAGGAGCTGTCCTCCCGTAGGGGTGGGAGGACCAAGAGACCAGCGGTGGCAGAATGGAGTGCTCGGGTTGGGGTGTAAGGTTTGAGCATAGCCTGAATGTAGGGATGCGTAGTTCCTCTTGCTGCTCAGTAGGCAAGTACCATGGTCTTGTACTGGATGCAAGCTTTGACTGGAAGCCAGTGGAGTGTGCAGAGGAGCGGAGTGACATTGGAGAACGTGGGAAGGTTGAATACCACAAACGGGGAGCCCAGCCAACAGTGAATTGCAGTAGTCCAGACGGGAGATGACAAGTGCCTGGATTAGGACCTGCACGCTTCCTGAGTTAGGTAGGGTCACACTCTACGCATGTTGTAGAGCAGGAACCTGCAGGAGTTAGTCACTGCTTTGATGTTTGCAGAGAATGACAGGGTGTTGTTCAGGCATGCAGAGATGCACCACCTGGGTGTCCGAAGGGGAAAGACCATGTGAGGATATGACGTAGCCGAGTGACTTGGTGTAAAGAGAGAAGAGGGCCTAGAACCGAGCTCTGGGGGACACCGATCGTGAGAGTACGTGGTGCAGACACAGGTCCTCTCCACATGACCTGCTAGGAGCTGCCTGCCAGAGGATGCAATCCAAGAGTGTGTAAAGCCTGAGATGCCCAGCCCTGAGAGGGTGGAGAGGAGGACCTGATGGTTTACGGTGTCTAAGGCAGCGGATAGATCTAGGAGGATGAAAACAGAGGAGAGAGATTTAGCTTTGGCAGCCTCCATGACACAGAGAAGAGCAGACTCGGTTGACTGACCCGTCTTGAAGCCTGACTGGTTAGGGTCAAGAAGATCATTCAGAGAGAGATAGCGAGAGAGTTTGTCAGAGACAGCATGCTCAAGTGTTTTGGTGAGAAAAAATGAAGGGACACCGTTCTGTAGTTTTTGACATTAGAGGAGTTGACTGTTGATTTCCTGAAGAGGTGAGGGACTCGGGCCCTTTTGAAGTCTGAGGGGACACAGCCAGGGGTCAGGGATGAGTTGATGAGGGAAGTGAGGAATGGGAGAAGGACTCCAGAGATGGTCTGGAGAAGGGAGGAGGGGATGGGTTGAGCAGGTAGGTTGTCGGGTGGTCGGGCTTCACTAGTCACAGGATTTCATATGGAGAGGTGAAAAAGAGGTCAAGGCGTAGGGAAGTTCTGTGTCAGCGGGACTACTGTACTCAAAATGTTGAGTGAATGAGAACCGGATGTCGTCAACCTTTTAAAAGTGGTTAACAAAGTCGTCCGAAGAGAGGGAGGAGGGAGGGGAGGGGTGGAGGATTAAAGGCATCCGCATTTATCTCAGCCGCAAGAGTTCGGAAGAGATCATGCATATATTTGAAGACATTTTTGTGGCGTTTTTGTCGTCTGTTTTTTCATCTGTTTGGTACACACACATTTTCTCGAGGCATGCCAAAGTCAGAAGCCAAATTCTACGCCCCTTCGCCAGTGATTGCCCTCATCGGACAGTTTGAAGGCATTTCCCAATGTCCTCAAGACATGGTTAGATGTCCAATTTTGAACTCACTCTTGAACGATCTGGCTGTGAATAGGGCTATAACTGGTTTGATAAAGTTGATCCCAACCTCCCCAGTAGAGCGCTAGTACAGTATCTCCCGTTAACACATTTACCTTCTTAGGGGGAAAAAAATCACTCTAACCGATGCCACTATATGTAGGAATTGATTGAAACTCAATGTTAAATTCAAATTTCCCTACCATTATATCTCAGCCAATATGACAACAATGTCGATGAAACTTTGCAAATCAACTTGATTGGAGGTACAGAACACATACCCCCCCACCTCTCCTCATGAGCCGTCCAGAACCACATACCGTATTTTTAACAGGGTTGTTAGCATTTAGGAAAACATTTAATTTCTTGCCCTGACCTAGCTCAATATTTAGGTGTCGGGTAAGAAAGAGACAACAGCATTCATAAAGTGACCGTTAGACTTGCCACCTTTCGGATTGAATAAGTTTGTAGGGGCAATTGTTTTGAACAAATGTGTACGTTTTCTCTCTCACGTGCCAATGGAGAACCAACGATCTGCTAACTTTTTGTAACATTTCTGACAATACTAATACATTTTCATCTGAATCTCAGAGTTCTAAAACTGGGACCAGCAACTTGGTTGCTGTGCAAAAGCAGCAGCTAGCTAGTAGCAGGCTAGGAGCTACCTAGCTAACACCAGTCAGAAGAGAGGCAAGCTACAAGCAAAGGATGCTAGGTAGCTAGCTAGGTATATTTTGCTATGGAAGGTTTTCATATGGCTGATCATCTGTGTAAACTAAATCAGAGCACAAACAAATAAGCTAGGAAACGTCATTGGCTGATATTATAGCCAGTTAGCTAGCCAACTAGCCACTGCTACAAGCAGACGAGACTGTAACATAGCTGTTTAGATTGTAGACCACACCTCAATGTTGACAATATATCCTAGCTAGCTACATTCTTCCTTAAAAATGTGGGAAACTGCCACTCTGCTAACTTATAATACATGCAATGGGCATTGCTCCTTTAGCTACTCTGGCATGATACAGTCAAGCTGGCTAGCTAGCTACGTGTGCAGACAGATTTTAGTTTTAGCACAAACAACTGTTAGCTAGCCTAAATTTCCTCAACCAAGACCAGCCTCTAACAAGATAAACTCTATATGATAAAATGAATTGTCATTCTATGTTGAATCTAAACCTGTCCATTGCACATAAAAGTAGTATTTTAAATTTTTAATCCCAGACCCCCATCCCGCAGGAGGCCTTTTGCCTTTTGGTAGACCGTCATTGTAAATAAGAATTTGTTCTTAACTGACTTGCCTAGTTAAATAAAGGTTAAATAAAATGTTGCATTGCAGTGAGAGTAAACATGCTAGCTAGCTAGCAAATACAGTGCCTTGCGAAAGTATTCGGCCCCCTTGAACTTTTCGACCTTTTGCCACATTTCAGGCTTCAAACATAAAGATATAAAACTGTAATTTTTTGTGAAGAATCAACAACAAGTGGGACACAATTATGAAGTGGAACGAAATTTATTGGATATTTAAAACTTTTTTAACAAATAAAAAACTGAAAAATTGGCCGTGCAAAATTATTCAGCCCCCTTAAGTTAATACTTTGTAGCGCCACCTTTTGCTGCGATTACAGCTGTAAGTCGCTTGGGGTATGTCTCTATCAGTTTTGCACATCGAGAGACTGACATTTTTGCCCATTCCTCCTTGCAAAACAGCTCGAGCTCAGTGAGGTTGGATGGAGAGCGTTTGTGAACAGCAGTTTTCAGTTCTTTCCACAGATTCTCGATTGGATTCAGGTCTGGACTTTGACTTGGCCATTCTAACACCTGGATATGTTTACTTGTGAACCATTCCATTGTAGATTTTGCTTTATGTTTTGGATCATTGTCTTGTTGGAAGACAAATCTCCGCCCCAGTCTCAGGTCTTTTGCAGACTCCATCAGGTTTTCTTCCAGAATGGTCCTGTATTTGGCTCCATCCATCTTCCCATCAATTTTAACCATCTTCCCTGCCCCTGCTGAAGAAAAGCAGGCCCAAACCATGATGCTGCCACCACCATGTTTGACAGTGGGGATGGTGTGTTCAGGGTGATGAGCTGTGTTGCTTTTACGCCAAACATAACGTTTTGCATTGTTGCCAAAAAGTTCGATTTTGGTTTCATCTGACCAGAGCACCTTCTTCCACATGTTTGGTGTGTCTCCCAGGTGGCTAGTGGCAAACTTTAAACGACACTTTTTATGGATATCTTTAAGAAATGGCTTTCTTCTTGCCACTCTTCCATAAAGGCCAGATTTGTGCAGTATACGACTGATTGTTGTCCTATGGACAGAGTCTCCCACCTCAGCTGTAGATCTCTGCAGTTCATCCAGAGTGATAATGGGCCTCTTGGCTGCATCTCTGATCAGTCTTCTCCTTGTATGAGCTGAAAGTTTAGAGGGACGGCCGGGTCTTCGTAGATTTGCAGTGGTCTGATACTCCTTCCATTTCAATATTATCGCTTGCACAGTGCTCCTTGGGATGTTTAAAGCTTGGGAAATCTTTTTGTATCCAAATCCGGCTTTAAACCTCTCCACAACAGTATCTCGGACCTGCCTGGTGTGTTCCTTGTTCTTCATGATTTAAACGGACCTCTGAGACTATCACAGAGCAGGTGCATTTATACGGAGACTTGATTACACACAGGTGGATTCTATTTATCATCATTAGTCATTTAGGTCAACATTGGATCATTCAGAGATCCTCACTGAACTTCTGGAGAGAGTTTGCTGCACTGAAAGTAAAGGGGCTGAATAATTTTGTACGGCCAATTTTTCAGTTTTTTATTTGTTAAAAAACTTTGAAATATCCAATAAATTTCATTCCACTTCATGATTGTGTCCCACTTGTTGTTGATTCTTCACAAAAAATGACAGTTTTATATCTTTATGTTTGAAGCCTGAAATGTGGCAAAAGGTCGAAAAGTTCAAGGGGGCCGAATACTTTCGCAAGGCACTGTAGATAGATCAATACACATGACAAATTCCCTCCCTTACCTTATGTATCATTAATTCAGTACACTCTGTCCTCTGTCAATACCATTTTCTTCATGCCATTTTAATCCAAATTTGTGCTGACTGATCAACAATGTCAAGTTATTTTTCAGTGTGTTGTGACAAATCTGAACCCATTAAGCAAAATGGCGTTTAAAATACCTATTTTCCAGACGTTGAAGTTAGGTTCATTTTAGGTTCTGAATTAAACGTGAAAAGACATCTTTTCAGGAAGTTTGAAATATGTTTTTTCCGGACATTGAAAATACTTTTTTTTACAGACGTTGAAATCAGGTTCATTTTCGGTTCTGAATGAATTTTGAAAAGACTTTCTCAACTTTTTTTACTGTAATTGTCACAGCGGTTGTATTGAGGGCTGAGAGGCGTCGCTGGAGGCCCCGGGCTGAGGAGCGTCGCTGGAGGCTCTTGACTGGGGAGCGTCACTGGAGGCTCCTGACTGGGGAGCGTCGCTGGAGGCTCCGGGCTGGGGAGCGTCGCTGGAGGCTCCTGGCTGGGGAGCGTCGCTGGAGACTCCTGGCTGGGGAGCGTCGCTGGAGACTCCTGGCTGGGGAGCGTCGCTGGAGACTCCTGGCTGGGGAGCGTCGCTGGAGACTCCTGATGCGTGGGGCTGGCTTTGGAGGCGCCAGAACAGTTACACGCACCACAGGGCTAGTGTGAGGAGCAGGAACAGGACCTACCGGACTGGGCAGACGCACTAGAGGCCTGATGCGTGGGGCTGGCTTTGGAGGCGCCAGACTAGTAACACCCACCTCAAGGCTAGTACGGAGAGCAGGAACAGGATACATTGGGCCATGAACCCTCACCGGCGGTCTGATGCTTGCAACTTGCGTCACCTGTCCTGGCTCGATGCTGGCTCTAGCATGACACCTGTGAGGAGCTTTCACCAAGCGCACCGGGCTGTAGCTACGCACTGGCGATACCGTGCGTATCTCCGCATGACATGGTGCTTGCTTGATCCGTCGCTCCCCATAGTAAGCACAGGTGCTCCTTCGTGCCCTTTCCGCCAGTACCTCTCTCCGGAATCTCGCTTGATTCCTTGACTGGCTCCTTTTTGCTCCACGGCTCTCTCCTGTACGCCTGGGAAGTTAGCTCCCCCTGACTTAGCCCAACTCCCCGTATGACCCCCCCAAAAAATGTTTTGGGGCTACCTCCTCACCTCCTGAAATGGAGGATATAATGCCTCATACCTACGTCGTTCCCTCTTAGCTTCCTCCAGCTCCTCTTTCGGGCGCTGGTACTCCATTGACCCTTACCATCGAGGATCTCCTCCCATGTCCATGACTCCAAATAGCTCTCCTGCTGCTCCTTCCTCCGCTGCTTGGTCCTTCTTTGGTGGGTGGTTCTGTCACAGCGGTCGTAATGAGGAGACCAAAACGCAGCGGGTATAGTGATCATCTTCTTTTATTAATTACTAAATAAAGTGAACACTTAAATGAAAACAATACATGACAACCAACAGTTCTGTAAGGTGACCCAACTATACAGAAAGCAACCACCCACAAAACGCAAGTGAAACGAACACAACTAAATATGGCCTCCAATTAGAGACAACAACAACCAGCTTCCTCTAATTGGAGGTCATTGCCACAAACCAATATAGAACTAGAAAACTAGAATAAACATAGAAATATAAAACATAGAACAAACCCCAAAAACATCAAAACACCCAAAACACGCCCTGCCACGCCCTGACCAACTACAATGACAAATAACCCCTTTTACTGGTCAGGACGTGACAGTAATGTACTGCACTCTGCTGTGCTTTACTGCAGTGGTTCTCAAACCTCTCCTTGGGGAAACCCAGACGTTTCACAATTTTGCTGTAGCTCTGAACTACCAATTTATTTTTTTTGTCATTTTTGTGACTCGTTTCAGGAAACCAGGTGTATGTTGCGCGTCCCTACTTCACAGTTCAGGCATTTGAATGTAAATATTATTATTTTTTTAATCAAAATGCGTTTTTGGACATGTGAACTTCAATGAGCCTTAGAAACAAACTTGTATGCCATCTGTAAATACGAAAAAAGTATTAAATTACAAACCTAGTTGGTTTAGTCACGGAAAAAGGAAGGAACCTTCACACTAGCTATGATTGGCTGAGATAATGGATGGACTGGACATGCCGAGAGATGAGTTCAGATTGGTCTGCCATGTAGCTCGCTTTTGTCTGTAACAGGAGCTGCGCAATACATGTAGGTAATCCTTTTCTAACGTGTGTTTTTTTAAGATACCATGAAGAACTGTAAAAGTGTTGCTCTCTACTTTCTGGAGGACTGAGTTTTGAAATCAGTGGAATGCCCGGAGGCAAAGTATGATAGCTAAAGAGATGGAGAAAGTTCTGCTGTTTGATTCTAAATATGCGGAGGGAGTCGAAAAGAAAACAAATTGAAGGCTATTGTATAAAACATCTGCTTCCGGATTACATCTTCAAACTAAGTGCAACAATGGCATCCATGACAGAGGGAGAAGCGTGCATCCATGTGTACGGGTAAGAGAGTCTAGCTAGCTACATTTTCAGATATTATACATTTTTAGTTTTGTCAGAAAGTTGTTTTCATTGCAAGCTGAAGCGTACCATTAGCTAGCTAGCTAACGTTAGCTGGCTGACTCGCTAGCTAACGTTACGTGTATGATCTGTGTAGTAATATTATTCATATCTTAGAGTCATTTAAATTGATACTTATAGCATAATGTTAGCTAGCCAGCTAGCATTGAACCTAGTTGGTTAGTTTTAGCTACCAGTAGATTCATGCAGGATAGTAACGTTACGAGTTGGGATTTTGGTTCATTGTTTAGCTAGCTAGCTATGTCTAAACAAAAGACTCCACTATGCAAGTAACCATATTACTGTGCGGTATACACCTTCTGCATCCTGTGCATGTGACAAATAAACGTAGATTTTATTTGATATAGTGGGTGTTTACCAGACACTAATGTGACGAACAATATGACATGCACCAAAGTCAAATTAGGATATGAGGTTAGACCAACGAGACAGTGTCCAAGTTCTAAAATTCTCCGGTAGAATGCCCTGCTTTTTTTCGTCACACTCACAACCGTAAGCTATTTTCTGTAATTAGCTCACCATTAACTTATAAATAATGATCTTGTTCTGAGTTTATTTTCCTGTAATAATGAATCCAAATTAGCTAAAGTTAAGATGTTGTCAGCTATATGATATAGTCATTATTTGAACTGGCTAGCCAGCTAACTTAACATTAGCTAGCTAACAAGATTTAAAATAACCTAAACATTGTTTAGAAAGTTGCTTTTAGTTGCCTGGTTTGCTATATTTACATATGCGAAATTCATTTTAAAAGGATGGGTTTATTGGTGTTAAAATTCACCAGTTATGGTATTTGGACCATCAGGCTGCTGATGTCATGCAGAATGTCGTTTTTGTGTTCATACTTTTTCATAACGACAATAACAACAAGTTTGATGTTGGACGACAATAGAATGTTCATGATGTCATTGCGACAACTATCTACAGACATGACAATAGACAAAGTATAATCCTGCCTTTAGTCTTGAAATCTTTGGTTGTTTAGTACACTACCGTACTCACTCTATTTAGCACATGTGAATCCTTAAAGAGATGGGTGGGGCTAAGGCATAAGAGGGTGTGAATGAGGTTGAATGTGTGTAGACAAAGAAGAGCTCTTACAGGCCAGGGCAACTCTAGTCCTCGAGGTGACTGGTGTCACACTTTTTCCCAAGCCCCAGCAAACAAGTATTTCACTACACTCGCAATAACATCTGCTAACCATGTGCATGTGATGAATAAAATTGTATTTGATTTGAACACACCTGACTTCAATAATCAATTAATCACAATCTTCAGTTAAAAATGCAATTAGTTTAAATCAGGTGTGTTTGCTAGGGATGGGGGAAAAGTGTGACATCAATCAGGCCCGCGAGGACTGGAATTGTCCAGGACTGCATCTAGTAGGTGTACCAAAACATTCAAGGGCCATTTTCTGAAAAGTGGGGTTACAAGTTAATCAACTTTCAAAGCTAATCAACTTTCCTATTGTTCCTCAACAGTAATGTATGATATACCATTTTCTAGCTCTGATTCTGTACTTTTATCCAGTGTAAAAAAACACCATTTGATTTTGCTACATAAGACCGAATGGAGCCGGTCGGTCACATTTTTTAATGTTTTATTTAACCTTTTTTTAACTAGGCAAGTCATATATATTTCTTGACTAGACCAATTCATATTAGCCATTTTCTAAATATCCATTCAGGCAAAATATATTTCATATCAAGTTAATGAAGAGGCAGACAAGTAAACTGCAGTTAGCCCAGAACAGAGCAGCACGGCTTGCATGTCAATCTCTCCTGGCTCAAAGTAAAGGAGAGATTGAGTGCATCACCTACTTGTCTTTGTGAGATGTATTGACATGTTGAAGGCACCCAGCTGTCTGTTCAAACAACTAGCACACAGCTCAGACACCCATGCATACCCCACAAGACATTCCACCAGGGGTCTCTTCACAGATAAAAAAAACAAAACAGATAAAACTACTATGGAACAATGCGGACTGTGAAGAGACACAGACACACACACACACACACACGCATACTCACACATGCTAGCACATGCAATCTACAAACACATCCATTTTGAATATTGTTGAATGGTGTTATTATACATGTTGTGTTATAGATATGTAGTGGATAAATGATGTTATATGATGTAGTGTTTTATTTTTATTTGGTTTATTTTGTGATGTGCCTTAATGTGCCTGGACACCAGGAAGAGTATGCAATGGGGATCCATAATAAATACAAATACAAATATAATACTGTATTGCTGGAATTATGGTGTCATGGAGATTATATGACTTAAATATCCTAACTGACTAATATAATCAAGTGTCATGAGTCATGACAAATACATACTTTGCGTAATAACTGTCCTAAGACTGTTAGTCCATATACATACCTCTCACAATTTCTAACCTGTTTCCATGGAACCTGATAGGGTAGAAGGAAAATGGTCTTATTTGCCCTCTGTGCCACCGTATTGTCCAGCATGCAGCAACAATGTCCACTCAATGGGCCTGTAGTGTGGGTAAGTCAATTCTTGAATACTGAAGCAAAATAGTAGGTGATAAGCTACAATTAGACTAATTAATTGTATGGTTTCATTATTTTTTTTAATGCCGTTTAGCAGACGCTTTTATCCAAAGCAACTTCCAGTCATGCATGCATGCATACATTTTTAGGTATGGTGGTTCTGGGAATTGAAACCGCTATACTGGTGTTGTACAGCGCAATGCTCTACCAACTGAGCTACAGAGGACCAGATGAGCTATAAAGGACTTCATTTGATTTTGAAAGCACAGATGAAAAGGTTATGTCCCAGCAACTCGACATTTATACAATATTGTTATCAGTGGTAGGAAAAGTAGCCAATTGTCATACTTGAGTAAAAGTAAAGATACCTTAATATACTGAACAAAAATATAAACGCAACATGCAACAATTTCAAAGATTTTACTGAGTTACAGTTCATATAAAGAAATCAGTCAATTGAAATAAATGAATTATGCCCTTATCTATGGATTTAACATGACTGGGCAGGGATGCAGCCATGGGGAACCAGGCATAGACAATCAGAAATAGTTTTTCCCCACAAAAGGGTCTTATTACAGACAGAAATACTCCTCAGCACCCCCCTCCCCTCCCTCAGACGATCACACAGGTGAGGAAGCCGGATGTGGATGTTGTGGGCTGGCGTGGTTACACGTGGTCTGCGGTTGTGAGGCCGGTTGGACGTACTGCCAAATTCTCTAAAACGACATTGGATGCAGCTTATGGTGGACATTCCTGCAGTCAGCATGCCAAATGCATGCTCCCTCAAAACTTGACATCTGTGGCATTGTCTTGTGTGACAAAACTGCACATTTAAAATAGCATTTTATTGTCCCCAGAACAAGGTGCACCTGTGTAATGATCATGATGTTTAATCAGCTTCTTGATATGCCACACCTGTCAGGTGGATGGATTATCTTGGCAAAGGAGAAACACTCACTAACAGGGATGTATACAAATGTGTGCAAACAATTTGAGAGAAATAAGCTTTTTGTGCATATGGAATATTTCTGGGATTTTATATTTCAGCTCACGAAACATGGGACCAACGCTTTACATGTGGTGTTTATATTTTGTTCAGTGTAGAAAATTACTTAAGTAAAAGTGAATATCACCCAGTAAAAAGTAAACAATTGCTAATATATACTTAAGTTTCAAACGTAAAAGTATAAATAACTTCAAATTCTTTATATTAAGCAAACCAGATGGCACAATTCTTGTTTTTTTTGTATTTACAGATAGCCTGGGGCACACTCCAACACGCAGACATAATTTACAAATGAAGCATTTGTGTTTAGTGAGTCCGCCAGATTAGAGGCAGTAGGGAAAATGCATGTTAGGGAAAATGCATAAAGGAAAAAGGACATTATGTAGTGAAGTAAAGGTAAAAGTAGAAATAGTAAAGTAAAGCACAGATACCCCCAAAAAACGACTTAAGTAGTACTTTAAAGTATTTTTACTTAAGTTCTTTACACCACTGATTGTTATTAGCTAAATCTGACTGAGATGTGATAATGTTGTTAGGTTCAAAATAAACAGTAAAACTTACGGTCGACTAGTAAAGTTCAAACCAAGTTTATTTACCCAATGGGTCAAACAGCTGCAAAGACAAAGTCATGTTTCCACCAGCACAAGTATTTATACCCTCCTATTAATCATAACATTCGCTCCTGAGTGGCGCAGGGGTCTAAGGCACTGCATCTCAGTGCTGGAGGCGTCACTACAGACCCTGGTTTTATTCCAGGCTGTACCACAACTGGACGTGATTGGGAGTCCCACAGGGCGGCGCACAATTGGCCCAGCGTCGTCTGGGTTTGGCCAGGGTAGGCTGTCAATGTAAATAAGAATTTGTTCTTAACTGACTTACCTAGTAAAATTAAAATACATTTACTGACAGAATGTAAACTTTCTGGAGTCCCCCTTTCTCACTCAGTGACTTTCCATACACCTAGTTCTCATTGACCCAAACATAGACATTCATTATACCTGTAAAGTAATCAGTAAGTTGTAGTATGGTAACATGAATAAGTATATTTCAAGTGAGAATCCAACAATGTTTAATTGGTCTATTCCAGAGCTAGCACACCTGATTCAACTTTCCATCTCATCTTCAAGCTCTTGAATCTCACCTAGTCATCTTAAGATTAAGTCACTCTGGATAAAAGCATCTGCAAAATGACTTGCCTAGTTAAATAAAGGTTAAATAAAATTAAAAAGTAAAGAAATATTGGCAGTGCTAAAACAAAACAATCAGCCATCTTTCTTATGTAGTATTGTCACAGAATATGTCGTACTCGTTGCTGAAAATGTCATACTGGATAGAAAAGGACCAAGGCGCAGCGGGTATGTGGATACTCATTCTTTTAATTGGAAAATGAAAAGCATCCACAGGGAAAAACAAAACAATAAACGGTACTCACGATCAACAACAGTTTTGCAGGCTATCCAAAAACGCAGTGCAAAAACAATTCCCCACAACCCCAAAGACAAACACACACACCTATATAGGACTTCCAATCAAAGGCAACTATACACACCTGCCTTCAATTGGAAGTCCCAATCACCAACACAACATTCAACAAACACAAACCACCTGCCACATCCTGACCAAGACTAAGCAATACGCCCCCTGCTGGTCAGGACGTGACAAGTATTCAGATGTATTGCATCATCCCTTTATGTTTGTGCGGTTTAAATAAATCTGATTTATTTCACAACCGTCAAAACTCAAATTGCCCTTCGTCTAACAAAACATTCATCAATTCATCTTCTTTCAGCAGTTGTGGGCAACGCAAGCACCAAAAAACTCCTGAGAGATTCCATGACAGAATTCATAATTAATTAATAATGTAACTTTTTTAGCATTTTTGCCTCTCTGAGACGCTCTGTTCTGTTGAGTCTCAACCTTGCAAATGCTGACAGACTTTTTTTTTTCTCTCTAAAAACCAGAGAAGAAAAGTATCTTAATATGTAAGTCGGAATCCTTAGCAGTGAACCAAAGAGCTATGCCTTCTTTGCTTCAGTATTCTTCTTTCCGACTTGCTTTTGTACCATCATCCCATTTAGTGGGAGACGTGGCGTTGACGGGAATATGGGATGTTGTGGGATGCCAGGGTCTGTTCTCTGACAGCTTGTGGTTCTTGTCTCTCCCAGGACTTGTCCCGAAATGTCTCAGGCTGTGGTAAGTGCTCCTAAAGATACTCTAAATTGAAGGAGGACTGGGTCTGAACACACAGTGAGTTCAACGTGTAACCATTTAGGTTATTTATTAGGTTTGATTATGCCATCATGTAGTCAAAATCAATGACAGATACAGCGACATAAGTGGATGTGACTGAAAAAATATAGGCCTATGTCCAACTGTCCTGTATGGCTTGTAGGACATGTCTGATGTGACAGATTGATATTACGTATCAGTCAAGAATTTTTACAGTGTGTGACTGACTTTTGGTCTAATGTTGAAATGCACATTGTGTATTGAAAAAAAGACTGAAAGAGATGCCAAAAAATACCAGCTTGTGGCATATTTCAACTTCAATGTCATCGATTCGCTACATTTCCATGTCATTATCACAATATAATCAGCATTAATCGACTACTTTGCACATAAAAGTAAAAACGAAATACAATACACTCCAGATGGTTAACAAACCACATTTTTATTTTAGTGTCATATGGACGTTTATGGCCTATACCACCTATCCTCTGTCCTGAGATGCTCAGTTTCCCAAACCTTGATCTGCTCCCATCTGCATAGCACAGTGCCCTTGAGTGAGTGAGTCCCTGTTATTTGTCACTGGAAGACTATTTTTCTCTGTTGGAAAAAGTACCACAGGGCCCTAGGGGATTACAGCTCTAAAAGCTGTTGTCTGTGCCAGCCAGAAAGGAGAACATTTAGGCCGAGAGAGAAAGAGAGAGAGAGTATAAAGTAGATTTGAGTGAAAACATGTTTCCGAGCATGACTCTGACAGAACAAGCGGTATAATCTGAAGGGGAAATGCTGGATTTAACAATGAGCATATTTGTTCTATTGCCGATGCAGTCCTGGACTTGTATTTTCTGAAGGAGTTTTGACTGTGAGGTTTAAATGCATTCTAGGGATCATAAAGCAAATTCTGTGATTAAGTGCTGTATCGGCCTTGTATAGCTGCTTGCTTATGAAACAGTTATTACATTATTACAGTATTTTATTCTTTGTTGGGGAAGAACACTGTACAAGTCAGGCACCAATAAACAGAAACATTGTATATAGGTACATACAGTAGTTGAGAAATGATCTTTTGTTGAACAGCGCCAATGCACACAACTCAGTCTTCTCTCCTTGTACAGTACTATGTTACTAAACCACTACCACCCGCCACCCTTCACCACAAAGACTTTGCCTAACGATGTTAACACTGATTTACACACCAGGGTTCATTTAAATCCAACCAGAAGAGAGACTTTATTTCTAGAGACACTTCATTGTGTGTTCTCCCCCCTTGTAATGGCTTCCAAATGGCCTGAGTATGATTTTCACATCAATTTATTGTATATAAACAAGCGGCCGCATAAACCAAGCATAAAACCCCCTATTGTTAAGGCTTACCCCTATCGTTAAAACTCCCTGCTACATCAGACATAGGAGGGGGAAATGAAACTGATGGAACTACCAGGGAGGAAATGGAAGGGTTAATTGTAGGCATGCAATTGGCTCGTTGATCCAACCAGAAAACAAATAAGAGTCACTGTGCGTGTGTGTGTGTGTGTGTGTGTGTGTGTGTGTGTGTGTGTGTGTGTGTGTGTGTGTGTGTGTGTGTGTGTGTGTGTGTGTGTGTGTGTGTGTGTGTGTGTGTGTGTGTGTGTCTGTAGGGGGGATAAGAGCAATGGCCTGCTAGGAGCGTCATGAAACACATATTACTTAACAGCTGATAAAAGTCCTGATCATATTTACTGAATAGCCAGGAACATATCTGAAAACCATGCCAATATGTATAGTTACACTTTCAACACAGGTACACTGAGATCACTATGGACCCTCCACACTGTCGATAGCCACAATCTTTACAGTAAAAAGCTGAAGAACATATGCACATCCAGCTGTGCTTAATGCAAACCCATGGAAAACAGAAAGGAAAACGCCCCACACTGCTGCTCACGTTTCGAAGCGTTGTTGTAAATAAATATCACCTGGGAGCATGAGCAGCAGTGAGCTGTGTTTTCCTTTCTGTTTTCCACAATCTTTACAGTAACATCACTCCTTCACATTATTCAACCTGTCGGTCTGTAGACTACATTGTGTGGACAACAAAGTTCATTCTAATTTTCTTAACTCTCTAAATCTAACTCCTCTGCAAATGTACTACATCTTTGCTACATCGTGGACAATAAAGTTTTCAAATTCAAACTTTCCACACACCCAAAATACTGCACAACCGGTTGGTCGGTTAAGAGGGCTAAAAAGCAGCTTGGGGATCCACCCCTTTTCTCCTGCTCTCTGGCCTGAGGGCCCTTTGTGGTTTCATGCCGTGCCAAGGATTCACACCAGCAATTTGACCTGTCAGTATGGCCGTGAATCAACCCTGAAAAGGGATCATTAGTCTGAGGGATTTATTGGAGACACACAAGCCACATTTTCATTCTCAAGAGGAATGGAAGAAGCCTGAGGGCGAAGTGGGGGGGTAATAGGGGGCAAATAACTAGGGAAGGGGGTGAGGGGAGGGGGGTTCACTGCTTAGTAGTTCACTGCTTAGTAGTCTTGTTATTTAACCTTTTTTAGTCAGGTAAGTCAGTTAAGAACAAATTCTTATTAACAATGACGGCCTAGTTATGCAGAGAGAATGCACAGCTTCTCGTTTTGATTTTATGTTATCAATAAAATAGAGTTTTACTTCCACCACAGCATGGGAACAATGAGCTCTTACTGTACATTAGCCCTATAGAGCTCTTACTGTCCATTAGCCCTATAGAGCTCTTACTGTCCATTAGCCCTATAGAGCTCTTACTGTACATTAGCCCTATAGAGCTCTTACCGTACATTAGCCCTATAGAGCTCTTACTGTACATTAGCCCTATAGAGCTCTTACTGTACATTAGCCCTATAGAGCTCTTACTGTCCATTAGCCCTATAGAGCTCTTACTTTACATTAGCCCTATAGAGCTCTTACTGTACATTAGCCCTATAGAGCTCTTACTGTACATTAGCCCTATAGAGCTCTTACTGTACATTAGCCCTATAGAGCTCTTACTGTCCATTAGCCCTATAGAGCTCTTACTGTACATTAGCCCTATAGAGCTCTTACTGTACATTAGCCCTATAGAGCTCTTACTGTCCATTAGCCCTATAGAGCTCTTACTGTACATTAGCCCTATAGAGCTCTTACTGTACATTAGCCCTATAGAGCTCTTACTGTACATTAGCCCTATAGAGCTCTTACTGTCCATTAGCCCTATAGAGCTCTTACTGTACATTAGCCCTATAGAGCTCTTACTCTACATTAGCCCTATAGAGCTCTTACTGTACATTAGCCCTATAGAGCTCTTACTGTACATTAGCCCTATAGAGCTCTTACTGTACATTAGCCCTATAGAGCTCTTACCATACATTAGCCCTATAGAAACTCCCTTTAAAGTTTTTGTTGAACTTTTATTACACTCACATAGCAGTCAAAACAAACTAAAATCCATGGCACATTTAGACAACAAAATGAAGTGAAATTGTCTCTGTGATCTTGAATAGTTAAAGGGACTCATTAATTAGAGAACAGAAGTATGCTATGGGTGCACTGTTCCGTTGTAGACTTACTGTAGGTAGTGTTAGTTGGTAACTGTTAGTATGGGTTAGTATGGGTGCACTGTTCCGTTGTAGACTTACTGTAGGTAGTGTTAGTTGGTTTTGACTGTGGGTGTTTCTGCCCGTTACTGTGTTTTAGTCAGGGGGTAGCTATTGTATCTGAATGGAGAGGTAGCCAGGGGTTCCCAAACTTTTTCATTTGGGGCCCCCCTTCCAGTGTTGGGTAACATCCCCCAACACTGCACGCATGCACACATGCCACATCTTTTTCTATGGGCAAAAACACTGTTCACTGACCCAGAGTTGGAGAACCACTGAACTAAGCCATAAGGTAAGTCATCAATGATCCGGAACTCCAATTTGAGCAGCAGCAGCTGAAAAATGAGCTCCTACAAATATTGAAATTTACATGGTTTTTAGTGTGAAGTACATCGGAAAAAAGCAAAAGAAAACTGCAAGACTGAATAGGAGAAAAAACAAGCAACAAACAAAGAAGATAACTATTTTTCATAAAATTGTAGTTATCTTAGCAAGCTGAATTGTTTACCAGTTGCTAAGCAGTTGCTAGGGACTCTTTTGGAAGAAGCTAGCTAGCTAACGAAGAACAACAAAGAATATCTAGTTAACAGAAGAAAAGAAAGAGAAAATCAGGACAGAAGAAAAAGGATATCAAAGTGAAACAGTTCTCGAAAGACACAGGAGACAATAATACAAGAAACAACACTTCTGTAGCTTGTCAACTATGTGTCTGTCTATCCCTGTTCTCTCCTCTCTGCACAGGCCATACAAACGCTTCACACCGCGTGGCCGCTGCCACTCTAACCTGGTGGTCCCAGCGCGCACGACCCACGTGGAGTTCCAGGTCTCCGGCAGCCTCTGGAACTGCCGGTCTGCAGCCAACAAGGCTGAGTTCATCTCAGCCTATGCTACCCTCCAGTCCCTAGACTTCCTGGCGCTGACGGAAACATGGATTACCACAGATAACACTGCTACTCCTACTGCTCTCTCTTCGTCTGCCCACGTGTTCTCGCATACCCCTAGAGCATCGAGCCAGCGGGGTGGTGGCACTGGAATCCTCATCTCTCCCAAGTGGACATTCTCTCTTTCTCCCCTGACCCATCTGTCTATCTCCTCATTTGAATTCCATGCTGTCACAGTTACCAGCCCTATCAAGCTTAACATCCTTATCATTTATCGCCCTCCAGGTTCCCTTGGAGAGTTCATCAATGAGCTTGACGCCTTGATAAGTTCCTTTCCTGAGGATGGCTCACCTCTCACAGTTCTGGGTGACTTTAACCTCCCCACGTCTACCTTTGACTCATTCCTCTCTGCCTCCTTCTTTCCACTCCTCTCCTCTTTTGACCTCACCCTCTCACCTTCCCCCCCTACTCACAAGGCAGGCAATACGCTTGACCTCATCTTTACTAGATGCTGTTCTTCCACTAATCTCATTGCAACTCCCCTCCAAATCTCCGACCACTACCTTGTATCCTTTTCCCTCTTGCTCTCATCCAACACTTCTCACTCTGCCCCTACTCGGATGGTATTGCGCCGTCCCAACCTTCGCTCTCTCTCTCCCGCTACTCTCTCCTCTTCCATCCTATCATCTCTTCCCTCTGCTCAAACCTTCTCCAACCTATCTCCTGATTCTGCCTCCTCAACCCTCCTCTCCTCCCTTTCTGCATCCTTTGATTTTCTCTGTCCCCTATCCTCCAGGCCGGCTCGGTCCTCCCTTCCTGCTCCGTGGCTCGACGACTCACTACGAGCTCACAGAACAAGGCTCCGGGCAGCCGAGCGGAAATGGAGGAAAACTCGCCTCCCTGCGGACCTGGCATCCTTTCACTCACTCCTCTCTACATTCTCCTCTTCTGTCTCTGCTGCTAAAGCCACTTTCTACCACTCTAAATTCCAAGCATCTGCCTCTAACCCTAGGAAGCTCTTTGCTACCTTCTCCTCCCTCCTGAATCCTCCTCCCCCTCCCCCCCCCCCTCCTCCCTCTCTGCGGATGACTTCATCAACCATTTTGAAAAGAAGGTTGACGATATCCGATCCTCGTTTGCTAAGTCAAACGACACCGCTGGTCCTGCTCACACTGCCCTACCCTGTGCTTTGACCTCTTTCTCCCCTCTCTCTCCAGATGAAATCTCGCGTCTTGTGACGGCCGGCCGCCCAACAACCTGCCCACTTGACCCTATCCCCTCCTCTCTTCTCCAGACCATTTCCGGAGACCTTCTCCCCTTCCTCACCTCGCTCATCAACTCATCCTTGACCGCTGGCTACGTCCCTTCCGTCTTCAAGAGAGCGAGAGTTGCACCCCTTCTGAAAAAACCTACACTCGATCCCTCCGATGTCAACAACTACAGACCAGTATCCCTTCTTTCTTTTCTCTCCAAAACTCTTGAACGTGCCGTCCTTGGCCAGCTCTCCTGCTATCTCTCTCAGAATGACCTTCTGATCCTAATCAGTCAGGTTTCAAGACTGGGCATTCAACTGAGACTGCTCTTCTCTGTGTCACGGAGGCTCTTCGCACTGCTAAAGCTAACTCTCTCTCCTCTGCTCTCATCCTTCTAGACCTATCTGCTGCCTTTGATACTGTGAACCATCAGATCCTCCTCTCCACCCTCTCCGAGTTGGGCATCTCCGGCGCGGCCCACGCTTGGATTGCGTCCTACCTGACAGGTCGCTCCTACCAGGTGGCGTGGCGAGAATCTGTCTCCGCACCATGCGCTCTCACCACTGGTGTCCCCCAGGGCTCTGTTCTAGGCCCTCTCCTATTCTCGCTATACACCAAGTCACTTGGCTCTGTCATATCCTCACATGGTCTCTCCTATCATTGCTATGCAGACGACACACAATTAATCTTCTCCTTTCCCCCTTCTGATAACCAGGCGGCGAATCGCATCTCTGCATGTCTGTCAGACATATCAGTGTGGATGACGGATCACCAGCTCAAGCTGAACCTCGGCAAGACGGAGCTGCTCTTCCTCCCGGGGAAGGACTGCCCGTTCCATGATCTCGCCATCACGGTTGACAACTCACTTGTGTCCTCCTCCCAGAGTGCTAAGAACCTTGGCGTGATCCTGGACAACACCCTGTCGTTCTCCACTAACATCAAGGCGGTGACCCGATCCTGTAGGTTCATGCTCTACAACATTCGCAGAGTACGACCCTGCCTCACACAGGAAGCGGCGCAGGTCCTAATCCAGGCACTTGTCATCTCCCGTCTGGATTACTGCAACTCGCTGTTGGCTGGGCTCCCTGCCTGTGCCATTAAACCCCTACAACTCATCCAGAACGCCGCAGCCCGTCTGGTGTTCAACCTTCCCAAGTTCTCTCACGTCACCCCGCTCCTTCGCTCTCTCCACTGGCTTCCAGTTGAAGCTCGTATCCGCTACAAGACCATGGTGATTGCCTACGGAGCTGTGAAGGGAACGGCACCTCCATACCTTCAGGCTCTGATCAGGCCCTACACCCAAACAAGGGCACTGCGTTCATCCACCACTGGCCTGCTGGCCCCCCTACCTCTGAGGAAGCACAGTTCCCGCTCAGCCCAGTCAAAACTGTTCGCTGCTCTGGCACCCCAATGGTGGAACAAGCTCCCTCACGACGCCAGGACAGCGGAGTCAATCACCACCTTCCGGAGACACCTGAAACCCCACCTCTTTAAGGAATACCTAGGATAGGATAAAGTAATCCTTCTAACCCCCCCCCCCTTAAAAGATTTAGATGCACTATTGTAAAGTGGTTGTTCCACTGGATATCATAAGGTGAATGCACCATTTTGTAAGTCGCTCTGGATAAGAGCGTCTGCTAAATGACTTAAATGTAATGTAAATGTAAATGTAAGAGCATGCTACTCTTAGTTGGTCTTGTAAATGAAGGGAGGAACTAGCCAGGCAGCCTATGATTTTGGGTGTCGAAACAATGAGTTAGTACGGGCATGTGGTTGCGTCATGCTTGTCGAGACTGGCTGTAAGAGGCAAGGTGAGATTGAAAGTGACACAGCAGCTGTGTTTCGGAGACAGCGAAGATAGCTGTGAAGACAATTGAAGTACAACAAAGTCTGCACCCCAAAATTCACCCCTCGTCCATATGGACCCTGGTCAAAAGTAGTACACAATATAGGGAATTGGGTGCATTTGGGACAGATGTCTGGAAGCTCTAAATTGTCAGGTATTCGCACCAGACTGGCAACGGTTTGCTGTATGATCGTCCTCCGTCATTATGAATAGTCCTCTGTGGCTGTGGGAATATGTCTGCCCTAGTGTATGATGAAAAACTGAACTTAAACAGGAAGGAAAGTAACGCAAAAACATGTAATACTGTAAATGTGGATATATTTTTTATGGACCTACGAAACACCCATACAACTCTCTTTCCACAATCCACACACAAACACACATCTCTTTTCACAGCTGTGATGGCTCTATAATCGATAATCACTGATATAATTGCTGACAGTTCAACTTTTACTATGCAACATACATGCAAATCTCTCCCCCATCTCTACCCTCATCTCTCCCTCACTCTCTCTCCCAAACACACCCACACGTAAACACACCTCTGTGTAAGATATTAGAGATGAGAGTGACAGCCTCCCACCCAAGAACTAGTCTGAGCAGCGCCTGAACGCCACTTAAAGACTCCTTATTAGGGCGGCATGTTAATGAGTTGCGTTCAATGGCGTAATTTTCAAGTGTCCAAGTGCCTGGATAATTGTGCCCCAATTACCTGTCAACACTGACAGCATGAGTACAGAACATCCTAGTCTCACACATTTAATTAACCCAGATCCCAAGATTGGTTTGTTGGTTGGCATTTTTGGGAGAGCATTCACAATCGCTTGAAGTTGAACCACATCCTTCAACATATAGTTTCAGAAGAAATCTTTCTTGTTTTCTAAATGTTGCAGAGAATGGAGACAGATGGGTAAAAGCTTGAAGGGTTATGCAGGTTTGAGGTATATAGAAATGTGGAGGATGAGCTTCAAAGCTCTAGGAGTTAGTATCACGTGTGTTCTAGGAGTTAGTATCACGTGTGTTCTAGAAGTTAGTATCACGTGTGTTCTAGGAGTTAGTATCACGTGTGTTCTAGGAGTTAGTATCACGTGTGTTCTAGAAGTTAGTATCACGTGTGTTCTAGAAGTTAGTATCACGTGTGTTCTAGGAGTTAGTATCACGTGTGTTCTAGGAGTTAGTATCACGTGTGTTCTAGGAGTTAGTATCACGTGTGTTCTAGGAGTTAGTATCGCGGGTGTTCTAGGAGTTAGTATCATGTGTGTTCTAGAAGTTAGTATCACGTGTGTTCTAGGAGTTAGTATCATGTGTGTTCTAGGTGTTAGTATCACGTGTTCTAGGAGTTAGTGTCACGTGTTCTATGAGTTAGTATCACGCGTGTTCTAGGAGTTAGTATCACACGTGTTCTAGGAGTTAGTAGCACGTGTTCTAGGAGTTAGTATTACGTGTGTTCTAGGAGTTAGTATCACGTGTGTTCTAGGAGTTAGTATCACGTGTGTTCTAGGTGTTAGTATCACGTGTGTTCTAGGAGTTAGTATCATGTGTGTTCTAGGAGTTAGAATCACGTGTGTTCTAGAAGTTAGTGTCACATGTGTTCTAGGAGTTAGTATCGCGTGTGTTCTAGGTGTTAGTATCATGTGTGTTCTAGGAGTTAGAATCACGTGTTTTAGGAGTTAGTATTACTTGTGTTCTAGAAGTTAGTATCACGTGTGTTCTAGGAGTTAGTATCACGTGTGTTCTAGGAGTTAGTAATACGTGTGTTCTAGAGTTAGTATCACGTGTGTTCTAGGAGTTAGTATTACGTGTGTTCTAGGAGTTAGTATCGCGTGTGTTCTAGGAGTTAGTATCACATGTGTTCTAGGAGTTAGTATCACGTGTGTTTCTGTTAGATGCCTACCTACTCATGTAACACTACTATGGATGTTCATTATTAGACTAACATAGCTGGACTCCACTGCTGGTCATACAATCTATCTGTAATTGGAATTACACCGAACAAAAATGTAAACACAACATGCCACAATTTCAAAGAAGCTACTGAGTTACAGCTCCTAGAAGGAAATCAGTGAGGTGAAATACATTCATTAGGCCCTAATCTATGGAGTTCACATGACTGGGAATACAGATTTACATCTGTTGGTCAAAGATACCTTTTTAAAAAAGGGCGCATGGATCAGAAAACCAGTCAGTATCTGGTGTGACCACCATTTGCCTCATGCAACGTGGCACATCTCCTTTGCATAGTGTTCTCATCAATGGCTGTGCGAAGTTGCTGGATATTGGCAGGAACTGGAAAACGCTGTCGTACTCGTCGATCCAGAACATCCCAAACATGCTCAATGGGTGTCTTGTCCGGTGAGTATCCAGGCCATGGAAGAACTGGGACATTTTCAGCATTCATGAATTATGTACAGATCCGTGTGACATGGGGCTGTGCAATATCATGCTGAAACATGAGGTGATGGCGGTGGATGAATGGCACGACAATGGGCCTCCAGATCTCGTCACAGTATCTCTGTGCATTCAAATTGCCATAAACAAAATGTAATTGGGTTCGTTGTCCATAGCTTATGCCTGCCCATACCATAACCCCACCGCCACCATGGGGCACTCTGTTCACAACGTTGACATCAGCAAACCGCTCCCAAACACAACGCCAAATTCGCGGTCTGCCATCTGCCCGGTTCAAATGAAATCCGGATTAATTCCGTGAAGAGGTCACTTCTCCTGCGGGCCAGTGGCCATCAAAGGTGAACATTTGCCCTCTGAAGTCGGTTACGACGCCGAACTGCAGTCAGGTCAAGACCCTGGTGAGGATGACGAGCACGCCGATGAGCTTCCCTGAGACAGAATTTCTGCACAAACTCTGAAACTTTGGTTGTGCAAACCCACAGTTTCATCAGCTGTCCTGGTGGTGTAGAAGCCAGATCTGAAGGTCCTGGGCTGGCGTGGTTACGCGTGGTCTGCGGTTGTGAGGCCGGTTGGTCGTACAGCCAAATTTTCTAAAACAACGTTGGAGGCGGCTTATGGAAATTAACATAACATTATCTGGCAACAGCTCTGTTGGACATTCCTGCAGTCAGCATGCCAAATGCAAGCTCCCTCAAAACTTTGAGACACCTGTGGCATCGTGTTGTGCTACAAAATTGCACATTTTACAGTGGCCTTTTATTGTCCCCAGCACAAGATACACCTGTGTAATGATCATGCTGTTTAATCAGCTTCTTGATATTCCACACCTGTCAGGTGGATGGATTATCTTGGCAAAGGAGAAACGCTCAATAACAGGGATGTAAACAAATTTGTGCACCAAATTTGAGAGAAATGAGCTATGTGTGCGTATGTAAAATTTCGGGAATCTTTTATTTCAGCTAATGAAACATGAGACCAACACTTTACATGTTGCATTTATATTTTTGTTCAGTATAAAATTGACATTAAAGGAAAGAATGCATTTGATCACTACAATTTGTCCTACTACAATATTATGGTTTCAAATGATAATACTTTATGGCAGGTATTCCGAAATTTTGTGCAAGTCTCTCAATGACATCAAGGCATGATTTAGGAGAATGACGTAGTTAGGTGCACAGATCTCAAGTCAAATGCCACCCTACATTTATCTTTATTGACTTTAATGGGACTGTAACATGTCATGCAGGACTACTTTAAGAGACGTAAGCTAATTTTCCCACGCACGTGCAACAAGTATATTTGCATGTGCGAATGAATGACAATACATATAGAGTTGCCTCAGCCATGTGAGTACAATACAATAGGTGTGCTTTTCCTATTTTGATGCAGGGTTGCTTCAACTTCATCGAATGAGAAGCAATGACAGCAACAAACATATCAGGCTATGGAATAGGGAGGGAATAGACAATATGCCGATGGGGTTTAAACAGTGTTGCTACACTATATGTGATTTGTGGAGAGATGGGCCTCCCATCCCACACGGGTCACCCTCCTGTCTGGCTGGATTGGCCTTGCATTAGCAGAGGACTCTAGGGGCCATCCCTGTTCGCTCTGATTAGCTGAACGTTAGCCTCTGAAGCCTGGAGGTCCCCGGGGAACATAGAGAAAGATCCTGGCCCCGCAGTGGAATTAGAGTTTCAGAGAGGGCAGGATTACATCACCCTGGCACCCCATGCTGGGGGGCCAAACTGCTAGCAAGAGTCCCTGACCTGACAACAACATGAGCATCAACAACAGGCTGTGATTATTTAAAGAACTCCGAGGGCCACGTTTTCTTCAACTCATGGCCTCGTTCCACCTGTTCCACCTGCCTAGGTAATTACAGAAGACCTTCCTTTCTCATGGCGATGCTTCTCCTCGAGGTGGAGTGTTAATATGATGTCGGACTTGCTCGCTCCTTCACTTCTTCTCTTCCACGAGTGTCTCTTGGCCATTGGCCCAATAACATGACCAAACGATTTCATTGTTCAATGTGAGTTGGGTCTGTGAGTAGTGATGTGTTGTGGAGATGGAAAAATAGATTTGTTTGGAGCGGCGTATGGTCCCACTCGTAAACAGAGAAACTGTCTATGAAATGTCCAAAGGATAAAAAGAACTGAACAGTGTGGGTAGTGTTCGTTTGTTTGTTTTTTTCGGCACACGAATCAGTTTTGCCCAAATATCAGAGACCACCAGTGAAAACAAACATATGAGGGGATGAACAAACAAACTGTCACTTTCTTTTTCTTCAAGTCCTGACACAATCACATATTCATACTTCAGGGTTTGTTCAAATTAGAGGCTTTCTGAAATTACCAAATTAGCATAATCCCAGTAATTAAAGTCGCTCGTAATTATATTCACAATAACAGTGCCATGCAAATGTCTCTCATCTCCCCCGTATAATACAGAGTAAACTGTACAGTACCTTTGTAAAGGCAGACTATTTTATTATAACTTCTACATTTAATTTAATCATTATTGTTGCTTGACCGCTAAGTACACCAGTTGCGTTTTAGATAGATTTATAGTGGATTATGTATTTGTGTGTAAACTCTACAAGAGTACCATAATTATTCAATTGGAACTAACGTACCACAAATTAAAAGTAACGCCATGTTTTTCCCGCTAAACATTTTTTCTGTCGTTCACTTTTCAACCTTATCACTGTTGTTACAAGAGGAGAAATAGGGCATTAAGAAAAGAAGAGGCATGCCAGTTATTCCTCTTGAAGTGACATTTCACATTTCACTGCATACCCTGAGGTGCTTCATTTGTAAATTCATCAATGTCAACACTCTGGAGCTCAGATGAAGGCTTTGAATGAAACAGAAGCCAGCTAATCATGTCAACACAGAGATATTTCATTTCTAATTAGAAAGTACACTTAAAAAAAAATTGCATTGTGACCTTTTTGACATTACTTCACTTGAAACATGCACACAGTAAAAACACGTTACACGTACTTACTGTAAGTACATTTTTGGAGGAATTAGTACTCTTCTAGTTACTCTCTGAGAGTGACAACAGCAGAGGCTGTGAGGACACAGTCCGAGACTTTATGTCAACTCAACTAAAACTGCCCACTGATGTTGTGCGTGATGTCACTTTCTCCAGAGTCCATAGAATAGGTAAGGCCTCTGGAAATAGGCCACGGGCTATTATTGCATGTTTTGACAAGATTAAGCAAAAGGAAATGACGAAGAACATGGGCAGAGAACTCAGAAACACTGATTTTGGAATGAATGATCACTTCCCCACCGAGATCAATGAAAGGAGAAAAAAACTATATCCCATCATGAAGGAAAAACGTTGTCTGAATCAACGAGTCTCCATGGTGATGGATAAACTTTATATCAACAGGCAATTGTATCGGGACTCTAGAGTAACTCCCTGGCTATTTTAATTTAATGTTCAAATTTGAGTTTGTATGTTGTAGTGTATCATGACAACTTCAACTATAACGAATACATGCTCTATTGATCTTCACTTGACAAGGAAAGGGTTGCATATAGCTCAGGTTAATGTATGTAGCCTTCCTAACAAAATACATGAGGTTTTTAACTTGGTCAACATAAATAATATTCATATTTTGGCCTTGACCGAAACGCATTTAGGTGCATCTGTAAATGATGGGCAAATTAACATTCATGGATATAGTCTACTGAGAAGAGACAGGAATAGGAATGGTGGGGGTGTAGCACTGTATATTCAGAATCAGATACCTTTTAAGAGAAGGGATGACCTTAGTGTATGTCAAGTAGAGGCACTATGGGCTCAGGTACATCTGCCTCACCAGGCAGCCATATTGGTAGGATGTGTGTATAGACCTCCTAGCTCTAAGGTGTCCTATCTGGATGACTTATGCACTGGGTTTGACAAGGCCACAGATAGCAACAGAGATGTATTTATCTTGGGTGATTTTAATATAAATTGGAAGGATCACAATAATTTGAATAGAACAAAATTGATGAGATATGCGGAGAACTGTGGTTTGAAACAAATGGTTAATGATACTACTAGATCATCAATTAAGTTGGGTCATCGTTCAGACACATGCATTGATCTGATTTTCTGTAATATACCATCGCAATGCTTAAAAGCCAGATCAATGCCAGTGGGCTGGACAGACCATAATATTGTGACCATAACCATGAACACCAAGGTTCCAAAGAAACCCCCTAGGATTGTGGTCAAGAGAAATTTTAAAACATTTAATTATGAGGTATTTCTAAATGATTTGGCTGCTGTACCCTGGGAGCTGATTTATCTAGAGGATGATTTAAATCACGCTACAGAATGTTTTATTGATTTGCTCACTGAGGTTATGGACCATCATGCCCCTATAAGAAAGAGTACAGTTGGTGCTCGTCCATCTCCATGGATTGATGATGAACTGGGTGAGGCTTTTTCTCAAAGAAATATGTTAAAAGTCTTAGCAGCCAAATCAAAATCAGAAATTGATGAACAGAATTATAGAACATTGCGTAATTATGCAGTTAAATTGAATCGAAGGGGAAAAAAGTTATTTTTCAACAATGCATTTATTGATTGTAAAAATGATTCTAAAAAGGTATGGAATACAGTTAAGGGTTTACTTGGTACATCTATCTCATCATGCCCATCTAGTGTGGAGGTTGACGGGAGAATAATAACAAAACCAGTTGATATTGCCAATCATTTTGCAGATTTTTTCACAAAGAAAATTAATTTACTGAGCAACAATGTAAACATACATTCTTCCAAACAAGCTATTGTCCAATGGATTGATGATCATATTATGAGCAACAAGATCTGCTCTTTTAGTCTGCAAACGGTGTCAGTGGAGGAGGTGTTAAACCTTTTGAAGTCATTACCTGATGGGAAATCTACAGGTTATGATCTTATGGACAATTTTTTGCTTCGCTGTGCTGCTCCCCAGATTGCAGTTCCACTGAGATACATATTTAATTGGTCAATGGAAAAGGGGATGTTTGCAAATGTATGGAAGCATGCTAAACTTTGTCCTATTCCAAAAGACTGCAAAGAACCCGCTACTCCTGCCAATAGTCGACCAATTAGTCTACTCCCTACACTCAGTAAGATATTGGAGGGTATTGTGAGTAGACAAATATGGGAGTACATGGAAAATAATGATTTGATTACAGCCAATCAGCATGCTTATCGCAAAAATCATTCCACTACCACTGCATTGGTTGACATGACTGACCAGTGGCTCAATGCTATGGATAATGGCAAGTTTGTGGGGGTACTATTTTTAGATTTCAGTGCAGCATTTGATTTAGTGGATCATGAGATAATTTTGACAAAATTAATGCATTATGGTTTTAAGGAGGTAGCATTGAATTGGGTACAGTCATATCTAACTGACAGGAAACAGTCCACCTATATCAATGGTTCATTTTCTTCCCCTCATGCTTTAAACTGTGGAATACCGCAGGGCAGCTGCCTTGGGCCACTTCTTTATTTAATATATACCAACGACCTTTCCTATGCCCTAGCTGAAACTCAAGCTACTATATTTGCAGATGATACTACAATTTATGCAGCAGGACAATCAGTTCAACAGGTACAGCAAGCTTTACAAGGAGATTTGGAGAATATTAGGGAGTGGGTTTGCCAGAATAAACTTGTTTTAAACACCAAGAAAACCAAAGTTATGTTGGTCTGTTCCACTAGGAAAAGGCCAAAACAGCATGGGATACAATTAAGTATGGGAGGAGTACAAATTGAAGAAGTGGCAGAAACCAAACTATTAGGAGTGCAGCTAGACAACTGCTTATCATGGTCATCTCAAATAACTAATCTATGTAAAAAAAATATTAAAACAGCATGCATAATCAGAAGGATAGCTAAATATTTACCAGGAAAACTTCTTAAGCAAATAACACAAGCTTTAATTGAGAGTCAAGTGAACTACTGTTCTGTGGTCTGGGGAAATGCATCATCAAGTGAAGTTAGGAGGCTGCAGATTGCACAGAACAAAGCAGCAAGGATTGTTTTACGGTGGAGATATGGTTTTTCTGTTGCAGTCATACGCAATGTTCTTGGTTGGTCATCAATCGACAAGATAATTGAAAAAAACATGCTTATTTTATTTCATAATATACATCATTTAAAACGGCCAAGTTCTATTCACAACGGTATTCAGTTGGTAAGAGACAGACATTCCGTAAATACTAGGAATAGATTGTCCACCATCTATGCGTTACCCAAACAGAAAAGAGAAATAGGCAAAAGAACATTTCGATTTAGAGCAATAAAGAAATGGAATAAATTAACTGAGCAAATCAGAAACCTTTCAATATATAAATTTAAACATTATTTTAAAACAATTTAAATATAATACACAGAAATGTTGTGGGATTACAGTAGATGAAGAATTCATATTTTTTAGATTGATTACTTATTGGTTTATTACATTAGTATATTATGTATGTTTGTAATAGTGTGTTATATGTGAAATTGTGTTCGTATATAAATTGTATTTTAATATTTAAGGACTCTTGGAAGATTAGTCCAAATGGGGACTAAAAGAGATCCAAATAAAATCAAATCAAAAAAAATCTCTGTGGGCTGTACTGTCTGGAAGAATTAGTACTCTTCTAGTTACTCTCTGTGGGCTGTACTGTCTGGAGGAACTAGTACTCTTCTAGTTACTCTCTATGGGCTGTACTGTCTGGAGGAATTAGTACTCTTCTAGTTACTCTCTGTGGGCTGTACTGTCTGGAGGAACTAGTTCTCTCTAGTTACTCTCTGTGGGCTGTACTGTCTGGAGGAATTAGTACTCTTCTAGTTACTCTCTGTGGGCTGTACTGTCTGGAGGAACTAGTTCTCTCAAGTTACTCTCTGTGGGCAGTACTGTCTGGAGGAACTAGTACTCTTCTAGTTACTCTCTGTGGGCTGTACTTGTAGTCTTACTCAAGTAATGAAGTACTCTGTTACATTTACCAAATCACTTCAGTTAGATTTAAAGTATTATACTGTATAGTCGCTGTCAAATGAAAAAAACTTGTCACTCTTGTCACTCAAATGTTGTGATTTTCATTTTATTTTACATGATTCGATACTATTGGTTTCCCTTTACATCTGTAAGAACGTTTCACGACCCCTTGACCAAATAAATGTATTCTAAATATCTTGTCATCAAAAATCTTAAGTCGATTGGCTCTCAAAGTTGTCGGTCAAACCCTGTATCTCCATCACAGCTCTTGAAGTGAAGCGCACATCTTCACTCCTAAAGAGATTTTTGTTTGTGTGTTCTTGGCCAAATGCAATCAGAGGTAAATTGGACTTGAGTTACCTTCTGCCTTTGTAATATTATATATTTCTGGAGTAATATAAGTGTTTCTCATATACAATTCTGCTGTTGAAATGTTATTTTGAGGGCGAGTGCAAATGAAATGGCTAGGTAGCGAACATTAGCTAGTTAGCCATTTTGCTTTGGCTAACGCAGAATCTGACAGAATGTTCAATCTCCTATTTTTAGCTCCCCATATGATCTCTGCTTGTTGGCTAAATTAGCTAGCCACCATGTCATTGGCATTGGCATGAATATTGAACAGATTAATAAGATGTGTGTGGCAATGGCTAACTAGCTAGCTATCACTTTAGGTTGCTACTAGAATCTACAAATCCAAGAGTGGAAGACTCCTATCTCGTCTCTAACATTTAGGTTCACTATTTGTGAACAGTCCCATCACAAGTCAGATAGTTGAATAAACTTAATTTATACGTACTTTACCTGTTGTCCTCTGATTTTGTCCTTAAGTAGTAGGTAAAGTGAGACAAAATATCCACAGAATAGTGTTATTAAGCCGACTTCAGTACGCTGGTCTGTATGAAGCACAGACCAAACGTTGTCCCACGCAATCAGCTGGCAAATTTCATAAGCACTTCCAGCTGATTGCGAGAGGACGCATTTTGGTCGACAATGTTTGGTTACATTTGGCTATTATTTACATATTGTGCATCACGTGAAAATACAAGCAACAGAACACACCGGCACTGCAAAAAGTCTCATGTGAGCTAGATCAACCGGTCAACTCAGCGCAGAATCCTCCTACTCAATTGAGCTCACTCACTGTGTGTGTGTGTGTGTGTGTGTGTGTGTGTGTGTGTGTGTGTGTGTGTGTGTGTGTGTGTGTGTGTGTGTGTGTGTGGTGTGTGTGTGTGTGTGGGGGGGGCTGTGTGTGTGTGTGTGTGTGTGTGTGTCTAAATGTCATTCTGTTTTTATGACAAGGCCTATAAGCTCATTTCTCACACATATCAGTAACTTTTTGTGATATATACAGGTGCATTCAGAAAGTAATAAGACCCCTTGACATTTTTCACATTTTGTTACGTTACAGCCCTGTTCTAAAATGGATTAAATAAATTGTTTTCCACACCAATCTACACACAATACCCCATAATGGCAAAACTAAACATGGTTTTTACACATTTTTGCAAATGTATTAAAAATAGAAATAACTTATTTACATACAGTTGAAGTCAGAAGTTTACATACACCTTAGCCAAATACATTTAAACTCAGTTTCACAATTCCTGATATTTAATCCTAGTAAAAATTCCCTGTCTTAGGTCAGTTAGGTTCACTTTATTTAAAAAATGTGGAATGTCAGAATAACAGTAGCGAGAATGATTTATTTCAGCTTTTATTTCTTTCATCACATTCCCAGTGGGTCAGAAGTTTACATACACTCAATTAGTATTTGGTAGCATTGCCTTTAAATTGTTTAACTTGGGTCAAACGTTTCGGGTAGCCTTCCACAAGCTTCCCATTATAAGTTGGGTGAATTTTGGCCCATTCCTCCTGACAGAGCTGGTGTAACTGAGTCAGGTTTGTAGGCCTCCTTGCTCGCACACACTTTTTCAGTTCTGCCCACATATTTTCTATAGGATTGAGGTCAGGGCTTTGTGATGGCCACTCCAATAGCTTGACTTTGTTGCCACAGCTTTGGAAGTATGCTTGGGGTCATTGTCCATTTGGAAGATCAATTTGTGACCAAGCTTTAACTTCCTGACTGATGTCTTGAGATGTTGCTTCAATATATCCACATAATTTTCCTGCCTCATGATTTCATCTATTTTGTGAAGTCCCCCAGACCCTCCTGCAGAAAAACACCCCCACAACATAATGCTGCCACCCCCATGCTTCACGGTTGGGATGGTGTTCTTCGGCTTGCAAGCGTCCCCCTTTTTCCTCCAAACATAACAATGGTCATTATGGCCAAACAGTTCTGTTTTTGTTTCATCAGACCAGAGGGCATTTCTCCAAAAAGTACAATCTTTGTCCCCATGTGCAGTTGCAAACCGTAGTCTGACTTTTTTTACGGCAGTTTTGGAGCAGTGGCTTCTTCCTTGCTGACCGGCCTTTCAGGTTATGTCGATATAGGACTCGTTGTACTGTGAATATAGATACTTTTGTACCTGTTTCCTCCAGCATCTTCAGAAGGTCCTTTGCTGTTGTTCTGGAATTGATTTGCACTTTTTGCACCAAAGTATGTTCATCTCTAGGAGACAGAACACGTCTCCTTCCTGAGCGGTATGACGGCTGCGTGGTCCCATGGTGTTTATACTTGCGTACTATTGCTTGTATAGATGAATGTGGTACCGTCGGGCATTTGGAATTGCTCCCAAGGATGAACCAGACTTGTGGAAGTCTCCAATTTTTTTCTGAGGTCTTGGCTGATTTCTTTTGATTTTCCCATGAGGTCAAGCAAAGAAGCATTGAGTTTGAAGTTAGGCCTTGAAATACATCCACGGGTACACCTCCGATTGACTCAAATTATCTCAATTAGCCTATCAGAAGCTTCTAAAGCCATAACATCATTTTCTGGAATTTCCAAGCTGTTTAAAGGCACAGTCAACTTAGTGTATGTTAACTTCTTTCCCACTGGAATTGTGATACAGTGAATTATAAGTGAAATAATCTGTCTGTAAACAATTGTTGGAGAAATTACTTGTGTCATGCACAAAGTGTATGTCCTAACCGATTTGCCAAAACTATAGTTTGTTAACAAGAAATGTGTGGAGTGGTTGAAAAACGAGTTTTAATGACTCCAACCTAAGTGTATGTAAACTTCCGATTTCAACTGTAAGTATTCCAACCTTTTGCTATGAGACTTGAAATTGAGCTCAGGTGCATCCTGTTTCCATTGATAATCACTGATGTTTCTACAACTTGACTGGAGTCCACATGTGGTAAATTCCATTTCTTGGGGAGGATTTGGAAATGCACCCACCTGTCTATATAAGTTCCCACATTTGACAGTGCATGTCAGAGCAAAAACCAAGCCACGAGATCGAAGGAATTGTCCGTAGAGCTCCGGGACAGGGTTGTGTCGAGGCACAGATCTGGGGAAGGGAACCAAAAAATGTATGCAGCATTGAAGGTCTCCATGCACACAGTGGAAGAAGTTTGGATCCACCAAGACTCTTCCTAGAGCTGGCTGCCCGGCCCAATTGTGCAATCGGGGGAGAAGGGCCTTGGTCAGGCAGGTGAACAAGAACCTGATTGTCACTCTGACAGAGTTCCAGAGAACCTCTGTGAAGATGGGAGAACATTCCAGAAGGACACCCATCTCTGCAGCACTCCTCCAATCAGGCCTTTATGGTAGAGTGGCCAGAAGGAAGCCACTACTCAGTAAAACAAGATTCTCTGGTCTGATGAAACCAAGATTGAACTCTTTGGCCTGAATGCCAAGTGTCACGTCTGGAGGAAACCTGGCACCATCCCTATGGTGAAGCATGGTAGTGGCAGCACCATGCTGTTGGGATGTTTTTCAGCGGCAGGGACTGGGAGACTAATCATGATTAAGGTGAACGGAGCAAAGTACAGAGAGATCCTTGATGAAATTCTTCTCCAGAGTGCTCACGACCTCCGACTGAGGGTGAAGGTTCACCTTCCAACAGGACAATGACCCTAAGCACACAGAAAAGACAACGTAGGAGTCTCCATGCACCGGCAGAACAGAGATGCTACCTCTGGTAAGACGAGTGGTGGGAGTGTGTCTTTTTGTCAATAACAGCTGGTTCACGATGTATAATATTAAATAAATATTCAATTGCTCTCCTGAGGTAGAGTACCTTATGACAAGCTGTCGACCATACTATCTACCAAGAGAATTGTCATCTGTATTATTTGTAGCCGTCTATTTACCACCACAAAGCGAAGCTGGCACTAAGTCCGCTCTCAACCAACTCGATAAGGCCATAAGCAAAGAAGAAAATGCTCACCCAGAAGTGGCACTCCTAGTGGCCGGGGACTTTAATGCAGGCAAACTTAAATCAGTTTTACCAACTTTTTACCAGCATGTCACATGTGCAACCAGGGGGGAAAAAAATCCTAGACCACCTTTACTCCACACACAGAGACGCAAACCAAGCTCTCCCCCGCCCTCCATTTGGCAAATCTGACAATAATTCTATTCGGACTTGAACCCGATAGAACTTCTCTGGAGAGACCTGAAAATAGCTGTGCAGCGACGCTCCCTGTCCAACCTGACTGTGCTTGAGAGGATCTGCAGAGAAGAATGGGAGAAACTCCAGAAATATATATTTGTGTGTGTTCACAGCTTGTAGCGGCACAACCAAGGGCGAGGAGAATTTGCCAGCCAAGAAAATACCTTTCAAAGTGGAAAGGAGAGGTTCAGAAGAGAAGGTGGATGGAGGGTAAATCCTACCTTGGCAGGAAAAGGATGATTGATTCTTACCTGAATACCTACCTTAATGTTTAATTCCATGCTGAAATGTTTCTGACTTGCATACTAGTAACATGATTGATAGTGAAATTTCAATATTGATTTTTGTTTGACTGTTTTAATACTTACCTGAACCTCCTTGATAAAAAAAATCGCAATATTTTTAGTACGCGTTTTACCATCACAGGTAGTTGAAATTGTGAATATTGTGAAATAAATGTTCATTAACACTAATGAAATTGTGAAAGTATTCCGATGTTTCGTGCACCATTTACCTTTTTATGAAATTGAGCACATTGATAGATATTTGAATATACCACACCCCCTCTGGCCTTATTGCTTACCGTAATTTCCGGACTATTGAGCGCACCTGAATATAAGCCGCACCCACTGATTTTTTTTTTTTTACATAAATAAGCCCCACATGTCTATAAGCCGCAGGTGCCTACCGGTACATTGAAACAAATTAACTTTACACAGGCTTTAACGAAACACGGCTTGTAACAAAAATAAATAGGCTTTAACGAAACACGGCTTGTAACAAAAATAAATAGGCTTTAACGAAACACGGCTTGTAACAAAAATAAATAGGCTTTAACGAAACACGGTTTGTAACAAAAAATTAAAAATTTGCAGTAAACAGTAGCCTACCAAGAAAGTCATTGCTTCAGACCAAGCTCCCGTGCAGCAGCTCTATTTCCTTTTCCAACAGCCAGATCAATCGCCTTCAACTTCAAAGCTGCATCATATGGATTTCTCCATGTCTTTGCCATGATGAGGGTGACAAAATGACTACCGTAATCAGAATGATGGGAAGTTTGAGTGCGCTCGATTTAATCTAAACAGTAAACAAAAAAGTTATTTAACCTTAACCCGTTAGGCAATTTCATTGGTCTAATGAAAGCTTCATGCCGCCAAAAAACTGAGCACGTCACAGAATGTGTTTTATTTTTTTTTATTTGAAAGCGGGAAAAATCCATATATTAGCCGCGTCATTGTTTAAGCCGCGAGGTTCAAAGCGTGGGGGAAAAGTAGCGGCTTATAGTCCGGAAATTACGGTAATTATAACTAAACTGGACATGCTTATCAATCAGTGGAAAGCAGCTGTGAAAGTGAGTGAGTTAGAGAAATATAGCCACTGCAGTAGAACTCCCAGACTGTACAACATGCAGCCACGCAGGCCATTTGATTTATAGTTAAATAGCGATGTTAAAATGTAATAATCATCACATTCTCACCTGCGCTGTTTGTCCCTTCTGACACCAAGATAACGTTTTTTTTTTGCCATCTGCCTCAAGGGTAAGAATCTCGTTCTTGTCAAGCAATGCGGAAATGTGTGAGACAGATGGGGACAGGGGATGGATTGGGAGTCCTTCGCATGAAGTGTGAAAGGCTTATGTTTAAATAACTGATTTCATTTTACTTTCACCAACCGTGAATGGTTAGGGCCAAGTCCTCTAGGCGCCGACTATTGTGCTTTCAGATTTATTCAAGGCTTCAAGGGATATAGCACAAACAAGAAAATTGCTTTTCATATGCACTAATGACCCGATTGTACTAAATTCGTTTCTTAGTTTGTTATTTCCAAGTACAGTTAAAAAAAAAAATCTTATGTTTGAATAAATTAATTCCGCCTAAAGCTACAGTACCTGCCTTGGAGGAAGTCAACTCATCTCCCTCGAGACCTTTTGATGAGAAAATCACAAAATCGAAATGTTAGAAAAGGTGATTTCGTCTTCTTTCAACCCCTTCTCGACCTTCTTATTAATGTCCTGTTTTGACATGTTTTTAATGCTTTGTGGGATGTCTTGGGTGGATCTCCTGCTCTTTTTGGGTGGATATTCAAAGAATTTGTGCCCTGTTGTTGGATCCAGGGTTGCTTAATTGCCCCTGAGTGCATTGTAGTCGGCAACGGGCCTGAGTGAACCATTTTCATCCTGTTCAGGTTCTTGAACCGCGACTCATCATCAGAGAGGTTAGAGGGCTCAGTGCTCATCTGCCAAACTGTAATGTCAGGTGATGGCCTCGTTAATTACCACAGTAATGCTCCAATCACCACATTTAGACACATTTGTCCACACAACTAAGCCTGGGCCTATTTGTTTCTCTGTATTTACTGGTTGAATGGTGTGATAGAAGATATCTTATGTAATGTTTTTCTATGTATTCTTTTACACAGAGTATTTAAAAAGGAACATAGATTAAGAGTATGGGTTTCTTCTCAAGAAAAGTCTATTGAACTGTATAAGAGAAACATTAAGATCAAATAATCATATTTTGTGTGATGGTACAGACATGATGAATGGCTGGCTATACTGTATGACTGACAATTATTATTCATACCTCAGTCTCATACTAGTAGTCATTCCCAAAATGGTGTGTACACAAGTGCTTCCCACAACCTTAATATGAATCAAAACAGTCAAGTGCCACATGAACATCTTATGGACATCAGTCATTTCCATAGTCTGAGTTGTAAAAGTTTAGCTTTTAACTGGTAGTTTCTCCATGTAGTTGAGACTAATAGCTTCGCTTTTTTTTCAATTGGTCTAAAAGGCTTTAGGTTTCTGTTGAAATTCTGGTATTGGAGCATTCTGCATTCTGGTATAGTCCCAGTCAATATTAGATAAAACATCACAGCCCTGCCCACCTGTGGGAAAAACAACCTGTGGTTGCCTAGGTTACCCCATTGCCTCACAGCAAAAACGTGACCTTTTTTGTTGTTGTCTGCTTGTTTTAGTCAGTTACAAAACTACATTTAAGAAAAGTACAACATGTCTAAAGATGACTTTTCAACATTGCCTTCTCCCTAGCATTTTCACTACTTAGAAAAACATAATATTGTAGGGCTTCTCTCATGCCCCTTGTCATGGCGGTGCTAGCAGCCACGTGTGTGAGTGCTAACTAGCTACCGACTGGAACATTAAGCTAGCCAAGACCAATAACACAAACAAACAGACTATACAGTCAGCTAGAAATAGTGACTGGAGTTACAAACGGACTAAACAAGTCTTACCTGTGATGAAAAGTTTCCCACACACATAGCTACGTGTAGCCTACTTGGGCACCGGGTCCCCACATTTCCCACTCTCCCACCCTGAATAGCCTGAAGCCACAGGGTTCTTCTTGCAAGCTCTATTTCCCTACGTGGGAGCATTGCGATTCGTAGGTCGGGATTTTTGACTTGGTTACATGTACATTGAACAACACAGCAGCGTTTTGGCATGTTTAGTTATTTCTGTATAACAAAAATCTACAACAAAGTTGCCTCTTTTACAATGAGGGTGAATGTTTGTTTTCCCCAATTTGTCGACGTGGTCGAGGGGAATTACTTATTATTACGTGAATATCGACTCAGAGTATTCTGGTATTGGAGCATTCCAAGGGGCATTCTGGTGTTGGAGCATTCTGGAGTTGGAGCATTCTGCCCAAGGGACATTCTGGAGTTGCAGCCCCCTACCAAGTCTCATCCTACTGAGAAAGTTATCATTCAGAAGCCACCCTATATGCATAGATACAACTGTGCTTTGTGGACTGTTTGGTATGAAGATTATATCATGTGTCTCAGTTGTCACTCGGTTAAACCATGGCACTGAAACTCATACAGTACATGCTGCATGGTTATTATATTGATGATGGGTTACAGAGAGACAGACTGATTTACATGATGTTGTTATTAGATTGATTTGTGGTATGAGAGTTCACTTTAGTGTGGTAGGTATCCAGTACATAACATTCTGATTAGTCTTTTTAGTATTGTTTTATCTATCCATGTACGCATATATGCTTGTCCTCCATTATAAAAGGGATAATATCATTGATTCTTGAAGAATATAACTCATAAATGCCTCATGAGCTTAGTTTAACTGTCGTACCCCATCATAACCCAAAATATAGCCTTGTTTTGAAAAAACAATGTAAACAAATACTGTATAGCCTCAAAACATGGTTATCATTTTTATATCATGGATGGTCAGTTTTTGCATCCATAGCTCTGTCTATGAATTTGAGTGTTTACGTTTCTCCTCCCCATCCCCAGCTTTTTATTTTTTTAAAACGTGTTGGGGTGGTCCATTGTTATTTTTTCAACAGCAGATTGCCCCTTTAATATCTAAATAGGTAATTCTGCTGAACTATCCCTTTAATATTCATGCAAGGTCTAATCGCCTATATTGACAATCGTTACATCACATCGTTTAAAAGCCTTCTTGAAGAGACAGGAGTAAATGAATGTTCCAACTTGCTGCCTGCCTGCCTGGCTGTTTTGAATGTGAACGATATCAAGCTCCAGCCCCAGTTAGCCCTGAGGCCCTGCCTGTCACATACTTAGAGAGATAAGAGCATCCACCCTGATCTGATTCTCTCAAAACCGATTGCAGTCTTCCTGCCTCCTCAGAACAACAAGAGATTGGAACTGTCACTCACTGCCCGTGTAGCCAGTGTAGTCACTCTACTGCACAAATCCTGCATTAGCCCTAAACTCAGCACCTCTAAGTATTCTGGTGAGTTGTTCTCCTTTTATCTCGGAAATACTCTCTCCCTCACATTCAAAACAAATGCCTTTGTTTACATTTTAGCACACCCTCTTATCCAGAGCAACTTACAGGAGCAATTAGAGTTACGGGCCTTGCTCAAGGGCACATCGACAGATTTTTCACCTATTCGGCTCTTCGAACCAGCGACCTTTCTGTTACTGACCCAACGCTCCTAACCACTAGGCTACCTGGTGCCCTCTGTTTCTATCCCCGTCAAAGTCCCACAAATACATATACAGTGCATTCGGAAAGTTTTCAGACCCCTTGGCTTTTTCCCCATTTTGTTACGTTACAGCCTTATTCTAAAATGGATTTGCCGTAATGGCAAAGCAAAAACAGGTTTTTAGACATTTTTTTGCAAATGTATTAAAAATAAAAAACAGAAATACCTTATTTACATAAGTATTCAGACCTTTGCTACGAGACTTGAAATTGACCTCAGGTGCATCCTGTTTCCATTGATCATCCTTGAGATGTTTCTACAACTTGATTGGAGTCCACCTGTGGTAAATTCAACTGATTGGACATGATTTTAAAAAGACACACACCTGTCTGTATAAGGTTCCACAGTTAACAGTGCATGTCAGAGCAAAAACCAAGCGATAAGGTTGAAGTAATGTTCCATAGAGCTCAGAGACAGGATTGTGTCGAGGCACAGATCTGAGGAAGAAAACCAAAACATTTCTGCAAGCATTGACGGTCCCCAAGAGCACAGTGGCCCCCATCATTCTTAAATGGAAGAACTTTGGAACCACCAAGACTCTTCCTAGAGCTGGCCGCCCGGCCAAACTGAGCAATCGGGGGAGAAGGACCTTGGTCAGGGAGGTGACCAAGAACCCAATGATCACTCTGGCAGAGCTCTAGAGTTCCTCTGTGGAGATGGGAGAACCTTCCAGAAGGACAACAATCTCTGCAGAACTCCACCAATCAGACCTTGAAATCAGGTCTGATGAAACCAAGATTGAACTCTTTGGCCTGAATGCCAAGCGTCACGTCTGGAGGAAACGTGGCACCATCCCGGCACCATACGGTGAAGCATGGTGAAGCATGGTGGTGGCAGCATCATGCTGTGGGGATGTTTTTCAGTGGCAGGGACTGGGAGACTAGTCAGGATCGAGGCAAAGAAGAACAGAGCAAAGTACAGAGAGCTCCTTGATGAAAACCTGCTCCAGAGTGCTCAGGACCGCAGCCTGGGGGGAAGGTTCACCCTCCAACAGGACAACAACCCTAAGCACACACTAAGCACACAGCCAAGACAACGCAGGAGTGGCTTCTGGACAATTCTCTGAATGTCCTTGAGTGGAATAAGTGTAATATTTCAGGTTTTTCTTTTTAATACATTTGCAAACATCTCCAGAAACCTGTTTATGCTTTGTCATTATGGGGTATTGTGTGTAGATTGATGAGGGGGAAAAAAACTATGTAATGAATTTTAGAATAAGGCTGTAATGTAACAAAATGTGAAAAAAGTGAAGGGGTCTGAATACTTTACAAATGCACTGCATGTTTTATGTAGTCAAAGAGGTATTTGTTTCCTCAATTATTTTATCCAAGCAACAATGTTTAGAAGGGCTGGATTTTTGGTTTGTTAACCCTACACTTTTCCCCAGAGGCATTTTTCCTTGTCATGCTTATCGTGTTGTTTATGGTAAACAAGCGGTAAAGGGGATTTTGTCTGTGGTGTGGTGCACTTAGTTGACAATTCGAGGAGAAGCATCAGGAGAAGAAGAAAAGCTCCTTTCTTTCTCGTTGATGATTTAGAAAGAAGTTGCAAAAAGAAAATGGAGGATAATTGTTGTTCCCTATTCACTACCCGTTCTGGACAGATACAGCCACACAAAGCGAACTTTAAAAAAAGGTTGGAGATCCAAAACTGTTTAAAGGAACCCATTGTTTCATTCTACTGTTTTTTTTCTGTTGAATTATGTCTTGAACTTTTCAAAGGCTCTCTCAACCAGATGAGGGATATTGCATGAGAAACCTCACATGGATACAAAGCAATGTCTGATTTCAATGTGTTCTGTTTCTATTAAACGTTTTGGGGGTGGGGGGGCGCATATTGCATGTATTTAGGTTGATTTAACACAGATTTATTGCCTTGCATATCTATCTGAGCTTAGTTGAGTTTCAGAATGAGTTTAGGACTTTTATTGGCAAAGGTAGGGAGTGACATAGTAATTATTCATTACTATGAATTAATAAATAAGAACAACTAGAGATGCACGAGTGCCAAAGCCTATCCAACATCATCCATGGAGCTGATGAAGATCACAAGTGTATTTTAGTGTCATTTCTACTCTCCATTCATTCCTGCCACTAACCTAACAGCAGAGCACTTTTTACAGGTGTTACCCTGGGGTTTATGTGGGTTGTAAATGTCTTAAGTTATAAAACGACACTGGGCTCATTGTAAATTTCAGCCCAACGCATTCAATATCAGGGCTTTATACGTGAGTAAAAAGAGACTGCACATGTTAGTTTTACAACTGAGGAAAATAGAAAGTACACCTTTCATTTAAAAAACAGAGACATTTCAATGTTTTCTGTTACCAAAGACAACATCACCCCGCTACATTGTCAACCATTCAGACCAGATAGTAATTTCATTCCATTAGCTGCATTTAAAAACATATAACTTGTCTCAACTCAAACTGGCCTCAGCTGCCAAAAGGAGAAAGGATTAGGTAAGAGGACTCATTAACTGTACCATTTGGGGGTTTGTTGGTTGTTGGATTGCATTCTCTCGGGTAGACTCTTACCTGTTTTCTGGGAAGGGGCCAGTACACAGGGTAATTACAGGAGATGCTGATCTTGGTGACCCCACCAACCCACCACACCCGACACTTAGTGTGGCATGCTGTCTGCACACTGCGAGTCCTGCCCAATCGTCTATGCATGACAATAGGCCAGGTTATGGAGCCAGTAATTAAGGACAAGCAGGGTTCTTTAGCCTTCTCAGGTGTGTGGGAGAGACGCCCCCCTCCTGGCCCCCCTTGCGCTCCCGCCCCTTACACACACACTGGCCTTTCTTTCTCAGTCACACTGAAACAAATCGACAGTTACCCTGGAATTTCAGAATTTTCACTCTGTCACAGTTCCTCCTATTCATTTGTTGTCTGTTATTATGGAAATTGTTTTAAATGTGAGAAAAGCATAATGTGTGCATTTTTTAACAAGAAAACTCAACATGGTTTATTAATCATATTCTGTGTTAATTATTGTATATACAATTTAATGTGTTTGCAGGATTGAAAGCCATAGTTTCTATGCAGCAAGAAAGCCTGCATCTGTTTGTGAATTCACAAAGTGTTACCCAGGTTTTCTCAATATGCATAAGGAAAATATGGAAAACATTAGTGTGACATTACACAGATATTTAGCATGTGATATTACACAGATATTTAGCATGTGATATTGCACAGATATTTAGCATGTGATATTGCACAGATATTTAGCATGTGATATTACACAGATATTTAGCATGTGATATTACACAGATATTTAGCATGTGATATTACACAGATATTTAGCATGTGACATTACACAGATATTTAGCATGTGATATTACACAGATATTTAGCATGTGATATTACACAGATATTTAGCATGTGACATTACACAGATATTTAGCATGTGATATTACACAGATATATTATTGTAAGAATAAAGTTGATATGCCAATAAGAACCCGTAGGGCACTTCAGTAGATATCTTAACCTTTTACTGCAATGGGCATAATCAGGGTCACACAGAGTGTTTCTTGGTAATCTTAAACAAATCTACTTTGAAACCAAAGTAGACACCTCACACACATGGTTATGGACTTAACAAAATACACCTGTACCATGTAAGATAGAGTTTAAATGTATTACATTTTCTGTTTGCAGCCCAATATTACACTTTATATACATCACAGAAGACAAAATTATAGCAAAACTGTCTGATATAAAAACACTGGATTTTCAGTGGATTTCGAAAATAAAGTGAATTAATTAATCAATAATTAATATTAATAACATTCCACCCATAAGGCCATTAGAGGGTGATTTGGTCATTTCACTGCAGGAAAGGGATACCATAAACACTGCCATTAAAGGTCCAATGCAGCCATTTTTATCTAAATATAAAATCATTTCTGGGTAACAATTAAGTAGCGTACTGTAATTGTTTTCAATAAAAATTGTAAAAACAAAACAAAAATAGCTTCTTAGCGAAGATCAATTTCTCAAGCAAGAATTTAGCTAGGACTGTCTGGGAGTGGTCTGAGTAAGGAGGGGAAAACTGAAAATGTGCTGTTATTAGCAGAGAGGTTTGGAACTCTCTTTTTGGTCTATCGACTAATTTACCACAAGGTGATGTCACCAAGTAAGGCCACACCTCCATCCCACCAAAACAGGCTGAAATTCCAGGCAGTCTTTTAAAACAGCTCTTACACTAAAAGGGCATTATCATTATTTTCACAATTTCACAGTATTATTCCAACCTCATAGTGTGGAAATATAGAGTGTACAAAACATTATGAACATTAGTAACATTAGGAACTTCCTAATATTGAGTTGCACCCCTTTTTGCCCTCAAAACAGCCTGCACAGCGATGCTAGCCCATCTTGACTCCAATGCTTCTCACAGTTGTGTCAAGTTGGCTGGATGTCCTTTGGATGGTGGACCATTCTTGATACACATGGGAAACTGTTGAGTGTGAAAAACCCAACAGCGTTGCCGTTCTTGACACACACAAACCGGTGCACCTGCTACCATACCCTGTTCAAAGGCACTTAAATATTTTGTCTTTCCCATTCACCCTCTGAATGGCACACATACACAATCCATGTCTCAACTGTCTCAAGGCATAAAAATCGTTTTTTTAACATGTCTCCTCTCTTTCATCTACGCTGATTGAAGTGGATTTAACAGGTGACATAAATAAGGGATTATAGTTTCACCTGGATTCACCTGGTCAGTCTATGTCATGGAAAGAGCAGGTGTCCTTAATGTTTTGTACACACAGAGTATATAAAACACAGGAAATCTATTTTTTGACTGCACTGGGCCTTTAATAAATATATGTCAACTGTTGTACAATGAGAATGACCTATCATTTGATGTTATTTACACCTATTGACACTAGAGGGCGATCTTTCTCTCTGATTTCTCTGCCAACAGAAGTTGATATTTTGGCACAAACAAGCATAGAGTTATGGTGTGAATCACACACACACAAGAAAGAGTTTATGATAGGCTGTATGTGCATTATATAGACTTACAGTACAGTTAATACAGCATGAACATTAGTATAGGCTTATCTAAGGGCCACATGGCTTATTATGGACCTAATATTGTACCTGCAATTATCAATAACATGTCATATCATGAACAAAACACATAGTATGTGGATATACAAAAATAAGCATTTGCAGTATGTTTATTGCAATAATAGACCAAAAATCTCCAAATCGGTGGACAGTGATCAAGTCAAATTGAGCAATATTCTCCTCTGCTTATTTCCACCCATTCTAAACCAATCAAACCATGTTAATTCATGACATAAACATTAACATAAGCAGTGCTTAGTAGCGTATCCATATCTTATCCCCACAGAGAAAAAGTGGAGCGTTGAAGAAAACCAAATGAGTGCTGATAAGAGAGGAGAGTATGCTCCGAGCGTTTTAGACACACAGCCCTCTGGGTAGCGTTAATTGATGAAGCCTCTCTAATGAACGGGGCAGATCTTCGCCAAAGGCCCTGTTTTAACAACAATTACCACGCCAAGGAAATATGAGCGCATTTGGATTAGTGAGGCTCACTATCCAGCAAGCCATTCTCGGAGCTAATGACAAACTCGTCAAAGTCATCCTTAATAAATGCCAAAACTTGTGCGGATGCGTCATTGCAAGCATCGGGTCATGATGTTTGAGGTCTGTTCTGTTGTCCTCTATGTAAAAAGTTAAGAAGTTAAAAGTAAAAGTTAAGGGGGGAAATATAGATAAAAGTTTATCAGTAAAAAGTGAATAATTAGTATTTTCCTGACAACATGGATGACAGTCTGTGTTTTATTACTGGGAGATAAAGTTATTAGGAGATGAGTAGCATATTTGGTTGGATCTGATCCTGTACATCAGAACACAAGAGCTCGTTTGCATGAACCTGTTATGTGATATTGTCATTCTTCATTTCCCCTAATCTAATGACATGAATTTGTTACTAAAAGATGTCAGTTGGTCGGTCGCCGCAGTCTCTACTGAGGTTGTTAAATAAGCGCTCATTGAATGTAAAGTTTTGCATAAAAGCCATAATTAATCAAAGTGATGTGATAGTCTGTAATCACTTGGCACTTTGATTGACATCTGAAGATGTGGTGTTGGACAGACGATGGAGGCCTCATGTAAATAACCTTAAAGAGTATCTGTTTTTCCAGAGCGGGTGGATTCTGCTATGAGAGTCTGACATCGCCGAGTGCTCCTAGGAAGTAATCTAACTGCACACTGACAGACAGCAAAGCTGCGAGGTGGAGATCATTGATAGGATACATCAAAGCGTCCTTGATATCATCCTCCATTACATCCTTCAGCCTCCCATGGCTTTCAAGACAAATACTGTAATTTACATTAGTTTAACCAACACTGCAACTCTCTCAGATGCAATGGTTGCAACACAATCTCATAAATAATCTGTCACTAAATAATGTATTGCATTCAATTAGAATGTCACATATTTTGATGTTTGTAATTCTAAAGATTTGCGGTAGCTATAATCTACGTTGTCCATATTAGGACAGCATCCATGATAAAACACTACAAAGGAGTATCTTCCATACACTGAGGTGGTCTGCTGTGGTCCATGGAGCACCAGAGGATTCCTCCAGTGTCATCTCCCTGAGGCCCCCTGCCAGATCTGCCCTGGCAGGCTCTACACTTTGCCTGTCTGTAATTCACAGTGACAGGGCTGGAGCTTGGGGCCAGACCTTTAACCCTGTATGCCATGTTAACAAACAGGCCCTGGGAAGCCAGTAAAGATCCCCCACCCCACCCCCACACCTCCTTCTGCCTCCCTCCTCCTACTCTCTCCTTCTTCCTCCCCCACTTTCTCCCTCATCCCTCCTTCCTACTCGGTCATGTCACCTGTAAAAGGATCCAGGGTTCAACCTTGTCTTGTGAAGACATCTTTTAGATCTATTGTCACAGCCCCCTGGCTAATTAATTACTAAGACACAGTGCCCCAAGTACCTCTGTTATTTTAAACATTGGTTAAGAATGGCTCTGATAGTAGAATAGAGAGATGTCTTTAGCTATATATTTCTTACTGCAGGTGTACTCCATTATAAATCACACACAGTAGGATTGTCTATCCTGTGTGATCAGTACCAAATTATTACATGTAAGTAACCCGCCCATGTGATATTGTGTTGATGTTGTGTTGCAACAAATGCCATAACCAATGTTAATCTAATGCGTGTGAAGAATACATGTCTTCTGGGCAGTCGACCTGAACCTGTTGAGAAGCGTGGCAGTGTTTTGCTCTTCCCCTACCTGTGTGTTCTGTGCATGGTGGATGACCCCGTGGCTGCGCACGAATAGGGTCGTATAATAGACTGCGTTGTACGGAAAGCAGCTCTAGCCCTGATTCGGAAATGTCAGGGTGACTCACAGCTCAACACTGTCTTCGTGTCCTCACCACGGTTTTGTGCCCTTAACGGTATATTCACATTCTTTAGGAAACGTCAAAATGCAACAACAACAAAAAAGATATCAACTTAACTTTGCAGTCATGTTGGGTAAATGGGAACATACAGATATGCTTCTTGATAGCATTTATCAAGCGATTATGAATTACCTCAAGCCGCAAAGGGGTAATTTAATGCCACATATGAATATGGAAATTTCATCCCAATGTCATAACACACATATAAGTCACTAGACTGATCCATGAACAGCAACCTCGACAGTTATCGTTTTTGTTTACTTCTGTTAGAACATGAGTTCTACTATGACTGTATTATTATGATGTGTTATAAACTGGGTGGTTCGAGCCATGAATGCTGATTGGCTGACAGTCGTGGTACAGTATATGAGACCGTATACTATGGGTATGACAGAACATTTCATTTTACTGCTCTAATTACGTTGGTAACCAGTTTATAATAGCAATAAGGCACCTCGGGGGTTTGTGGTATATGGCCAATATACCACGGCTAAGGGCTGTATCCAGGCACTCTGCATTGCGTCGTGCTTAAGAACAGCCCTTAGCCGTGGTATATTGGCACTATACCACACTCCCTCGTCGAGGTGCCTTATTGCTAAATTATAAGAGACAAGAGATGGCCGAAGTACGGTGTCCGTATTATGACATATGAACACAGGGTTCTTTACTGTCATCAATGGTACGGAATCAAATCAAATCAAATGTTATTTTTCACATGCGCCAAATACAACAGGTATTACAGAGAAACGTTCATTTACAAGCCCTTAACTAACAATGCAGTTCAAGAACTAGAGTTAATAAAAGATTTACTAAATAAATTAGAGTAAAAAAAAATTGAATCAATCAATAGGTAACAAAAGAAATGTACATAACAATAACGAGGCTATATGCAAGGGGTACCGGTAGAGAGTCAATGTGCGTGGGTACAGGTTAGTCGGGGTCATTTGTAAAGTGACTATGCATCGATAATAAACAGCGAGTAGCAGCAGTGTAAAAACAAAGGGTGGTACCTTGCTTTAAGTGTATTGTTACTCATGGTTCCACATTACAGGCATCCAAAACAAAGTGCAAACATTTTAAACATACATCTAACATACTGTATTTCTCTACAACGACGGATTGTCTTACTATACATGCGTTTCCATAACTAACTGGTCGTTCCTGAGAGTGAGACACTCACCTATATCTATGGGTGTTTCTCCTATATGTGATCAGAAAATACACTGTTCAGGTAACATACTGATCAGGTAATATACTGTTCTGGTAATATACCTTTCAAGTTATATACTGATCAGGTAATATACTGTTCAGGTAATATACTGTTCAGGTAATATACTGTTCAGGTAATATACTTATGCGAATCACATCAGCACCCTCAGACTTTAAAATATAGATGCAAGCAGGGTGAATCTACTGAGAAACTGTTATGGTAATATACTGCTCAGGTAATATACTGTTCAGGTAATATACTGATCAGGTAATATACTGTTCTGGTAATATACCTTTCAAGTTATATACTGATCAGGTAATATACTGTTCAGGTAATATACTGATCAGGTAATATACACTGCTCAAAAAAATAAAGGGAACACTTAAAACCTGTTGGGGCTCGGGGGCAGTATTGAGACATTTTGAAAAAAATATGTGCCCATTTTTAACTGCCTCCTACACCAACTCAGAAGCTAGGATATGCATATTATTAACACATTCGGATAGAAAACACTCTGAATTTTCTAAAACAGTTTGAATGGTGTCTGTAAGTATAACAAAACTCATATTGCAGGCAAAAACCTGTGAAAAATAGATTTAAAAAAATGTGAATTTTGTGACTGTACTATTTAGTGTCATTGTTTTATAGATACCATAGTGAGAAAGGATTCATTTCGCAACACCTACGGCTTCCACTAGATGTCAACGATATTTATAAAGTTGTTTGAAGCGTCTATGATAAACAGAGAGCAAATTAGAATCCAAGGAAGTTGACATGTCATCACTTCATTTTTTTGCGCCTGCGCATAAATCTGAGAAACGTGAGTTTTGTCTTCATTGTTTATCTCGACATAGGATAGGTTGTGTGAAAATATTACTGATGTTTAACGTTAAAAATGGACCAAAAGATTAATGCTAAACAACATTTGACATGTTTGAACGAACATAAATGGATTATTTACTAGGTTTTTTTAGCTTTTCGGCGTGATTGGTGTACTTGGTGTTATTTGGACATAAATTATGAACTTTGTCAAAAGAAACCACATTTGTTCCGGACCTGGGATGCCTTCCGGACCTGGGATGCCTGTCTTCTGATGGAGATAATCAAAGGTAAGGGGATATTTACAATGTTATTATCGATTTTAGATGATGCTAACTGTATAGCATAGCCTGTTGTTCTTAGCATAGCACCCCGTTTATTGCAAAATGTGATTTCCCAGTAAAGTTATTTTGAGATCTGGCCATTCGGTAGCAATTACGAGATGATAATATATTATTCTTTGAATGACAATATTATAATTTACCAATGTTTTCGAATAGTAATTTTGTTATGTTCACCGGAAGCATTTCAGAGAAGAAAAAAAATCTGAATTTCACGCTACTGTAAAATGCTGTTTTTGGAAATAAATATGAACTTGATGGAACAAAAAATGCATGTATTGTATAACATAATGTCCTAGGAGTGTCATCTGATGGAGATTGACAAAAGTTAGTGCATAATTCAAGCTGGTTTCTGCTTTTGGTGACGCCTGACCTTGAATTGAAAATGGATGTTTGTACTTTTGTGGCTATGTACTGTCCTAACATAATCTAACTTTATGCTTTTGCCGTAAAGCCTCTTTGAAAATCGAACAATGTGGTTAGATTAAGGAGATGTTTATCATTTAAATTGTGTAAAATAGTTGATTGTTTGAGAAATTGAAATTATTCGATTTTTTATGTTTTGAATTTCCAGCCTTGTTAGCAATCCCGGCTTGGGGTTCATTGCTAACCTGTAGCCCCAACAGGTTAAACAACACAATGTAACTGTCCACTTAGGAAGCAACACTGATTGACAATAAATTTCACATGCTGTGCAAATGGAATAGACAACAGGTGGAAATTATAGGCAATAAGCAAGACACCCTAAATAAAGGAGTGGTTCTGCAGGTAGAGACCACAGACCACTTCTCAGTTCCTATGCTTCCTGGCTGATGTTTTGGTCACTTTTGAATGCTGGCGGTGCTTTCACTCTAGTGGTAGCATGAGACGGAGTCTACAACCCACACAAGTGGCTCAGGTAGTGCAGCTCATCCAGGATGGCACATCAATGCGAGCTGTGGCAAGAAGGTTTGCTGTGTCTGTCAGCGTAGTGTCCAGAGCATGGAGGCGCTACCAGGAGACAGGCCAGTACATCAGGAGATGTGGAGGAGGCCGTAGGAGGGCAACAACCCAGCAGCAGGACCGCTACCTCCGCCTTTGTGCAAGGAGGAGCAGGAGAAGCACTGCCAGAGCCCTGCAAAATGACCTCCAGCAGGCCACAAATGTGCATGTGTCTGCTCAAACGGTCAGAAACAGACTCCATGAGGGTGGTATGAGGGCCCAACGTCCACAGGTGGGGGTTGTGCTTACAGCCCAACACCGTGTAGAATGTTTGGCATTTGCCAGAGAACACCAAGATTGGCAAATTCACCACTGGCGCCCTGTGCTCTTCACAGATGAAAGCAGGTTCACACTGAGCACGTGACAGACGTGACAGAGTCTGGAGACGCCGTGGAGAACGTTCTGCTGCCTGCAACATCCTCCAGCATGACCGGTTTGGCAGTGGGTCAGTCATGGTGTGGGGTGGCATTTCTTTGGGGGGCCGCACAGCCCTCCATGTGCTCGCCAGAGGTAGCTTGACTGCCATTAGGTACTGAGATGAGATCCTCAGACCCCTTATGAGACCATATGCTGGTGCGGTTGGCCCTGGATTCCTCCTAATGCAAGACAATGCTAGACCTCATGTGGCTGGAGTGTGTCAGCAGTTCCTGCAAGAGGAAGGCATTGATGCTATGGACTGGCCCGCCCGTTCCCCAGACCTGAATCCAATTGAGCACATCTGGGACATCATGTCTCGCTCCATCCACCAACGCCACGTTGCACCACAGACTGTCCAGGAGTTGGCGGATGCTTTAGTCCAGGTCTGGGAGGAGATCCCTCAGGAGACCATCCGCCACCTCATCAGGAGCATGCCCAGGCGGTGTAGGGAGGTCATACAGGCACGTGGAGGCCACACACACTACTGAGCCTCATTTTGACTTGTTTTAAGGACATTACATTAAAGTTGGATCAGCCTGTAGTGTGGTTTTCCACTTTAATTTAGAGTTTGACTCCAAATCCAGACCTCCATGGGTTGATAAATTGGATTTCCATTGATTATTTTTGTGTGATTTTGTTGTCAGCACATTCAACTATGTAAAGAAAAAAGTATTTAATAAGATTATTTCTTTCATTCAGATCTAGGATGTGTTGTTTAAGTGTTCCCTTTATTTTTTTTGAGCAGTATACTTTTCAGGTAATATACTGTTCAGGTAATATACTGTTCAGGTAATATACTTATGCGAATCACATCAGCACCCTCAGACTTTAAAATATAGATGCAAGCAGGGTGAATCTACTGAGAAACTGTGCTTGGTTTTGTGCCCACCCAATTGGCAGTAGTTGCCTTGCTATTCTCCTTGGGAAGAATGAGTTCAGTACCCTCCCTCAGTACGAATGAAAATGTATGCACTGACTAGTGTAAGTCATTTTGGATAAGAGTGTCTGCTAAGTGATTAAAACGTTAAATATAAAATGTCTTTACTTTCCTCTCTCTGTAGTGGGCGTTACCAGGTCAGCCACTTCCCTCTCTCTGTAATGGCCAATACCAGTTCAGCCACTTCCCTCTCACTGTAGTGGGCGTTAACAGTTCAGCCATGACACAAGGGATGAATGTGCCCTCTCGCTCCTCTGTGAGTGACCTCTGACCTAGCTGGATTCAAAATGGCCACCGCTGATGCAGGTTTTGTAATGTCTTGTTTGTCTTGTGTAATTTTGACGAGTCTGGGCAGTTCAACCACATAACACAATAGTCATTGCAGGTTGTCTGACATTAAAGATGATGAACTTGATGATTTATGAACAGAGATATTTTGAAATGTTTTGATTGGCTTTAAGGAGGAAATGCTTTGATGAGTCATGCAGAACTATCAGTTGGAATATCCACAGTCTAATCAAGCCAACAGGAAGTGAACTATCAGCTGCAATATCCAGTCTAATCAAGCCAACAGGAAGTGGCAGAGAAGAGCGTGGGAGAAAAGGTGGAGAACTAAAAAGATTTCACGGATTAATGACTTTCCCTAGCACAGTAAAAGTCAAGGTATATTCTATAAAGAAAGAGGAGAGAGAAAGAGAGATAGATCAAATCCCCAAGCTGACAAGGTACAAATCTGTCGTTCTGCCCCTGAACAAGGCAGTCTGTGGGATGCTAAAATAGAACAAGGTAAGTGCTGTAAAACAGTGTGAGAGGGAGGCCGTCATTGAAAATAAGAATTTGTTCTTAACTGACTTGCCTAGTTAAATAAAGGCAAAAAATAAAAAATAAAAATAAAAAAAATAGAATGAGAGCTGGGGAGAGAGCGAGAGAAAGAAAGAAAGAAAGAAAGAAAGAAAGAGAATGAGAAAGAGAGAGAAAGAAAATAAAGAGAGAGAGAGAGACAATGAGAGCTAGAGATAAAGAGAAAGAAAGAAAGAGAATGAGAGGTAGAGAGAGAAAGATAGAGAGAATGAGAAAGAGAGAGAAAGATAGCGAGAAATAAAAAGAGAGGGAGTTATGGAGAGAGACAGACAGAGAGAGAGAGATAGGTGGAGAGTGAGTGAGAGAGAGAAAGAGAGAGGGATAGTGAGAGAGCGAGACAGAGAGAGAAAGAAAGAAAGAAAGAAGGGAGAGGGAAAGAGAGAGAAAAAGAGAGCATGAGAGAGAGACAGAAAGAGCTGGAGAGTGAGTGAGTGATGAAGATAGAGAGAGGGAGAGGAAGAGCAACAAGCTGTAAGCTCCGCTCTCACATGTGCATGGAAGCAATTAGACGAGAACAAAGCTGAAAAAGTCAAGACGAAATGTCGAAAACACGAGTTTGGTAAATGACCTCATAAACACCAGCCAACCCCCCTTTCCCTCCCTTCGAAACACTACACCCCCCTTCCCTCCCTCTCTGCTCTCTCCCCCCTCTCTCATGCCCTTTCTCTCTCTCTCCCTCGCTCTATTTCTCTTTCTTTCTCTCCCTCCTCTCTCTCCCATCCCCTCTCTGTCTCTCTCTCATTCCCTCTCTCTTTCTCCCCTCTCTCCCCTTCTCTCCTTCATCTCTCTATCTCCCTCTCTCTCTCTCTGTCTCTCTCTCTCTGTCTCTCTCTATCTCTCTCTCTGTCCTGCTTGGCTGCCTGTTCAGTTCATCTGGTGTTCATATGGGCTCCAGTTCTCTTCTGCAATCCAGCCTAAAACTATTTCCTTTTTCAATTTCCAGGGGAAGTTGTTAAATGGTTCCTGAACCAAACAAGCTTTTTTTCTCTCCCTCTCTCTGTGCACATTCCTCTCTCTCTCTCTCTCTCTCTCTCTCTCTCTCTCTCTCTCTCTCTCTCTCTCTCTCTCTCTCCCTCTCACAATGTTTTACAGCACTTACCTTGTTCTATTTTAGCATCCCACAGACTGTTTGTATGTCAACTCTTCCCAGTCAATGTGATTCCTGATAACAACATGCTCCTCAATGTATTCTATAGATGGACTTTTAAGGTCACTGAAAACAGTCTTCCATATACAGCATAACCTCTCTAGGCTAGGCGGGACGAATTCGTCCCACCTACGTAACAGCCAGTGTAATCCAGTGGCGCGATTTTCAAAACGTTAAAAATCCTATTACTTCAATTTCTCAAACATATGACTATTTTACAGCCATTTAAAGACAAGACTCTCGTTAATCTAACCACACTGTCCGATTTCAAAAAGGCTTTACAACGAAAGCAAAACATTAGATTATGTCAGCAGAGTACCAAGCCAGAAATAATCAGACACCCATTTTTCAAGCCAGCATATAATGTCACCAAAACCCAGAAGACAGCTAAATGCAGCACTCACCTTTGATGATCTTCATCAGATGACAACCCTAGGACATTATGTTATACTATATATATATAAGGTTCAATTCCTAACCTGAAATCCGCACTCATCTCAAGTTTGAATTCAGATCTACCTTAGACATCAGTGCATGATTGATGCGGGATCTCAAGTGTCTTGCTCATAGTGAGCATAAAATAAATACTTCTTCACTTTTTCAAATATCAAACCTGCTACTTTAAATAAAGTAGAGTATACAATCTCAATATAGAGACTGTTTAGAACTCTGGGTAACACTTACATTAAGTTGCCAAACTGAAAAATGTTCTCCTGTCTCCTTATTTCTCCTGGATAGCTTATTGTCTGCAAAGATTTACATTTTACATTTTACATTTTAGTCATTTAGCAGACGCTCTTATCCAGAGCGACTTACAGTAGTGAATGCATACATTTCATACATTGTAACTACAAAGTAATTCAAATGTCACTTTACATTAAGTTGCTTGCTCCTGGGTAAGTACATTGTAAATACAAGTATATCCTATGTAAATGCATTGTTCTTACATTACACTTGATTCGGTATAGAACATGAGTCAGGTCATAACATGGAAATAAACTAGTTAGTTAATGACAGAGTGCGCCTTGTTACAGTTGTTGTTACCAGGTCCTAGTATATGTATGAACCCAGGTCCTAGTCTATTTATCAACCCAGGTCCTAGCCAATTTATCAACCCAGGTCCTAGCCAATTTATCAACCCAGGTCCTAACCTATGTATCATACCAGGTCCTAGTCTATTTATCAACCCAGGTCCTAGTCTATTTATCAACCCAGGTCCTAGCCTATTTATCAACCCAGGTCCTAGCCAATTTATCAACCCAGGTCCTAGCCTATTTATCAACCCAGGTCCTAGCCTATTTATCAACCCAGGTCCTAGCCTATTTATCAACCCAGGTCCTAGTCTATTTATCAACCCAGGTCCTAGCCTATTTATCAACCCAGGTCCTAGTCTATTTATCAACCCAGGTCCTAGCCTATTTATCAACCCAGGTCCTAGCCTATCTATCAACCCAGGTCCTAGCCTATTTATCAACCTAGGTCCTAGTCTATTTATCAACCCAGGTCCTAGTCTATTTATCAACACAGGTCCTAGTCTATTTATCAACCCAGGTCCTAGTCTATTTATCAACCCAGGACCTAGCCTATTAATCAACACAGGTCCTAGCCTATTTATCAACCCAGGTCCTAGTCTATTTATATTCCAGGTCCTAGCCTATTAATCAACCCAGGTCCTAGCCTATTTATCAACCCAGGTCCTAGCCTATCTATCAACCCAGGTCCTAGCCTATCTATCAACCCAGGTCCTAGTCTATTTATCAACCCAGGTCCTAGTCTATTTATCAACCCAGGTCCTAGCCAATTTATCAACCCAGGTCCTAGCCTATTTATCAACCCAGGTCCTAACCTATGTATCATACCAGGTCCTAGTCTATTTATCAACCCAGGTCCTAGCCTATTTATCAACCCAGGTCCTAGCCTATTTATCAACCCAGGTCCTAACCTATGTATCATACCAGGTCCTAGTCTATTTATCAACCCAGGTCCTAGTCTATTTATCATACCAGGTCCTAGCCTATGTATCATACCCAGGTCCTAGCCTATTTATCAACCCAGGTCCTAGCCTATTTATCAACCCAGGTCCTAGTCTATTTATCAACCCAGGTCCTAGCCTATTTATCAACCCAGGTCCTAGCCTATTTATCAACCCAGGTCCTAGCCTATTTATCAACCCAGGTCCTAGCCTATTTATCAACTCAGGTCCTAGCCAATTTATCAACCCAGGTCCTAACCTATGTATCATACCAGGTCCTAGTCTATTTATCAACCCAGGTCCTAGTCTATTTATCAACCCAGGTCCTAGCCTATTTATCAACCCAGGTCCTAGCCTATTTATCAACCTAGGTCCTAGTCTATTTATCAACCCAGGTCCTAGCCTATTTATCAACCCAGGTCCTAGCCTATCTATCAACCCAGGTCCTAGCCTATTTATCAACCCAGGTCCTAGCCTATTTATCAACCCAGGTCCTAGTCTATTTATCAACCCAGGTCCTAGCCTATCTATCAACCCAGGTCCTAGCCTATTTATCAACCCAGGTCCTAGTCTATTTATCAACCCAGGTCCTAGCCTATTTATCAACCCAGGTCCTAGCCTATTTATCAACCCAGGTCCTAGCCTATTTATCAACCCAGGTCCTAGCCTATTTATCAACCCAGGTCCTAGTCTATTTATCAACCCAGGTCCTAGCCTATTTATCAACCCAGGTCCTAGCCTATTTATCAACCCAGGTCCTAGCCTATTTATCAACCCAGGTCCTAGCCTATTTATCAACCCAGGTCCTAGCCTATTTATCAACCCAGGTCCTAGCCTATTTATCAACCCAGGTCCTAGTCTATTTATCAACCCAGGTCCTAGTCTATTTATCAACCCAGGTCCTAGCCTATTTATCAACCAGGTCCTAGCCTATTTATACATTTTAGTCATTTTTAGCAGGACGCTCTTATCCAGAGCGACTTACAGTAGTGAATGCATACATTTCATACATTTTTTTTTTTTTTTCCCTGTGCTGGCCCCCCGTGGGAATCGAACCCACAACCCTGGTGTTGCAAACACCATGCTCTACCAACTGAGCTACAGGGAAGGCCTAGTCTATTTATCAACCCAGGTCCTAGTCTATTTATCAACCCAGGTCCTAGTCTATTTATCAACCCAGGTCCTAGCCTATTTATCAACCCAGGTCCTAGCCTATTTATCAACCCAGGTCCTAGCCTATTTATCAACACAGGTCCTAGCCTATTTATCAACCCAGGTCCTAGTCTATTTATATTCCAGGTCCTAGCCTATTAATCAACCCAGGTCCTAGCCTATTTATCAACACAGGTCCCAGCCTATTTATCAACCCAGGTCCTAGCCTATTTATCAACCCAGATCCTAGCCTATTTATCAACCCAGGTCCTAGTCTATTTATCAACCCAGGTCCTAGTCTATTTATCAACCCAGGTCCTAGCCTATTTATCAACCCAGGTCCTAGCCTATCTATCAACCCAGGTCCTAGCCTATTTATCAACACAGGTCCTAGCCTATTTATCAACCCAGGTCCTAGCCTATCTATCAACCCAGGTCCTAGCCTATTTATCAACACAGGTCCTAGTCTATTTATCAACCCAGGTCCTAGCCTATTTATCAACCCAGGTCCTAGCCTATCTATCAACCCAGGTCCTAGTCTATTTATCAACCCAGGTCCTAGTCTATTTATATTCCAGGTCCTAGCCTATTAATCAACCCAGGTCCTAGCCTATTTATCAACCCAGTTCCTAGCCTATTTATCAACCCAGGTCCTAGTCTATTTATCAACCCAGGTCCTAGGCTATTTATCAACCCAGGTCCTAGTCTATTTATCAACCCAGGTCCTAGTCTATTTATCAACACAGGTCCTAGTCTATTTATAAACCCAGGTCCTAGTCTATTTATCAACCCAGGTCCTAGTCTATTTATCAACCCAGGTCCTAGTCTATTTATCAACCCAGGTCCTAGCCTATTTATCAACCCAGGTCCTAGCCTATCTATCAACATAGGTCCTAGCCTATTAATCAACCCAGGTCCTAGCCTATTTATCAACCCAGTTCCTAGCCTATTTATCAACCCAGGTGCAAGCCTGTTTATCAACCCAGGTCATAGTCTATTTATCAACCCAGGTCCTAGCCTATTTCTCAACCTAGATCCTAGCCTATTTATCAACCCAGGTCCTAGTCTATTTATCAACCCAGGTCCTAGTCTATTTATCAACCCAGGTCCTAGTTTATAAATCAACCCAGGTCCTAGTCTATTTATCAACCCAGGTCCTAGTCTATTTATCAACCCAGGTCCTAGTCTATTTATCTACCCAGGTCCTAGCCTATTTACCAACCCAGGTCCTAGTCTATTTATCAACCCAGGTCCTAGTCTATTTATCAACCCAGGTCCTAGCCTATTTATCAACCCAGGTCCTAGTCTATTTATCAACCCAGGTCCTAGTCTATTTATCAACCCAGGTCCTAGTTTGTTAATCAACCCAGGTCCTAACCTATTTATCAACCCAGGTCCTAGCCTATTTATCAACCTAGGTCCTAGGCTATTTATCAACCCAGGTCCTAGGCTATTTATCAACCCAGGTCCTAGCCTATTTATCAACACAGGTCCTAGCCTATTTATGAACCCAGGTCCTAGCCTATTTATCAACCCAGGTCCTAGCCTATTTATCAACCCAGGTCCTAGCCTATTCATCAACACAGGTCCTAGTCTATTTATCAACCCAGGTCCTAGCCTATTTATCAACCCAGGTCCTAGTCTATTTATCAACCCAGGACCTAGCCTATTTATCAATCCAGGTCCTAGCCTATTTATCAACCCAGGTCCTAGCCTATTTATCAACCCAGGTCCTAGTCTATTTATCAACCCAGGTCCTAGTCTATTTATCAACCCAGGTCCTAGCCTATTTATCAACCCAGGTCCTAGCCTATTTACCAACCCAGGTCCTAGCCTATTTATCAACCCAGGTCCTAGTCTATTTATCAACCCAGGTCCTAGTCTATTTATCAACCCAGGTCCTAGCCTATTTATCAACCCAGGTCCTAGCCTATTTATCAACCCAGGTCCTAGCCTATTTATCAACCCAGGTCCTAGCCTATTTATCAACCCAGGTCCTAGCCTATTTATCAACCCAGGTCCTAGCCTATTTATCAACACAGGTCCTAGTCTATTTATCAACCCATGTCCTAGCCTATTTATCAACACAGGTCCTAGTCTATTTATCAACCCAGGTCCTAGCCTATTTATCAACCCAGGTCCTAGTCTATTTATCAACCCAGGACCTAGCCTATTAATCAACCCAGGTCCTAGCCTATTTATCAAACCAGGTCCTAGTCTATTTATATTCCAGGTCCTAGCCTATTAATCAACCCAAGTCCTAGCCTATTTATCAACCCAGTTCCTAGCCTATTTATCAACCCAGGTCCAAGCCTGTTTATCAACCCAGGTCCTAGTCTATTTATCAACCCAGGTCCTAGCCTATTTATCAACCCAGGTCCTAGTCTATTTATATTCCAGGTCCTAGCCTATTAATCAACCCAAGTCCTAGCCTATTTATCAACCCAGTTCCTAGCCTATTTACCAACCCAGGTCCTAGCCTATTTATCAACCCAGGTCCTAGTCTATTTATCAACCCAGGTCCTAGCCTATTTATCAACCCAGGTCCTAGCCTATTTATCAACCCAGGTCCTAGTCTATTTATCAACCCAGGTCCTAGTCTATTTATCAACCCAGGTCCTAGTTTATTAATCAACCCAGGTCCTAGCCTATTTATCAACCTAGGTCCTAGGCTATTTATCAACCCAGGTCCTAGTCTATTTATCAACCCAGGTACTAGCCTATTTATCAACCCAGGTCCTAGCCTATTATCAACACAGGTCCTAGTCTATTTATCAACCCAGGTCCTAGTCTATTTATCAACCCAGGTACTAGCCTATTTATCAACCCAGGTCCTAGCCTATTTATCAACACAGGTCCTAGTCTATTTATCAACCCAGGTCCTAGCCTAATTATCAACCCAGGTCCTAGTCTATTTATCAACCCAGGTCCTAGCCTATTTATCAACACAGGTCCTAGTCTATTTATCAACCCATGTCCTAGCCTATTTATCAACACAGGTCCTAGTCTATTTATCAACCCAGGTCCTAGTCTATTTATCAACCCAGGACCTAGCCTATTAATCAACCCAGGTCCTAGCCTATTTATCAACCCAGGTCCTAGTCTATTTATATACCAGGTCCTAGTCATACCAGGTCCTAGCCTATTAATCAACCCAGGTCCTAGCCTATTTATCAATCCAGTTCCTAGCCTATTTATCAACCCAGGTCCAAGCCTGTTTATCAACCCAGGTCCTAGTCTATTTATAAACCCAGGTCCTAGCCTATTTATCAACCTAGATCCTAGCCTATTTATCAACCCAGGTCCTAGTCTATTTATCAACCCAGGTCCTAGTCTATTTATCAACCCAGGTCCTAGTTTATTAATCAACCCAGGTCCTAACCTATTTATCAACCCAGGTCCTAGCCTATTTATCAACCTAGGTCCTAGGCTATTTATCAACCCAGGTCCTAGCCTATTTATCAACACAGGTCCTAGCCTATTTATCAACCCAGGTCCTAGCCTATTTATCAACCCAGGTCCTAGGCTATTTATCAACCCAGGTCCTAGTCTATTTATCAACCTAGGTCCTAGGCTATTTATCAACCCAGGTCCTAGCCTATTTATCAACACAGGTCCTAGCCTATTTATCAACCCAGGTCCAAGCCTATTTATCAACCCAGGTCCTAGTCTATTTATAAACCCAGGTCCGAGTTTATTAATCAACCCAGGTCCTAGCCTATTTATCAACCCAGGTCCCAGTCTATTTATCAACCCAGGTCCTAGCCTATTTATCAACCCAGGTCCTAGCCTATTTACCAACCCAGGTCCTAGCCTATTTATCAACCCAGGTCCTAGCCTATTTATCAACCCAGGTCCTAGCCTATTTATCAACCCAGGTCCTAGCCTATTTATCAACCCAGGTCCTAGCCTATTTATCAACCCAGGTCCTAGTTTATAAATCAACCCAGGTCCTAGCCTATTTATCAACCTAGGTCCTAGGCTATTTATCAACCCAGGTCCTAGCCTATTTATCAACACAGGTCCTAGCCTATTTATCAACCCAGGTCCTAGCCTATTTACCAACCCAGGTCCTAGCCTATTTATCAACCCAGGTCCTAGCCTATTTATCAACCCAGGTCCTAGCCTATTTAACAACCCAGGTCCTAGTCTATTTATCAACCCAGGTCCTAGTCTATTTATCAACCCAGGTCCTAGCCTATTTATCAACCCAGGTCCTAGCCTATTTATCAACCCAGGACCTAGCCTATTAATCAACCCAGGTCCTAGCCTATTTATCAACCCAGGTCCTAGTCTCTTTATAATCCAGGTCCTAGCCTATTAATCAACCCAGGTCCTAGATATTTATCAACCCAGTTCCTAGCCTATTTATCAACCCAGGTCCAAGCCTGTTTATCAACCCAGGTCCTAGTCTATTTATCAACCCAGGTCCTAGCCTATTTATCAACCTAGATCCTAGCCTATTTATCAACCCAGGTCCTAGTCTATTTATCAACCCAGGTCCAAGCCTGTTTATCAACCCAGGTCCTAGTTTATTAATCAACCCAGGTCCTAACCTATTTATCAACCCAGGTCCTAGCCTATTTATCAACCTAGGTCCTAGGCTATTTATCAACCCAGGTCCTAGCCTATTTATCAACCCAGGTCCTAGTCTATTTATCAACCCAGGTCCTAGTCTATTTATCAACCCAGGTCCTAGCCTATTTATCAACACAGGTCCTAGCCTATTTATCAACCCAGGTCCTAGCCTATTTATCAACACAGGTCCTCGGCTCTTCATCAACCCAGGTCCTAGCCTATTTACCAACCCAGGTCCTAGCCTATTTATCAACCCAGGTCCTAGTCTATTTATCAACCCAGGTCCTAGCCTATTTATCAACCTAGATCATAGCCTATTTATCAACCCAGGTCCTAGTCTATTTATCAACCCAGGTCCTAGCCTATTTACCAACCCAGGTCCTAGCCTATTTATCAACCCAGGTCCTAGCCTATTTATCAACCCAGGTCCTAGCCTCTTTATCAACCCAGGTCCTAGCCTATTTACCAACCCAGGTCCTAGCCTATTTATCAACCCAGGTCCTAGCCTATTTAACAACCCAGGTCCTAGCCTATTTAACAACCCAGGTCCTAGTCTATTTATCAACCCAGGTCCTAGCCTATTTATCAACCCAGGTCCTAGCCTATTTATCAACCCAGGACCTAGCCTATTAATCAACCCAGGTCCTAGCCTATTTATCAACCCAGGTCCTAGTCTCTTTATAATCCAGGTCCTAGCCTATTAATCAACCCAGGTCCTAGATATTTATCAACCCAGTTCCTAGCCTATTTATCAACCCAGGTCCAAGCCTGTTTATCAACCCAGGTCCTAGTCTATTTATCAACCCAGGTCCTAGCCTATTTATCAACCTAGATCCTAGCCTATTTATCAACCCAGGTCCTAGTCTATTTATCAACCCAGGTCCAAGCCTGTTTATCAACCCAGGTCCTAGTTTATTAATCAACCCAGGTCCTAACCTATTTATCAACCCAGGTCCTAGCCTATTTATCAACCTAGGTCCTAGGCTATTTATCAACCCAGGTCCTAGCCTATTTATCAACCCAGGTCCTAGTCTATTTATCAACCCAGGTCCTAGTCTATTTATCAACCCAGGTCCTAGCCTATTTATCAACACAGGTCCTAGGCTATTTATCAACCCAGGTCCTAGCCTATTTATCAACACAGGTCCTCGGCTCTTCATCAACCCAGGTCCTAGCCTATTTACCAACCCAGGTCCTAGCCTATTTATCAACCCAGGTCCTAGTCTATTTATCAACCCAGGTCCTAGCCTATTTATCAACCTAGATCATAGCCTATTTATCAACCCAGGTCCTAGTCTATTTATCAACCCAGGTCCTAGCCTATTTACCAACCCAGGTCCTAGCCTATTTATCAACCCAGGTCCTAGTCTATTTATCAACCCAGGTCCTAGCCTATTTATCAACCCAGGTCCTAGCCTATTTATCAACCCAGGTCCTAGTCTATTTATCAACCCAGGTCCTAGTCTATTTATCAACCCAGGTCCTAGTTTATAAATCAACCCAGGTCCTAGCCTATTTATCAACCTAGGTCCTAGGCTATTTATCAACCCAGGTCCTAGCCTATTTATCAACACAGGTCCTAGCCTATTTATCAACCCAGGTCCAAGCCTGTTTATCAACCCAGGTCCAAGCCTGTTTATCAACCCAGGTCCTAGTTTATTAATCAACCCAGGTCCTAACCTATTTATCAACCCAGGTCCTAGCCTATTTATCAACCCAGGTCCTAGGCTATTTATCAACCCAGGTCCTAGCCTATTTATCAACCCAGGTCCTAGCCTATTTATCAACCCAGGTCCTAGTCTATTTATCAACCCAGGTCCTAGTCTATTTATCAACCCAGGTCCTAGCCTATTTATCAACACAGGTCCTAGGCTATTTATCAACCCAGGTCCTAGCCTATTTATCAACACAGGTCCTCGGCTCTTCATCAACCCAGGTCCTAGCCTATTTACCAACCCAGGTCCTAGCCTATTTACCAACCCAGGTCCTAGCCTATTTATCAACCCAGGTCCTAGCCTATTTATCAACCCAGGTCCTAGTCTATTTATCAACCCAGGTCCTAGCCTATTTATCAACCTAGATCATAGCCTATTTATCAACCCATGTCCTAGTCTATTTATCAACCCAGGTCCTAGTCTATTCATCAACCCAGGTCCTAGTCTATTTATCAACCCAGGTCCTAGTCTATTTATCAACCCAGGTCCTAGTTTATTAATCAACCCAGGTCCTAGCCTATTTATCAACCCAGGTCCCAGCCTATTTATCAACCTAGGTCCTAGGCTATTTATCAACCCAGGTCCTAGCCTATTTATCAACCCAGGTCCTAGTCTATTTATCAACCCAGGTCCTAGCCTATTTATCAACCCAGGTCCTAGCCTATTTATCAACCCAGGTCCTAGCCTATTTATCAACCCAGGTCCTAGTCTATTTATCAACCCAGGTCCTAGTCTATTTATCAACCCAAGTCCTAGTTTATTAATCAACCCAGGTCCTAGCCTATTTATCAACCTAGGTCCTAGGCTATTTATCAACCCAGGTCCTATCCTATTTATCAACCCAGGTACTAGCCTATTTATCAACCCAGGTCCTAGCCTATTTATCAACCCAGGTCCTAGTCTATTTATCAACCCAGGTCCTAGCCTATTTATCAACCCAGGTCCTAGCCTATTTATCAACCCAGGTCCTAGCCTATTTATCAACCCAGGTCCTAGCCTATTTATCAACCCAGGTGCTAGTCTATTTATCAACCCAGGTCCTAGCCTATTTATCAACCCAAGTCCTAGCCTATTTATCAACATAGGTCCTAGTCTATTTATCAACCCATGTCCTAGCCTATTTATCAACACAGGTCCTAGTCTATTTATCAACCCAGGTCCTAGCCTATTTATCAACCCAGGTCCTAGTATATTTATCAACCCAGGACCTAGCCTATTAATCAACCCAGGTCCTAGCCTATTTATCAACACAGGTCCAAGTCTATTTATATTCCAGGTCCTAGCCTATTAATCAACCCATGTCCTAGCCTATTTATCAACCCAGTTCCTAGACTATTCATCAACCCAGGTTCAAGCCTGTTTATCAACCCAGGTCCTAGTCTATTTATCAACCCAGGTCCTAGCCTATTTATCAACCTAGATCCTAGCCTATTTATCAACCCAGGTCCTAGTCTATTTATCAACCCAGGTCCTAGTCTATTTATCAACCCAGGTCCTAGTTTATTAATCAACCCAGGTCCTAACGTATTTATCAAGCCAGGTCCTAGCCTATTTATCAACCTAGGTCCTAGCCTATTTATCAACCTAGATCCTAGCCTATTTATCAACCCAGGTCCTAGTCTATTTATCAACCCAGTTCCTAGTCTATTTATCAACCCAGGTCCTAGCCTATTTATCAACCCAGGTCCTAGCCTATTTATCAACACAGGTCCTAGGCTCTTTATCAACCCAGTTCCTAGTCTATTTATCAACCCAGGTCCTAGTCTATTTATCAACCCAGGTCCTAGTCTATTTATCAATCCAGGTCCTAGCCTATTTATCAACACAGGTCCTAGCCTCTTTATCAACCCAGGTCCTAGCCTATTTACCAACCCAGGTCCTAGCCTATTTATCAACCCAGGTCCTAGCCTATTTATCAACCCAGGTCCTAGTCTATTTATCAACCCTGGTCCTAGCCTATTTATCAACCCAGGTCCTAGCCTATTTATCAACACAGGTCCTAGCCTATTTATCAACCCAGGTCCTAGTCTATTTATCAACCCAGGTCCTAGCCTATTTATCAACCCAGGTCCTAGCCTATTTATCAACCCAGGTCCTAGCCTATTTATCAACCAGGTCCTATTCTATTTATCAACCCAGGTCCTAGCCTATTTATCAACACAGGTCCTAGTCTATTTATCAACCCAGGTCATAGTCTATTTATCAACCCAGGACCTAGCCTATTAATCAACCCAGGTCCTAGCCTATTTATCAACCCAGGTCCTAGTCTATTTATATTCCAGGTCCTAGCCTATTAATCAACCCAGGTCCTAGCCTATTTATCAACCCAGTTCCTAGCCTATTTATCAACCCAGGTCCAAGCCTGTTTATCAACCCAGGTCCTAGTCTATTTATCAACCCAGGTCCTAGCCTATTTATCAACCTAGATCCTAGCCTATTTATCAACCCAGGTCCTAGTCTATTTATCAACCCAGGTCCTAGTCTATTTATCAACCCAGGTCCTAGTCTATTCATCAACCCAGGTCCTAGCTTATTTATCAACCCAGGTCCTAGCCTATTTATCAACCCAGGTCCTAGCCTATTTATCAACCTAGGTCCTAGGCTATTTATCAACCCAGGTCCTAGTCTATTTATCAACCCAGGTCCTAGCCTATTTATCAACCCAGGTCCTAGCCTATTTATCAACCCATGTCCTAGCCTATTTATCAACCAGGTCCTAGTCTATTTATCAACCCAGGTCCTAGCCTATCTATCCACCCAGGTCCTAGCCTATTTATCAACACAGGTCCTAGTCTATTTATCAACCCAGGTCCTAGTCTATTTATCAACCCAGGTCCTAGCCTATTTATCAACCCAGGTCCTAGCCTATTTACCAACCCAGGTCCTAGTCTATTTATCAACCCAGGTCCTAGCCTATTTATCAACCCAGGTCCTAGTCTATTTATCAACCCAGGTCCTAGTCTATTTATCAACCCAGGTCCTAGCCTATTTATCAACCCAGGTCCTAGCCTATTTACCAACCCAGGTCCTAGCCTATTTACCAACCCAGGTCCTAGTCTATTTATCAACCTAGGTCCTAGCCTATTTATCAACCTAGATCCTAGCCTATTTATCAACCCAGGTCCTAGTCTATTTATCAACCCAGTTCCTAGCCTATTTATCAACCCAGTTCCTAGCCTATTTATCAACCCAGGTCATAGCCTATTTATCAACCCAGGTCCTTGTCTATTTATCAACCCAGGTCCTAGTTTATTAATCAACCCAGGTCCTAGCCTATTTATCAACCTAGGTCCTAGCCTATTTATCAACCCAGGTCCTAGTCTATTTATCAACCCAGGTCCTAGCCTATTTATCAACACAGGTCCTAGCCTATTTATCAACCCAGGTCCTAGCCTATTTATCAACCCAGGTCCTAGCCTATTTATCAACCCAGGTCCTAGCCTATTTATCAACCCAGGTCCTAGTCTATTTATCAACCCAGGTCCTAGCCTATTTATCAACCCAGGTCCTAGCCTATTTATCAACACAGGTCCTAGTCTATTTATCAACCCAGGTCCTAGTCTATTTATCAACCCAGGTCCTAGCCTATTTATCAACCCATGTCCTAGCCTATTTATCAACCAGGTCCTAGTCTATTTATCAACCCAGGTCCTAGCCTATCTATCCACCCAGGTCCTAGCCTATTTATCAACCAAGGTCCTAGTCTATTTATATTCCAGGTCCTAGCCTATTAATCAACCCAGGTCCTAGCCTATTTATCAACCCAGTTCCTAGCCTATTTATCAACCCAGGTCCAAGCCTGTTTATCAACCCAGGTCCTAGTCTATTTATCAACCCAGGTCCTAGCCTATTTATCAACCTAGATCCTAGCCTATTTATCTACCCAGGTCCTAGTCTATTTATCAACCCAGGTCCTAGCCTATTTATCAACCTAGATCCTAGCCTATTTATCAACCTAGATCCTAGCCTATTTATCAACCCAGGTCCTAGTCTATTTATCAACCCAGTTCCTAGCCTATTTATCAACACAGGTCCTAGTCTATTTATCAACCCAGGTCATAGCCTATTTATCAACCCAGGTCCTTGTCTATTTATCAACCCAGGTCCTAGTTTATTAATCAACCCAGGTCCTAGCCTATTTATCAACCTAGGTCCTAGCCTATTTATCAACCCAGGTCCTAGCCTATTTATCAACCCAGGTCCTAGTCTATTTATCAACCCAGGTCCTAGCCTATTTATCAACCCAGGTCCTAGCCTATTTATCAACACAGGTCCTAGTCTATTTATCAACCCAGGTCCTAGTCTATTTATCAACCCAGGTCCTAGCCTATTTATCAACCCATGTCCTAGCCTATTTATCAACCAGGTCCTAGTCTATTTATCAACCCAGGTCCTAGCCTATCTATCCACCCAGGTCCTAGCCTATTTATCAACCAAGGTCCTAGTCTATTTATATTCCAGGTCCTAGCCTATTAATCAACCCAGGTCCTAGCCTATTTATCAACCCAGTTCCTAGCCTATTTATCAACCCAGGTCCAAGCCTGTTTATCAACCCAGGTCCTAGTCTATTTATCAACCCAGGTCCTAGCCTATTTATCAACCTAGATCCTAGCCTATTTATCTACCCAGGTCCTAGTCTATTTATCAACCCAGGTCCTAGCCTATTTATCAACCTAGATCCTAGCCTATTTATCAACCTAGATCCTAGCCTATTTATCAACCCAGGTCCTAGTCTATTTATCAACCCAGTTCCTAGCCTATTTATCAACACAGGTCCTAGTCTATTTATCAACCCAGGTCCTAGCCTATTTATCAACCCAGGTCATAGCCTATTTATCAACCCAGGTCCTTGTCTATTTATCAACCCAGGTCCTAGTCTATTTATCAACCCAGGTCCTAGTTTATTAATCAACCCAGGTCCTAGCCTATTTACCAACCCAGGTCCTAGCCTATTTATCAACCCAGGTCCTAGCCTATTTATCAACCCAGGTCCTAGTCTATTTATCAACCCAGGTCCTAGCCTATTTATCAACCCAGGTCCTAGCCTATTTATCAACACAGGTCCTAGCCTATTTATCAACACAGGTCCTAGTCTATTTATCAACCCAGGTCCTAGTCTATTTATCAACCCATGTCCTAGCCTATTTATCAACCAGGTCCTAGTCTATTTATCAACCCAGGTCCTAGCCTATCTATCCACCCAGGTCCTAGCCTATTTATCAACCAAGGTCCTAGTCTATTTATATTCCAGGTCCTAGCCTATTAATCAACCCAGGTCCTAGCCTATTTATCAACCCAGTTCCTAGCCTATTTATCAACCCAGGTCCAAGCCTGTTTATCAACCCAGGTCCTAGTCTATTTATCAACCCAGGTCCTAGTCTATTTATCAACCCAGGTCCTAGTCTATTCATCAACCCAGGTCCTAGTCTATTCATCAACCCAGGTACTAGTTTATTAATCAACCCAGGTCCTAACCTATTTATCAACCCAGGTCCTAGCCTATTTATCAACCTAGGTCCTAGCCTATTTATCAACCCAGGTCCTAGCCTATTTATCAACCCAGGTCCTAGCCTATTTATCAACCCATGTCCTAGCCTATTTATCAACCAGGTCCTAGTCTATTTATCAACCCAGGTCCTAGCCTATCTATCCACCCAGGTCCTAGCCTATTTATCAACACAGGTCCTAGTCTATTTATCAACCCAGGTCCTAGTCTATTTATCAACCCAGGACCTAGCCTATTAATCAACCCAGGTCCTAGCCTATTTACCAACCCAGGTCCTAGTCTATTTATCAACCCAGGTCCTAGCCTATTTATCAACCCAGGTCCTAGTCTATTTATCAACCCAGGTCCTAGTCTATTTATCAACCCAGGTCCTAGCCTATTTATCAACCCAGGTCCTAGCCTATTTATCAACCTAGATCCTAGCCTATTTATCAACCCAGGTCCTAGTCTATTTATCAACCCAGGTCCTAGTCTATTTATCAAACCAGGTCCTAGCCTATTTATCAACACAGGTCCTAGTCTATTTATCAACCCAGGTCCTAGCCTATTTATCAACCCAGGTCATAGCCTATTTATCAACCCAGGTCCTTGTCTATTTATCAACCCAGGTCCTAGTCTATTTATCAACCCAGGTCCTAGTTTATTAATCAACCCAGGTCCTAGCCTATTTATCAACCTAGGTCCTAGGCTATTTATCAACCCAGGTCCTAGCCTATTTATCAACCTAGGTCCTAGGCTATTTATCAACCCAGGTCCTAGCCTCTTTATCAACCCAGGTCCTAGCCTATTTACCAACCCAGGTCCTAGCCTATTTATCAACCCAGGACCTAGCCGATTTATCAACCCAGGACCTAGCCGATTAATCAACCCAGGTCCTAGCCTATTTATCAACCCAGGTCCTAGTCTATTTATATTCCAGGTCCTAGCCTATTTATCAACCCAGTTCCTAGCCTATTTATCAACCCAGGTCCAAGCCTGTTTATCAACCCAGGTCCTAGTCTATTTATCAACCCAGGTCCTAGCCTATTTATCAACCTAGATCATTGCCTATTTATCAACCCAGGTCCTAGTCTATTGATCAACCCAGGTCCTAGTCTATTCATCAACCCAGGTCCTAGTTTATTAATCAACCCAGGTCCTAACCTATTTATCAACCCAGGTCCTAGCCTATTTATCAACCTAGGTCCTATGCTATTTATCAACCTAGGTCCTAGCCTATTTATCAACACAGGTCCTAGCCTATTTATCAACACAGGTCCTAGCCTCTTTATCAACCCAGGTCCTAGCCTATTTACCAACCCAGGTCCTAGCCTATTTATCAACCCAGGGACTAGTTTATTAATCAACCCAGGTCCTATTCTATTTATCAACCCAGGACCTAGCCTATTAATCAACCCAGGTCCTAGCCTATTTATCAACCCAGGTCCTAGTCTATTTATATTCATGGTCCTAGCCTATTAATCAACCCAGGTCCTAGCCTATTTATCAACCCAGTTCCTAGCCTATTTATCAACCCAGGTCCAAGCCTGTTTATCAACCCAGGTCCTAGTCTATTTATCAACCCAGGTCCTAGCCTATTTATAAACCTAGATCATTGCCTATTTATCAACCCAGGTCCTAGTCTATTCATCAACCCAGGTCCTAGTCTATTCATCAACCCAGGTCCTAGTTTATTAATCAACCCAGGTCCTAACCTATTTATCAACCCAGGTCCTAGCCTATTTATCAACCTAGTTCCTAGGCTATTTATCAACCCAGGTCCTAGCCTATTTATCAACACAGGTCCTAGCCTCTTTATCAACCCAGGTCCTAGCTTATTTACCAACCCAGGTCCTAGCCTATTTATCAACCCAGGTCCTAGCCTATTTATCAACACAGGTCCTAGCCTCTTTCTCAACCCAGGTCGTAGCCTATATACCAACCCAGGTCCTAGCCTATTTATCAACCCAGGTCCTAGTCTATTTATCAACCCAGGTCCTAGCCTATTTATCAACCCAGGTCCTAGCCTATTTATCAACCCAGGTCCTAGCCTATTTATCAACCCAGGTCCTAGCCTATTTATCAACCCAGGTCCTAGTCTATTTATCAACCCATGTCCTAGCCTATTTATCATCCCAGGTCCTAGCCTATTTATCAACACAGGTCCTAGTCTATTTATCAACCCAGGTCCTAGCCTATTTATCAACCCAGGTCCTAGTCTATTTATTAGCCCAGGTCCTAGTCTATTTATCAACCCAGGTCCTAGCCTATTTATCAACCCAGGTCCTAGCCTCTTTATCAACCCAGGTCCTAGCCTCTTTATCAACCCAGGTCCTAGCCTCTTTATCAACCCAGGTCCTAGCCTCTTTATCAACCCAGGTCCTAGCCTATTTATCAACCCAGGTCCTAGCCTATTTATCAACCCAGGTCCTAGCCTATTTATCAACCCAGGTCCTAGCCTATTTATCAACCAGGTCCTAGTCTATTTATCAACCCAGGTCCTAGCCTATCTATCCACCCAGGTCCTAGCCTATTTATCAACACAGGTCCTAGTCTATTTATCAACCCAGGTCCTAGTCTATTTATCAACCCAGGACCTAGCCTATTAATCAACCCAGGACCTAGCCTATTAATCAACCCAGGTCCTAGCCTATTTATCAACCCAGGTCCTAGTCTATTTATATTCCAGGTCCTAGCCTATTAATCAACCCAGGTCCTAGCCTATTTATCAACCCAGTTCCTAGCCTATTTATCAACCCAGGTCCAAGCCTGTTTATCAACCCAGGTCCTAGTCTATTTATCAACCCAGGTCCTAGCCTATTTATCAACCTAGATCATTGCCTATTTATCAACCCAGGTCCTAGTCTATTTATCAACGCAGGTCCTAGTCTATTCATCAACCCAGGTCCTAGTTTATTAATCAACCCAGGTCCTAACCTATTTATCAACCCAGGTCCTAGCCTATTTATCAACCTAGGTCCTAGGCTATTTATCAACCCAGGTCCTAGCCTATTTATCAACCCAGGTCCTAGTTTATTAATCAACCCAGGTCCTAACCTATTTATCAACCCAGGTCCTAGTCTATTTATCAACCCAGGTCCTAGCCTATTTATCAACCCAGGTCCTAGCCTCTTTATCAACCCAGGTCCTAGCCTATTTACCAACCCAGGTCCTAGCCTATTTATCAACCCAGGACCTAGCCGATTTATCAACCCAGGACCTAGCCGATTAATCAACCCAGGTCCTAGCCTATTTATCAACCCAGGTCCTAGTCTATTTATATTCCAGGTCCTAGCCTATTTATCAACCCAGTTCCTAGCCTATTTATCAACCCAGGTCCAAGCCTGTTTATCAACCCAGGTCCAAGCCTGTTTATCAACCCAGGTCCTAGTCTATTTATCAACCCAGGTCCTAGCCTATTTATCAACCCAGGTCCTAGTCTATTTATCAACCCAGGTCCTAGTCTATTCATCAACCCAGGTCCTAGTTTATTAATCAACCCAGGTCCTAACCTATTTATCAACCCAGGTCCTAGCCTATTTATCAACCTAGTTCCTAGGCTATTTATCAACCCAGGTCCTAGCCTATTTATCAACACAGGTCCTAGCCTCTTTATCAACCCAGGTCCTAGCTTATTTACCAACCCAGGTCCTAGCCTATTTATCAACCCAGGTCCTAGCCTATTTATCAACACAGGTCCTAGCCTCTTTCTCAACCCAGGTCGTAGCCTATATACCAACCCAGGTCCTAGCCTATTTATCAACCCAGGTCCTAGTCTATTTATCAACCCAGGTCCTAGCCTATTTATCAACCCAGGTCCTAGCCTATTTATCAACCCAGGTCCTAGCCTATTTATCAACCCAGGTCCTAGTCTATTTATCAACCCATGTCCTAGCCTATTTATCATCCCAGGTCCTAGCCTATTTATCAACACAGGTCCTAGTCTATTTATCAACCCAGGTCCTAGCCTATTTATCAGCCCAGGTCCTAGTCTATTTATTAGCCCAGGTCCTAGTCTATTTATCAACCCAGGTCCTAGCCTATTTATCAACACAGGTCCTAGCCTATTTATCAACCCAGGTCCTAGCCTATTTATCAGCCCAGGTCCTAGTCTATTTATTAGCCCAGGTCCTAGTCTATTTATCAACCCAGGTCCTAGCCTATTTATCAACCCAGGTCCTAGCCTATTTATCAACCCAGGTCCTAGCCTATTTATCAACCCAGGTCCTAGCCTATTTATCAACCAGGTCCTAGTCTATTTATCAACCCAGGTCCTAGCCTATCTATCCACCCAGGTCCTAGCCTATTTATCAACACAGGTCCTAGTCTATTTATCAACCCAGGTCCTAGTCTATTTATCAACCCAGGACCTAGCCTATTAATCAACCCAGGTCCTAGCCTATTTATCAACCCAGGTCCTAGTCTATTTATATTCCAGGTCCTAGCCTATTAATCAACCCAGGTCCTAGCCTATTTATCAACCCAGTTCCTAGCCTATTTATCAACCCAGGTCCAAGCCTGTTTATCAACCCAGGTCCTAGTCTATTTATCAACCCAGGTCCTAGCCTATTTATCAACCTAGATCATTGCCTATTTATCAACCCAGGTCCTAGTCTATTTATCAACGCAGGTCCTAGTCTATTCATCAACCCAGGTCCTAGTTTATTAATCAACCCAGGTCCTAACCTATTTATCAACCCAGGTCCTAGCCTATTTATCAACCTAGGTCCTAGGCTATTTATCAACCCAGGTCCTAGCCTATTTATCAACCCAGGTCCTAGTTTATTAATCAACCCAGGTCCTAACCTATTTATCAACCCAGGTCCTAGCCTATTTATCAACCTAGGTCCTAGGCTATTTATCAACCCAGGTCCTAGCCTATTTATCAACGCAGGTCCTAGTCTATTCATCAACCCAGGTCCTAGTTTATTAATCAACCCAGGTCCTAGTTTATTAATCAACCCAGGTCCTAACCTATTTATCAACCCAGGTCCTAACCTATTTATCAACCCAGGTCCTAACCTATTTATCAACCCAGGTCCTAGCCTATTTATCAACCTAGGTCCTAGGCTATTTATCAACCCAGGTCCTAACCTATTTATCAACCTAGGTCCTAGGCTATTTATCAACCCAGGTCCTAGTCTATTTATCAACCCAGGTACTAGTCTATTTATCAACCCAGGTCCTAGCCTATTTATCAACACAGGTCCTAGCCTCTTTATCAACCCAGGTCCTAGCTTATTTACCAACCCAGGTCCTAGCCTATTTATCAACACAGGGACTAGTTTATTAATCAACCCAGGTCCTAACCTATTTATCAACCCAGGTCCTAGCCTATTTATCAACCTAGGTCCTAGGCTATTTATCAACACAGGTCCTAGCCTATTTATCAACACAGGTCCTAGCCTCTTTCTCAACCCAGGTCGTAGCCTATATACCAACCCAGGTCCTAGCCTATTTATCAACCCAGGTCCTAGTCTATTTATCAACCCAGGTCCTAGCCTATTTATCAACCCAGGTCCTAGCCTATTTATCAACCCAGGTCCTAGCCTATTTATCAACCCAGGTCCTAGTCTATTTATCAACCCATGTCCTAGCCTATTTATCATCCCAGGTCCTAGCCTATTTGTCAACACAGGTCCTAGTCTATTTATCAACCCAGGTCCTAGCCTATTTATCAACCCAGGTCCTAGTCTATTTATTAACCCAGGTCCTAGTCTATTTATCAACCCAGGTCCTAGCCTATTTATCAACACAGGTCCTAGTCTATTTATCAACCCAGGTCCTAGCCTATTTATCAACACAGGTCCTAGTCTATTTATCAACCCAGGTCCTAGTCTATTTATCAACCCAGGACCTAGCCTATTAATCAACCCAGGTCCTAGCCTATTTATCAACCCAGGTCCTAGTCTATTTATATTCCAGGTCCTAGCCTATTAATCAACCCAGGTCCTAGCCTATTTATCAACCCAGTTCCTAGCCTATTTATCAACCCAGGTCCAAGCCTGTTTATCAACCCAGGTCCTAGTCTATTTATCAACCCAGGTCCTAGCCTATTTATCAACCTAGATCATTGCCTATTTATCAACCCAGGTCCTAGTCTATTTATCAACCCAGGTCCTAGTCTATTCATCAACCCAGGTCCTAGCCTAATTAACCAACCCAGGTCCTAGCCTATTTATCAACCCAGGGACAAGGTAATTAATCAACCCAGGTCCTAACCTATTTATCAACCCAGGTCCTAGCCTATATATCAACCTAGGTCCTAGGCTATTTATCAACCCAGGTCCTAGCCTATTTATCAACCCAGGTACTAGTCTATTTATCAACCCAGGTCCTAGTCTATTCATCAACCCAGGTCCTAGTTTATTAATCACCCCAGGTCCTAACCTATTTATCAACCCAGGTCCTAGCCTATTTATCAACCTAGGTCCTAGGCTATTTATCAACCCAGGTCCTAGTTTATTAATCAACCCAGGTCCTAGTTTATTAATCAACCCAGGTCCTAGCCTATTTATCAACCCAGGTCCTAGCCTATTTATCAACCCAGGTCCTAGCCTATTTATCAACCCAGGTCCTAGCCTCTTTATCAACCAGGTCCTAGTCTATTTATCAACCCAGGTCCTAGTCTATTTATCAACCCAGGTCCTAGCCTATTTATCAACCCAGGTCCTAGCCTATTTATCAACCCAGGTCGTAGCCTATTTATCAACCCAGGTCCTAGCCTATTTATCATCCCAGGTCCTAGCCTATTTATCAACCCAGGTCCTAGCCTATTTATCATCCCAGGTCCTAGCCTATTTATCAACCCAGGTCCTAGCCTATTTATCAACCCAGGTCCTAGCCTATTTATCAACCCAGGTCGTAGCCTATTTATCAACCCAGGTCCTAGCCTATTTATCATCCCAGGTCCTAGCCTATTTATCAACACAGGTCCTAGTCTATTTATCAACCCAGGTCCTAGCCTATTTATCAACCAGGTCCTAGTCTATTTATCAACCCAGGTCCTAGCCTATCTATCCACCCAGGTCCTAGCCTATTTATCAACACAGGTCCTAGTCTATTTATCAACCCAGGTCCTAGTCTATTTATCAACCCAGGACCTAGCCTATTAATCAACCCAGGTCCTAGCCTATTTATCAACCCAGGTCCTAGTCTATTTATATTCCAGGTCCTAGCCTATTAATCAACCCAGGTCCTAGCCTATTTATCAACCCAGTTCCTAGCCTATTTATCAACCCAGGTCCAAGCCTGTTTATCAACCCAGGTCCTAGTCTATTTATCAACCCAGGTCCTAGCCTATTTATCAACCTAGATCATTGCCTATTTATCAACCCAGGTCCTAGTCTATTTATCAACCCAGGTCCTAGTCTATACATCAACCCAGGTCCTAGTTTATTAATCAACCCAGGTCCTAACCTATTTATCAACCCAGGTCCTAGCCTATTTATCAACCTAGGTCCTATGCTATTTATCAACCTAGGTCCTAGCCTATTTATCAACCCAGGTCCTAGTCTATTTATCAACCCAGGTCCTAGTCTATTTATCAACCCAGGTCCTAGCCTATTTATCAACCCAGGTCCTAGCCTCTTTATCAACCCAGGTCCTAGTCTATTTATCAACCCAGGTCCTAGTCTATTTATCAACCCAGGTCCTAGCCTATTTATCAACCCAGGTCCTAGTCTATTTATCAACCCAGGTCCTAGTCTATTTATCAACCCAGGTCCTAGTCTATTTATCAACCCAGGTCCTAGCCTATTTATCAACCCAGGTCCTAGCCTATTTATCAACCCAGGTCCTAGCCTATTTATCAACACAGGTCCTAGTCTATTTATCAACCCAGGTCCATGCCTATTTATCAACCCAGGTCCTAGTCTTTTTATCAACCCAGGTCTTAGCCTATTTGTCTTGGCTCCTTGTTGTGACTTGTAACAAGGTCATATTTTGGTTTGATTTATTCACATTTTATTAACATGGTAATTCACAGGTGTGGAACAAGATAATGTCTAATAACATTAGTATTTACACATGTGGAATAATATTCAGCAAGTGAGTGTGTAATAACACATTCCTTGTTCCAGTTGTGTAATAGCGTATTCCATAACAACCCTATGACCATGTAATGACATAGTGAAGCCTATGTAACTGCTGTGTTGTTAACACAGTTATTACTGTGTTAATTAGATAGTAATAGGGGAAACTTAATGTAACGTGTTACCTAACTCTGCATCAGAGTGGGCCCACTGTGTAAAAGACATGTTCTATGTTTTTATCCTCACACACAGTCTCTCTTTTGTCCTTGCTACACACACACACACACACACACACACACACACACACACACACACACACACACACACACACACACACACACACACACACACACACACACACACACAATCAGGCAGTAGCCACAGGGCCCATAGAGAAGCATGCTTATCTGAAGGACATACGATCGCCCAGCAGACATTCCCAGACCCAGACCCATCCCCTCCACTCCTCTCCACTCCTCTCCACTCTCCATGTCCTCTAACCAGAGGAACACCGAGACGGAGAGAGAACTCCACTCCTCCACCACTTCACCCCCCCTCCCCCATCCTCGGTGGAGGAGAGGAGAGGCGAGGCTGGAGGTGGAGAATAGCAGGTCCTCACTGTAACCAGCCATGACAGGTGTCAGGGAGTCTCGTGGGGGACCGGTGACGAGTGTCCTGCTCCGTTACAATCCTCACTTTGGCGCTTTTCACAAGTCTCAAACTGATGAGTGCCAAACGAGGTGGTATGAGTCACATCGTCCTCACCAGACACCGAAACACATACACACACACACACACACACACACCGAAACACATACACACACACACACACACACACACCGAAACACATACACACACACACACACACACACACCGAAACACATACACACACACACACACACACACGATGATGTGCATGCATGTACACATGCACATACACAGACACTTGCACGTGCACACAATGTAAGTGCATACACACACACAAACACACATGCACCAATCCTCCCTCAAGCCTGGCACTTCACACACGCCCGCTGCCAACCTAGCTTAGTGTAGTCCAGAAGGCATGCGCTGTACTCTGTCTCAGGGCAGGGACACAGCAAACAAAGCCTGAGGACCCCTTGATGCAGTTTGTAAATCATATCTGCCGGAGGAGAGGAGACCAACTCATCATCAGGATGACTGTATTGCTCACCATTGAGTCTTAAAAGCAACGTCGGGTGGAGAAAGGATGTTCACACTCTTTAGTTATTCCATAATGATGGAAGAATCAGTGGGAAGCAGTGTATCAATTACATCATTTATTGTTCTAAATGCATGTTATGTGACCGGTGCTAGCCTTACTGGCTCGATACAACCGGTTCTGTGAACCAGAATCATTTAGGCAATGGATTTGGTGTTTACACTATTGTTTGTGCCAGGGCTTGGATTGGAAGTTATGTCATGGTGTGATTTTGTCATGTTGATATCGTTGGGCTTGCATCGTTTTGTTCACACTTTCAGCGTGATGTTTCATGATTGGAATGGGGAGATTTAGGGATTACATTTATATAAACAAAATGTTTGCATTTAAATCAAAGCCCAAGGACTATAATAAACGTGTTTTTATCATTTATATTTTATTCATTAAATTTCTAATGACAAATGTTAGAAGTATGTGGATATTAAAATCTGGGCTTACTACATTTGACATTTTAGTCATTTGGCTGATGCTCTTATCCAGAACGATTTGCAATTAGTGCTTTCATCTTCAGATAGCTAGGTGAGACCACAACACATCAGAATCAAATCAAGTATATTTACACTCAATAAAGTAGTTATCAGTAAAGCCAGCGCTAGTGGAAAAGCTAAAGGCATGTATATTGTTTTTTTACTAGATATTGTAAAATAAAACAATTAACTTAATTCGATAAATAAAAGCACTGATCAACGTTTGCACTATTTTGTTATTTGTATAATTGTTTTTATTGATTAAAAAAATATTACATCTTTCAAGATACTGTGTTAAAAGTGGTAACCTCTGTATTACTGAAACCCTAGAAAGCGTTCAAACCAACCCTACACGATCAGTCTTAAATTAGCCTTTTCCTCACATTCTCCTCAGCAGAACCTAGTTGAACTTAACCCTGGCTCTTTTTCCTCTATTCTAGTGCGACAAGAGGGGCCCGTGGCTCTATTTGATTGACCCACCCTCCTAGCTCTCCTGTGTCCCCTCCTTATGGTGCGAGCACAGTGAGCACTCTCTGGGAACAGCCATGAGGAGCCGTCATTAGATCATGACAATTACAGCATTTCCATCTCACTGGATCCTCAGCAGGGCATCACATACCTATCAAGCCTCCTTTAAGGCCCTGTTATACCCCAGCCAGGCGGTCACTACCTAATGAAAGCAGCCTCTCTCCCCCCTATTCACAGCCCGAGCAGCCCCATTCAACTGCCTCTCTCTAAATAAACTCCCTAAACTCCTGTGTTCACCAAGGGCCAAGCCTCGTCTCTCCACCCCCAGCTCCACCTTTTCACACTGTGCCGGCCTCAAAGGGAAGGCCCGTACAAAAGAGCTGTGTTTGTTTAACATGCGTTTTAAAAGGGGGGAGACTTGTTAAATGTGGGGCTGATGCAGCCCCACTGCAGCAATCTAGGGAACCCTCTGACAGCTTAAACAGAGCCTGGTGGGTCAAAACTAGTATAGGTGCTGTGTTATGTTCACTCTCTCTCTCTCTCCAGAACTCACCAACAACAGCTGGCTCAATTGGTCAGGAACTGTAAACGTGATTGAGTAGGCTACACAAGAGAGCATCAAACACAGGTTTTACTGAGTGATACTGTAGTACAACAGTTGGAGCTGTAAAGGTAGCCTAAATGTTATTATATCTGGCATCTGTTGACATTAACATGAGGTTGACAGTGGGTGCACATTTAAAATAACTGTTTATCCGTTATTGTTTTTCATTTTAGCTGTAATAGCTCTAGACATAGGCCTTACAGTATTTATTTTGATTAGTATTTGAAAAGGTTCTCAACTGGCAAAGCCTACTGGATGTCATTCCATATCATTATGTTTGCCTATAGGCTATAGAATTAGTAGAGTGACTAATCAGATTTAAGAAGATAACGAATAAATGTCAATAAAACTTACAAGTCACGTTTCTTTTTGTTCTTTTCTAAAACGTAGATGTGAGGGATCAAAAGGAGGTCGAGATAGCACTGAAAAACAACGTTTTGCTCGTGTCTTGCGAAGCATTAAACAACTGGCCTGAGCATGTAGCTTAGTTCCTTTCACTTCACAATGTGTGTAACATTTCTCTGGTGGTTTCTAAGAATAACTAACCGTCCTAATACGGTCAGTGACATTTTCACCACTCACTGAATACAATTAATTTATCGCTCGCGTAGTGCAATAAAATGCCAAGCACATTAGATATTTTTACATAACAGGAGTCAGAGCACCTTGATTAAATTCTAGATTATTTTCCTCCATAAAAGTTGTTTTAAATATTATCAGCATCACACCAAGTAATTCGATTGGTAATACAATTGTTCAATATTAGTTGGGTATTAGGCCTAATATTTGTCATTAGCCAATAATGCTATAAAACACTGAATGCTTGATTTTACTTCAGCCTTGACGTTTTGGGGGTCGACCGCATCTTGGCAATTGCTGAAAACAATTGGGTTACATTTATGTCCTTGTTATATTTTCGTTATTATAATATTTCGGTCAATAAGAGTAGCCATATGGTGCGGTATTTGGTTTGTCTAATAATCAAAGCATTTCACAGTTGAGTCTATAGACGCATGTATGTATGTCAAGCACAAAGTCTTCTTTCCGTCACAGCTTCGAGATCCAACTGCTAGAGAAGAGAAAGAGCATTACCAATTAGGTTCATTTGCATTAATAATCAACGTATATTTATCGACTTAATGAGGTTGATGATGAAATCCTCGGTTCAAATTCAAACCAAGTGTTCTTTGTCTCAATCTAATTAGCGCCATAGGCCCACGTCTGTAGCCTATTTCTGGGAAGAAGAAAGTCAAAGCAACAAAGGAAATATTTAGGACAGAGGTGAATAGTTATATGAGGAAGTTCTGTCTTATTAAAACATTTTAATAAATGCATACATTATGCATACATAATAATTTTGGAAACGATACTATTTCATAGCCTATTGCAGAAGTCGTTTACAGCACTCAAATTGCGTGCCCTCCATAACGCACCCTTCAACTGTAGGACGCTCAAGGAGGACATTTGCATTTATGCAGATTAAATTAATCGTCTGATCTCCGTGTCTCTCTTAATGAAGGCAGCGTCGTCGTGTGTGTGAATGTCTGTGCGCATGAACAGGACGGGTTAATTAGTAATAGTGTGCCTGGGATTCCCTAAATAAAAAGGTCATACTTAGCCGAAGGCTTGAATACATTTCCTTTTCTTGACATGCTATAATGTGACAAGTGCAATGACAGTTTTTTTTATATATACATGAGAATCTCAATCTCTCTTATCAGAAATGGCAAGTTGTGATTGTTTGTAGGCAGCTTTGGACCAGAAGCTTTCTTTCCTGCACAGTTATTTAGATGTCATTATAGAATTGTCTGAATTGCGGTCATGTATTATTGGTAAACCTGTGGATTATTACATTTTAAGACATTGATAGCCTACTTTGTATATTTGAATGTATTTTCATGACAAATAAAATCTATCAATCAATCAACCAATGAGAATCCCCCCCCCCAACCACCACCACCACGTCTCAAATACCATTCTCAGGAATACATCCATTTTAGGCCTTTTTTCTCACATTGCATTTTCTTCCTGACCCATACACATTAAAGTGCAAATGTAGTTATAGGCTTTATAACTTTTCTTATTCATATCTGTTATTGACAGATATAACTTTTCTTATTAATTGACAATAAGATATTTTTATTATTTTACTAGGTAAGCCAGTTAAGAACAAATTCTTATTTACAATGACAGCCTACACCGGCCCAACACGGACGACGCTGGCCCAATTGTGCGCCGCTCTTTGGGACTCCCAATCACAGCCAGTTGTGATACAGCCTGGAATTGAACCAGGGTGTCTGTAGTGATACCTCAAGCACTGAAATGCAGTGCCTTAGACCGCTGTGTCACAGGAGCAATGGGAAACATACTTCCGCATGTACGTACTGATTAAGGGCTCCATTCAATCTGTAGCGCTGAAGTACAGTGTGGTTGAAATGGAATTGAAAGGTAATAACAACAACAACAAAAATCACTCTGTAGTGCGCATCTTCAGCGCTACAGATTTCGTGGAGCCCTAAGTAATTATCTCAGATATGTAACTCCCTCTCTCTCATTCTCTCTCTCATGAACATGGACACACAAGTTTCCATAGTTTCCATGTCCTCAGAGGACCTCTCATTTGCAGACAGCACAGTTGGCCCGTGACTCTGTTAGTCGGCGACTGTCAGGCCACAAGGATAGTTTATGAACCCTCCTGACCATGTTGTTCTTACTCAACAGGGATGATGTCACCGCCATCCTCCAATAGAGCCCTTGTTTGCTGTTTGGTCCCTGTAATACATCTTTCATGGTCTCCATTTTTATGGCCACATGACTGCTGCTAGAGAGCCGTGATGGGCATAAAACTTCTTAAATAAAATGTTCCAGTCTTGCTGAAATCATTTTTCTGGGCTAAAAGGTCACGTATGCTCCAGAGAATGTTTTTGTGTCATAAGAGGACATGGTATTTGGTCAGATAAGCCCTTTGCAATAGATACAGTAGAGAATTTTTCTCCATGACAACTTAATTATTTCTTACTTAATGTCATCCTTGCACATCCATTTCTTTGAAATATGCATGCAGCTTATTACCATTAAGCATAGCAAGATAATGTAATCACTCAACAAGGTATCTCTAAGTATGGTGTCCATATTAGGTCACATATGGACGCCGTATACAAAATGATGCAATTGTACACAGATCATGGTGACAGAACACCCATGTGACAACAAACACAAAGATACCAAACACGGCTCCACTGCCGATGCTCAGTCATGTGTAGGCTAGTGTGAGTGATCCGAAGAGAACAGGGCTATGTTTCAGCCATGTGGGTTACAAGAGTACAATTGACAGTTTTGACAGCTGAATACTGCTGGTGGCATAAGATTAGACTGTCACTGGGACGTTGTGGAACGGGGCAGAGGAGGGGACTGGAAGGACTGGGGGCGTTCATTAAGCTAGCTTCATTAGAACCAGATGAAGGTGACTGCATGGCAGGCATACCAGTCCTAAGAGGTTTGGGGTTTGTAACGGTTTGTTTTGCTGGGATACTCACATTTAATCACGATAACAAGATATCTCCTCAGGAAATGACCATCAATTTGTGTATGTGATATGTTTTGCATCAGTCAGTCCTTGGCCAATTCGTATTTTTTTTAATGAACAACAACGCCGCCTTCATACATAACAATAACAATAACAACTGATATGAGTTTATGAAAAAGACAGTCTGTTACAGTATGTCAGTTTGCATGCTGAGTGGCATAGAGTACCATGCTTATGACAGCAGCAATTTGGCTACATCGGAGTTGAATTCAATCAATGCTATGACATTGTCTTTGGGAAAAACAATGACAATTCATCCCTTTGATAATGTGTTCCTTCCCTGACAGCCCATTAGGAATACTAGTTACTAATCACAACACAATAGGGACATCAGTGTGCACCAAAATATGTCCAGCTAAAAAAACGACTTCCATTGTTTATCTGACAGTGAATCACCCGTAGTTTATGTTTGGCAAATTGTAAAACATTGTTTTCCTGGTCATTTTAAAGGATGATAAAACAGTAATTGAAAGGCTCATGATGTTAGTCTTAACAGTGCATAGCTAAGCACTTTCATCAAGTTTTATTTTGATTAGGCAGCTGCACAAAACATAAGCTGTCAACTTCACTTTCTCTTCTTTTCATTATACTTGAACGTCTTTCACAAGCCAGATTTCTTCAAAGTCTATTTTAACCAGTATCTTGTGCAACTAATAATAGTTGTATTTTTCATCTTAAATCGAAAAACAAAGAGATCCTAATCATTTATTTGATGTATTTCTAGGATGAAAAACATAAACAGAGCAAAAAGATGGTTTGAGAGATAAATCAGTCTAATTGACCCTTGAGCGTAAACAGTCCACGTTAAAAGGAATGGAAGGGGGAGATATTCAAAGAGACATAGCCAAGTTCAACTGTAATTGATGGAAAAAGTCGAACTGATAGACAAGAAGATTAGTTACAGTAAAAATAAACCAGCTAATTTTTCTCATGTTGGTGCTGCTTCCTGAGAAGCGCTTCCCACTGGCCACAGACGTCAATTCACTGAAATGACATGGCAACAACGTTGATTCAACCAGTGTGTGCCCAATGGGTTCATTCATTCAAGAAAACTGTATAGACTGTAATTTAAACTGTTTTTATAGCTCATATTTGAGATATTCACCTTTTAATCATGTAGAGTAATTAGCTGGTTTATTGACAACGGCTCATCGAATGACAAGCCAGAACCTGGTATTAGGGGATGTAATGACGCGGACGAAGGCTGTTGCCGAAACACGTCTGTTTCCTCTGACCTCTACTGCTTCTAAGAAAATACATTACAACTTCAAGAATATTTCAGTGAGTGCAGGTTTTTCCTTTTCTCAAATGTATGCCTTTTGAACCCAGCACCCAAATAGTTTTTAATACTACAAACGTTTGAGTTGAGCACGCCAATTCCTCTTTCTATGCTATTGTGGTTCACCTTCATTTGGCCCAGAATCTAGTGGAAAACCAGAATACCATACCAAACCACTGCCCTTCACTTCTGCCCTCAAAAATGTTTCTGTTCACAAATCGAGAAAAGACAAAGCAAACAATGACAATGTCAATGACAAGTAGGATCCAAATGCAAACACATATGACTCAGTAAGTGGATTACATGTTCTTCTCAACAAAGCAGCTTTCCGCACCTCGGGGATTTCAGTTTGCCAAGTGACGACTGCCACACCCGGCTTAGACCGATTGAGTCTCTGAAAAGGCAACGGTTGAATCAAACCAAATCAAATCCAATCAAATCAAATTGTATTTGTCACATGCACTGAATACAACAGGTGTAGACCTTACAGTGAAATGCTTACTCGCAAGCCCTTAACCAACACTGCAGTTTTAAGAAAATACCCCCCAAAAAGTAAGAGATAAGAATAACAAATAATGAAAGAGCAGCAGTAAAATAACAGAAGAGAGGCTATATACAGGAGGTACCTATACAGAGTCAATGTGCGGGGGCAAAGGTTAGTTGAGGTAATTGAGGTAATATGTACATGTAGGTAGAGTTAAAGTGACTATGCATAGATGATAAACAGAGAGTAGCAGAGTAGCAGCAGCGTAAAAGAGGAGGGTAGAAGCTGTTATGAAGCTTTTTGGACCTAGACTTGGCGCTCCGGTACCGCTTGCTGTGTGGTAGCAGAGAGAACAGTCTATGACAAGGATGGCTGGAGTCTTTGACAATTTTTAGCGCCTTCCTCTGACACTCTGATATAGGTCCTTGATGTCACGAAGCTTGGCCCCAGTGATGTACTGGGCTGTACGCACTACCCTCTGTAGTGCCTTGCAGTCGGAGGCCAAGCAGTTGCCATAACAGGCAGTGATGCAACCAGTCAGGATGCTCTCGATGGTGCAGCTGTAGAACTTTTTGAGTATCTGAGGACCCATGCCAAATCTTTTCAGTCTCCTGAGGGAGAATAGGCTTTGTCGTGCCCTCTTCACGACTGTCTTGGTGTGTTTGGACCATGAGAGTTTGTTGGTGATGTGGACACCAAAGAACTTGAAGCTCTCAACCTGCTCCACTACAGTCCCGTCGATGAGAATGGGGACGTGCTCGGTCCTCTTTTTCCTGTATTCCACAATCATCTCCTTTGTCTTTATCACGTTGAGGGAGAGGTTGTTGTCCTGGCACCACACGGCCAGGTCTCTGCCCTCCTCCCTATAGGCTGTCTCATTGTTGTCGGTGATCAGGCCTACCACTGTTGTGTCATCAGCAAACGTATGGTGTTGGAGTCGTGCCTGGCCATGCTGTCATGAGTGAACAGGGAGTACAGGAGGGGACTGAGCACGCACCCCTGAGTGGCCCCCGTGTTGAGGATCAGCCCCTCATGGGTGCGTGCTCAGTCCTCTGGCGTGATACCTCAAGACTTCATGTACATGTCAACTCAGCTGCTTCTATTCCTGTAGTAGCCATCAGGGGCATACTGGGACCAGAAATCGTCTCTGGCATTTCTATCACACCGACCATTATTTTCCTTGAGGCCCCCCATTATTAGCCAGATAATAATATTTTTACCAAAAAAAACAAGGTTAGACAGGCTCATTGGGCAAAAAATGGACCAGCCCATTTGGCATTTGCCTGAAATGCCAGATGGCCAGTTCGCCCGTTGTAGCCATGCCAGACACTGCTTGCTGGAAATTGTAGTTGCATGGGACTATTTGCTGCCTAACCGATGTGGATGGAGATGATATCTGGGCGTGCTATGGCATGCCCCTGAGACACATACATTAGGAAGGTCTCTGTGAATTCAACAGTGTCCCATTCAGGCTCAAGGCCGTCTCCGCTTTTCCAACTGGATTCAAATGTCAACTTTGTGTAACAAATAGATTGAATCTCAGCAAAACGGATGTCTCATTTATCAGAGCATAAAGTTTGGTGGTCATATTTAAAAATTTGACCTGAACCTGTCACCAAAATGGCAAACTGTGTGAAGCTATGCCTTTACCATGACAACATACCTCAAACACCATACTCTCCTCATATTCTCCAACTGTTAAGTGCAGTCCTTATCCTGTCTCTTTCTACACCGAACCCTCCCTCCCTCCCATCCCCTGGCCAACTTCAACCACTATCCTTTGATGTCAGGACCGGCCAGTAAATTCCTTGGGTCTTTTATACTGGCTCCCCTTTTCTATTAGCAGGTTTAACAAGCTGCTGCAACCGGAGCTAATGAGACTGTACCATGTAGAGGGAACCAACCAGCCAGAGATAATGAGACTGTACCATGTAAAGGGTAGCAACCAGCCAGAGATAATGAGACTGTACCATGTAGAGGGAACCAACCAGCCAGAGCTAATTAGACTGTACCATGTAGAGGGAACCAACCAGCCAGAGATAATGAGACTGTACCATGTAGAGGGAACCAACCAGCCAGAGATAATGAGACTGTACCATGTAGAGGGGGTCACCAGCCAGAGATAATGAGACTGTACCATGTAGAGGGAACCAACCAGCCAGAGATAATGAGACTGTACCATGTAGAGGGAACCAACCAGCCAGAGATAATGAGACTGTACCATGTAGAGGGAACCAACCAGCCAGAGATAATTAGACTGTACCATGTAGAGGGAACCAACCAGCCAGAGATAATGAGACTGTACCATGTAGAGGGTACCAACCAGCCAGAGCTAATGAGACTGTACCATGTAGAGGGAACCAACCAGCCAGAGATAATGAGACTGTACCATGTAGAGGGAACCAACCAGCCAGAGATAATGAGACTGTACCATGTAGAGGGGGTCACCAGCCAGAGATAATGAGACTGTACCATGTAGAGGGAACCAACCAGCCAGAGATAATGAGACTGTACCATGTAGAGGGAACCAACCAGCCAGAGATAATGAGACTGTACCATGTAGAGGGGGTCACCAGCCAGAGATAATGAGACTGTTCCATGTAGAGGGAACCAACCAGCCAGAGATAATGAGACAGTACCATGTAGAGGGTACCAACCAGCCAGAGATAATGAGACTGTACCATGTAGAGGGTACCAACCAGCCAGAGATAATGAGACTGTACCATGTAGAGGGAACCAACCAGCCAGAGATAATGAGACTGTACCATGTAGAGGGAACCAACCAGCCAGAGATAATGAGACTGTACCATGTAGAGGGAACCAACCAGCCAGAGCTAATTAGACTGTACCATGTAGAGGGTACCAACCAGCCTGAGATAATGAGACTGTACCATGTAGATGGAACCAACCAGCCAGAGATAATGAGACTGTACCATGTAGATGGAACCAACCAGCCAGAGATAATGAGACTGTACCATGTAGAGGGTACCAACCAGCCAGAGATAATGAGACTGTACCATGTAGATGGAACCAACCAGCCAGAGATAATGAGACTGTACCATGTAGAGGGGGTCACCAGCCAGAGATAATGAGACTGTACCATGTAGAGGGGGTCACCAGCCAGAGATAATGAGACTGTACCATGTAGAGGGGGTCACCAGCCAGAGATAATGAGACTGTACCATGTAGATGGAACCAACCAGCCAGAGATAATGAGACTGTTCCATGTAGAGGGGGTCACCAGCCAGAGGGGGGTGCCTGGGGCTATCTCAGGGGCCCCAGGAATGGATATCATACTGGCTCCTAATAATGCCCCCCCCCCCCCCAGCCAGCCAGGGCTATCCGGGCCCCGTGCGGCCCTGGTACCGCCTGTCCCGCTGGGGACAGATGGGTCAAGGGAAGAGGGGGGCCTCATTAGGGCAGGATATGCAAGGATGCAGTAAAAACTCTGTTTTCCTTTTTCTCTTTTTTTAAGACGTTTCCCAGAGTGCTCCAGGAGATCACTTGCAGATGTAACGAGATGCTGCTGCTGCTCTGTCGTTGCAACACTGCAGAGAGGAAGGAGGAATAAACAGGAAGGAGGAATAAAGAGGAAGGAGGAACAGAGAGGAGCGAGGAGCATAGAGGAGGGAAGAGTAGAGAGGAGCAAGGAGGAGAGAGGAGGGAGGAGTAGAGATGAAGGAGGAGCAAAGAGGAGGGAGGAGCAGAGAAGAGCAGAGAGGAGGGAAGAGTAGAAATGAAGGAGGAGCAGAGAGGAGGGAAGAGTAGAGATGAAGGAGGAGCAGAGAGGAAGGAAGAGTCGAGATGAAGGAGGAGCAGAGGAGGGAAGAGTAGAGATGAAGGAGGAGCAGAGGAGGGAAGAGTAGAGATGAAGGAGACGCAGAGAGGAGGGAAGAGTAGAGATGAAGGAGGAGCAGAGAGGAAGGAAGAGTCGAGATGAAGGAGGGGCAGAGGAGGGAAGAGTAGAGATGAAGGAGACGCAGAGAGGAGGGAAGAGTAGAGATGAAGGAGGAGCAGAGAGGAAGGAAGAGTCGAGATGAAGGAGGAGCAGAGGAGGGAAGAGTAGAGATGAAGGAGACGCAGAGAGGAGGGAAGAGTAGAGATGAAGGAGGAGCAGAGAGGAGGGAAGAGTAGAGATGAAGGAGGAGCAGAGAGGAAGGAAGAGTAGAGATGAAGGAGGAGCAGAGAGGAGGGAAGAGTAGAGATGAAGGAGGAGCAGAGAGGAGGGAAGAGTAGAGATGAAGGAGGAGCAGAGAGGAAGGAAGAGTAGAGATGAAGGAGGAGCAGAGAGGAGGGAAGAGTAGAGATGAAGGAGGAGCAGAGAGGAGGGAAGAGTAGAGATGAAGGAGGAGCAGAGAGGAGGGAAGAGTAGAGATGAAGGAGGAGCAGAGAGGAGGGAAGAGTAGAGATGAAGGAGGAGCAGAGAGGAGCAGAGAGGAGGGAAGAGTAGAAATGAAGGAGGAGCAGAGAGGAGGAGGAGGAGTAGAGAGGAGGGAGGAGCAGAGAGGAGCAGAGAGGAGCAGAGAGGAGGGAAGAGTAGAGAGGAGCAGAGATGAAGGAGGAGCAGAGAGGAGGGAAGAGTAGAGATGAAGGAGGAGCAGAGAGGAGGGAAGAGTAGAGATGAAGGAGGAGCAGAGAGGAGGGAAGAGTAGAGATGAAGGAGGAGCAGAGAGGAGGGAAGAGTAGAGATGAAGGAGGAGCAGAGAGGAGCAGAGAGGAGGGAAGAGTAGAAATGAAGGAGGAGCAGAGAGGAGGAGGAGGAGTAGAGAGGAGGGAGGAGCAGAGAGGAGCAGAGAGGAGGGAAGAGTAGAGAGGAGCAGAGAGGAATGAGGAGTAGAGATGAAGGAGGAGTAGAGAGGAATGAGGAGCAGAGAGGAATGAGGAGTAGAGATGAAGGAGGAGCAGAGAGGAATGAGGAGCAGAGAGGAAGGAGGAGCAGAGAGGAATGAGGAGCAGAGAGATGGGTTTACTGATCTGATCTGGAGGATGGAGGTTGTGTTCAGACCCCCATGGTCAGACTAATCCTTTGACATATATGTTTTAAGATAGTGTGTTCACCTTAAAAAGGGATATTTTATGACATATAATAACGTTGTGAAGGTTATATGATGCAGACGACATTGTTCTTCTAAACAATTTCCCCCTGAGTGAAGTAGAAGGCTAGCCCACCAGTAGAGTTTCACTAATACCAGTTAGTTTGTGCCCATGTTTGTCCCAGACAACTATTGCTGTCTCAGATTTGCTGTCTCAAACATTTGAACTGCTTTTCTGAAATTAGTTTGTTTCTCATGTTAAGAGGAGCGTCACGTTAATGTTCGCTTGAGGTACGGGCATGATAACCTAACTAGACATCAGTTAAGTTAACGCCTTCATTCAGTTTTAGAAATAGTTTTTTTGTAGCAATTTCTGTGTATTTGGCAAGCTTTTGTCAGTACTAACATTCAAATGTATAATATTTTAATGTAGATCACAATTGTATAAAAAATGTAGCATTTTTTTACCAACATTAAGCTAATGCTAAAATCTTGCTAACTGTATAATATACTGTAAATACATACTTTACTGTAATATAGTGTACAACACTACTGAAATCAAACTAAAACTAAAGAGCACTACAATAACCACACACCGCCAATACGAGTGATGACCAGATCTACATATGCATAAAACACACCACCATTCCCCGAGTGACCCCTCAGTTCTCCTGGAATCAGGCTTATCGCTAACCGCACAGCGGGGGCCCACTCTTGCACACTCAGGGGCTAAGTGGGTTCGGCCCCCAGAGGTCAGGCCCCATCATCTAGAGTGGGTATACATCTCAGCCTGCCTGCTCATAATGCACGGCCATGCAGATCAGTGATTGTCACAAGTTGGCCATGCGAGCAGGGGAGACAGTGTGTGTGTGGACTCATCTTGTCCCTGTCTTTCTCTCCCTCTCTCCAGTCCCCCCTGCTGTCTACGGCCATTCAAAACTGACACTGAGCATACATGCCACAGTAGGCCAGAATCGCAACACCCGTCAATCTCAAGTGACTGGCTGGCTGGCTGGCTGGCTGGCTGGCTGCCTGTCTGGTTTGCTGACTGACTGGCTGACTGACTGGCTGACTGGCTGGCTGACTGGCTGGCTGACTGGCTGGCTGATTGGCTGGCTGATTGGCTGGCTGATTGGCTGGCTGATTGGCTGGCTGACGGGTTGATTCAGTAAGTTCAGTGGGCGTATTAGGGCATGTCCACTGTAATGTACAGGGATATGATTATGGACCAATGTGATTATAAACTGGGGCAAAAACAAATGAATAATATCATAAACATGAAATTCTTTCAATCGCCTTGCCTCTCTCTGTCTATATTTCTCTCTCTCTCTCTTTCTTGCTCTCTCCCTCTTGCTCTCTCCCTCTCCTTATCTCTCTACTATGCTTCTCTTTGTCTAGCTCTCTCCCACCTCCACTTGACTTCTCTCCCTCTCTCTCTCCATCTCCTCTTTTTCCTGTCAGTCTCTCTTTTTGTCTCATGCTTTACTGTATTTTGGTCGTTTCTTTTTTTCTCTCTCTTTCCTCTGAACACACACACACGCCCAAGCACCCTGCCACACACACACACTCACCCTTACCCTAAAGTATCTCCTCCAAAAGAAAGGGAGGTCTCCTTCCAAGGACAGATGCTGCCTATAGGTATGTAGACAGACAGTCAATCAGAGCCACCTGCAGTATGAACTATAAGCAGTGATTAAAGAAAAGAGAGAAGAAGGGAGGGAGGGGGGTCTGCTTCCCAGCTAAGAGGGGGCTGCAAGACCCCGAGACAGCGATCGACATCAGGACTAATGATAATTCAATTAAAAAGGTTGCTCACTCAGGGGGATGCACAAGTTCTTCCCCTTTCTCTTTCTCTCTTTTTCGCTCTCTCTTTCTCTCTTTCTCTTTCTACCACACACGCAAACACACTCCCTTACTCTCTCCTCTCTCTCTCTCTCTCTCTCTCTCTCTCTCTCTCTCTCTCTCTCTCTCTCTCTCTCTCTCTCTCTCTCTCTCGCTCTCTCTCTCTCTCTCTCTTTTTTTTTCTCTCTCCCTCTCTCTCCTGGGATCCCAGCATGGCCTAATTGAGGGGCGCCCCTCAGTGCTGGGGTGATGACAAGAGGCTTGCCCTTCAGTGTCGGGGTGATGACGAAAGGGGCGCCTCTCAGTGTCGGGGTGATGACAAGAGGGGCGCCTCTCAGTGTCAGGGTGATGACGAGAGGGGCGCCTCTCAGTGTCGGGGTGATGACGAGAGGGGCGCCTCTCAGTGTCGGGGTGATGACGAGAGGCTTGCCCCTCAGTGTCGGGGTGATGACGAGAGGCTTGCCCCTCAGTGTCGGTGTGATGATGAGAGGCTTGCCCCTCAGTGTCGGGGTGATGACGAGAGGGGCGCCTCTCAGTGTCGGGGTGATGACAAGAGGGGCGCCTCTCAGTGTCGGGGTGATGACGAGAGGCTTGCCCTTCAGTGTCAGGGTGATGACGAGAGGCTTGCCCCTCAGTGTCGGTGTGATGATGAGAGGCTTGCCCCTCAGTGTCGGGGTGATGACGAGAGGCTTGCCCCTCAGTGTCGGGGTGATGACGAGAGGCTTGCCCCTCAGTGTCGGGGTGATGACGAGAGGCTTGCCCCTCAGTGTCGGGGTGATGACGAGAGGCTTGCCCCTCAGTGTCGGGTGATGACGAGAGGCTTGCCCCTCAGTGTCGGGGTGATGACGAGAGGCTTGCCCCTCAGTGTCGGGGTGATGACGAGAGGCTTGCCCCTCAGTGTCGGTGTGATGACGAGAGGCTTGCCCCTCAGTGTCGGGGTGATGACGAGAGGGGCGCCTCTCAGTGTCAGGGTGATGACGAGAGGCTTGCCCCTCAGTGTCGGGGTGATGACGAGAGGCTTGCCCTTCAGTGTCGGGGTGATGACGAGAGGCTTGCCCCTCAGTGTCGGTGTGATGACGAGAGGCTTGCCCCTCAGTGTCGGGGTAATGACGAGAGGCTTGCCCCTCAGTGTCAGGGTGATGACGAGAGGCTTGCCCCTCAGTGTCGGGGTGATGACGAGAGGCTTGCCCTTCAGTGTCGGGGTGATGATGAGAGGCTTGCCCCTCAGTGTCGGGGTGATGACGAGAGGCTTGCCTCTCAGTGTCGGGGTGATGACGAGAGGGGCGCCTCTCAGTGTCGGGGTGATGACGAGAGGCTTGCCCTTCAGTGTCGGGGTGATGATGAGAGGCTTGCCCTTCAGTGTCAGTGTGATGATGAGAGGCTTGCCCTTCAGTGTCGGGGTGATGATGAGAGGCTTGCCCCTCAGTGTCGGGGTGATGACGAGAGGCTTGCCCCTCAGTGTCGGGGTGATGACGAGAGGGGCGCCTCTCAGTGTCGGGGTGATGACGAGAGGCTTGCCCCTCAGTGTCCAGGTGATGACGACAGGGGCGCCCCCGCAACATGTCCCAGAGGCAGCTCTCCTAATTGGTTAATTAATCCTCACAAAGGCTTGTCTGCAGCGTCAGAGGCGTGAGTGCTGAGAGAGGAAGTGGGGAGGCAGGAAGGGGTGTGTGATGGAGGGGATGGCGGGGAGTGAGTACAGAGTTTGACAATGACATCAACGTTCGCCCAAGGGATAGAAGCTGGACATCTGAACGTGTAGCACAAAGTCGTATCCCCGATCTCCTGCAATGGGTTTATTGTCTCTCTCGACTGTTTTTCTAAATTCCCGTAAGGGTAGCTCACTGAGGTTGCAAGCGTACAGCTTTTTAAATGTAACAGTGTTCAAACAAGGGCCTCCTGAGTGGCGCAGCGGTCTAAGTCACTGCATCGCAGTGCTAGAGGCGTCACTGCTGACCCTGGTTCAGCGGTCTAAGTCACTGCATCTCAGTGCTAGAGGAGTCACTACTGACCCTGGTAAAGCGGTCTAAGTCACTGCATCACAGTGCTAGAGGAGTCACTACTGACCCTGGTACAGCGGTCTAAGTCACTGCATCGCAGTGCTAGAGGCGTCACTACTGACCCTGATTCAGCGGTCTAAGTCACTGCATCGCAGTGCTAGAGGCGTCACTACTGACCCTGGTACAGCGGTCTAAGTCACTGCCTTGCAGTGCTAGAGGCGTCACTACTGACCCTGGTACAGCGGTCTAAGTCACTGCCTTGCAGTGCTAGAGGCATCACTACTGACCCTGGTACAGCGGTCTAAGTCACTGCATCACAGTGCTAGAGGAGTCACTACTGACCCTGGTACAGCGGTCTAAGTCACTGCATCGCAGTGCTAGAGGCATCACTACAGATCAGGGTTCGATCCCGGGCTGTGTCTCAGCCGGCTGCAACCGGGAGACCCATAAGGCATTGCCCAATTGTCCGGGTTAGGGGAGGGTTTGGCCGGCCGGGATGTCCTTGTCCCATCGTGCTCTAGCGACTCCTGTGGTGGGCCGGGCGCATGCAGGCTGACACGGTCACTAGTTGGACGGTGTTTCCTCCCACACATTGGTGCGGCTGGTTCCGGGTTAAGCGAGCAGTGTGTCAAGAGCAGTGGGACTTGGCAGGGTCGTGTTTTGGAGGACGCATGGATCTCGACCTTCGCCTCTCCCGAGTCCATACAGGAGTTGCAGCGATGGGACAAGACCGTAACTACTAATTGGGGGGGGGGGGGGGGAAAGGGGTAAAAAGTTGAAATTATAATAATAATTTTAAAAATGTACCTCCAAAGATATTTCACTACGCTGAATGTTTAGGAACTTGGGTCCTTTAGTTGAAGCCATCTATGTGTTGTGTTTGGTTCTGTGTTGTGTTCTGAACAGTTACTTTGGGCTTAGGGGAAGGGCAGGCTTGTGAAAGACCCACGGTGTTGGTCTGGGTGACACTCACTGAAAGAGACAACTACATCATTTGACCTGAGTTCCAACACAACAAACTCTCTTGGAAATTGTATTTCCACTGCAATAAAAAAAATGATTGTTAAATATACCAGGGGTTTAGTTCAAAATCCGATATACATTATTTCAGGATGTTGTGTTTCATTAGAATTCATGTAAACATTACAGTTTTGAAAACATAGCTTGTCCAAAAAAAAGTGCTCTTGGCACAACTTACCCCAAGGCCATTGGCTCAACATACACCAAGGCAAACATTTTGACTATATAAGCCCACACAGCTACAAGGATTTACTTTCATGCTAGGTTTAGGACATCATATTGAAGCTTATAAAGGTCATGGAGGTAAAGCTCCGCCTTATCTCAGCTCACTGGTCACCATAGCAACACCCACCCGTAGCACGCGCTCCAGCATGTATATTTCACTGGTCATCCCCAAAGCCATCACCTCCTTTGGCCGCCTTTCCTTCCAGTTCTCTGCTGCCAATGAATGGAACGAATTGCAAAAATCACTGAAGTTGGAGACTTATATCTCCCTCACTAACTTTAAGCGTCAGCTGTCAGAGCAGCTTACCAATCGCTGCAGCTGTACACAGCCCATCTGTAAATAGCCCATCCAACCAACTACCTACCTCATCCCCTTATTTGTTTTTGTTTTTCTGCTCTTTTGCACCCCAGTATTTCTACTTGCTCATCCTCATCTGCACATATATCACTCCAGTGTAAATTGCTAAATCGTAATTACTTCACCACTATTGGCCTATTTATTGCCTTACCTCCTTACTCCATTTTGCACACACTGCATACAGATTTTTCTATTGTGTTATTGACTGTACGTTTGTTTATCCCATGTGTAACTCTGTGTTGTTTTTGTAGCACTGCTTTGCTTTATCTTGGCCAGGTCGCAGTTGTAAATGAGAACTTGTTCTCAACTGTCCTACCTGGTTAAATAAAGGTGAAATAAAATGTTTAAATACAAAACAAATGATATATAAAACAATCTTAAAATGATCTACTTTGGTTAAAGATACAAGCATCATGACACCTCTTAACACAATAAATTAATTTGACTTGGTGAAAATCTTTTTTTTTTAACCTAACTTGCTTCCCACTTTTTCCATGTGGTTTCTTCCTTCACAGACTCCATTAAATTATGATCTCTTCCTAAATATTTGGTCAGATTATACATTTTGTGTATGGTTTCCTAGAAACAAGGGTGGCTCAACATACCCCACTCTCCCATATAGCCAATTTTGACTTTTCAACTTGCCGATCTAGCGGAAATTACTCAGTTCTGCCTCCAGGACAAGACTCATGACAATTAACATCAACCTGCACCAAGATGGCCGATGTCAAACAACATGCTTGTCTTGGACACATTGGGCCTGAGGCCAAGACAAACACAGCCATACAACAGAGACGAGGACAAACACAGCCACACAACAGGGACGAGGACAAACACCGCCACACAACAGGGACGAGGACAAACACAGCCACACAACAGGGAGAAGGACAAACACAGCCACACAACAGGGAGAAGGACAAACACAGCCACACAACAGGGAGAAGGACAAACACAGCCACACAACAGGGAGAAGGACAAACACAGCCACACAACAGGGAGAAGGACAAACACAGCCACACAACAGGGACGAGGACAAACACAGCCACACAACAGGGACGAGGACAAACACAGCCACACAACAGGGAGAAGGACAAACACAGCCACACAACAGGGAGAAGGACAAACACAGCCACACAACAGGGAGAAGGACAAACACAGCCACACAACAGGGACGAGGACAAACACAGCCACACAACAGGGAGAAGGACAAACACAGCCACACAACAGGGAGAAGGACAAACACAGCCACACAACAGGGATGAGGACAAACACAGCCACACAACAGGGATGAGGACAAACACAGCCACACAACAGGGACGAGGACAAACACAGCCACACAACAGGGATGAGGACAAACACAGCCACACAACAGGGACGAGGACAAACACAGCCACACAACAGGGACGAGGACAAACACAGCCACACAACAGGGAGAAGGACAAACACAGCCACACAACAGGGACGAGGACAAACACAGCCACACAACAGGGAGAAGGACAAACACAGCCACACAACAGGGAGAAGGACAAACACAGCCACACAACAGGGAGAAGGACAAACACAGCCACACAACAGGGAGAAGGACAAACACAGCCACACAACAGGGACGAGGACAAACACAGCCACACAACAGGGACGAGGACAAAAACAGCCACACAACAGGGAGAAGGACAAACACAGCCACACAACAGGGACGAGGACAAACACAGCCACACAACAGGGACGAGGACAAACACAGCCACACAACAGGGAGAAGGACAAACACAGCCATACAACAGGGAGAAGGACAAACACAGCCACACAACAGGGAGAAGGACAAACACAGCCACACAACAGGGAGAAGGACAAACACAGCCACACAACAGGGACGAGGACAAACACAGCCACACAACAGGGAGAAGGACAAACACAGCCACACAACAGGGACGAGGACAAACACAGCCACACAACAGGGACGAGGACAAACACAGCCACACAACAGGGACGAGGACAAACACAGCCACACAACAGGGATGAGGACAAACACAGCCACACAACAGGGATGAGGACAAACACAGCCACACAACAGGGACGAGGACAAACACAGCCACACAACAGGGACGAGGACAAACACAGCCACACAACAGGGATGAGGACAAACACAGCCACACAACAGGGACGAGGACAAACACAGCCACACAACAGGGATGAGGACAAACACAGCCACACAACAGGGACGAGGACAAACACAGCCACACAACAGGGACGAGGACAAACACAGCCACACAACAGGGACGAGGACAAACACAGCCACACAACAGGGAGAAGGACAAACACAGCCACACAACAGGAAACAGGACAAACACAGACACACAACAAGGAAAAGGACAAACACAGCCACACAACAGGAAACAGGACAAACACAGCCACACAACAGGCTGTACGCGGCATTACAGGGATTCCAACACCCAGACTAGGGATGTGGGATGTGGAATGGGGGGTAGTGCATAAGTCTGTCACTCAAGAAGGAAGTGAGGAAGTGACTCCCCAACCCCCCTGAATAAGATGTAGTTGATCTGTGTGTGTGTGTGTGTGTGTGTGTGTGTGTGTGTGTGTGTGTGTGTGTGTGTGTGTGTGTGTGTGTGTGTGTGTGTGTGTGTGTGTGTGTGTGTGTGTGTGTGTGTGTACCTCCCCCTCGGGACTTCTTAGTTTAGGATCAGGGATGTTAAAGTGAAACATACAAGTTAATGAAACAAACACAACGTTTCCACACATACGCACGCATAGACACACACACACGCCACACACACACACACACACACACACACACACCACACACACACACACACAACACACACACACACACTTTATGCACTAGGATGACATGAGGACTTGTAGCCTTGGTCATAAAACAGCAGTACCCTGTCCCCCATGTCATAGGACCTGTATCCAGCTCTGTGCAACGCTAAAATATGCCCCCAAATACAGAAGGGAACTCAACTGTGCTCAACTGAAAACATGTCCCCTCTGTAACATAACGAGTGTCACAGTGAATATAGTGACGAGAATCAAACACATTTACACTGTCATAAGACGGAGATGAGTGTAACCCTGAAATGACTATAGATCTAGCAAGACAGAATTTAATAAAGTAGAGAAGAAATGTGGTGGTAAATCTTGCAAAGGAAACACATTCATCTTGGGGATCTAAAAACAATGACAAGGACTTGTAAGTGTATGTCAGTGCTCCCCAATCAAAATAATTCAAACTGATTGCAGCCTTGTTTAGTGTGTCCAGTGACCACCGTAAATTGATTATATACCAGTCCAGATTAAAAGCCAAAGCAGTTTATTTACAAGGAGCTGTCACAAGTGATGTAGACGTCCGCTTCAGGTCCAAGTCACCACAGATACTGTAGTTCGTGTCCGTGTGGACGTGTGTGAAAGGGAAAGCATGTGGCATGTCATGGATGTACACCACTGAATTGCTGGCCTGTGCATCTGCCGGTGTGTTGTGTACGTGTGTTTTCTACAGAGTGTTTGAGTGAGTGTCAGTGCCTGCTCTGGTGTGTGTCCCTATTCCATGCCACAAAGACATCTAAGAGAAGGTGAAGAGTGTCAAAAGGGATTTGGACGGGATGGGGCCGCACGGCACGCTGCCATTCACATCGAATCAGGCGCACGGCGAGCCCCACTCAGCCTCCGGGAACACCCAGCGCCCTCTTTACTAGTAGAACCCCCTTCCTCACCTCCACCCACCCCCCCCACCCCAGACCACATCCGCCCCCCCAAGACCACATCCGCCCCCCTTTTCCCGCCTGAGAGCCCCATCTCCACCACGCCTCAGCGCCCAGCCCCCAGTCAACCCCCTTGCTCAATCTGCACACACACACACACACACACACGCACACACACGCACACACACACACACACACACACACACACACACACACACACACACACACACACACACACACACACACACACACACACACACCATGCCAGTGCTGTCCACTTCCATTTATCGCCCTTTCATCCCTGGCACCCACCACTCTCTCTTTCTCTATCTTTTTCCCTGGATTTTAGAGGAAATAGCTAAAGGCCAGATTAGGGTTTGGCTGCCTCTTTGAGTTACCAGCTAAAATAAATATTCCCAGGATGACACCTATTGCCCGGAGGACGTTTACGCGTGTACATGCTGCTCGACACACATGCTGCATTTCCTAAATACAATTGGAGACAGTAGACGAGGCAAAGGGAGATCCCCTCCACTCATCCTGTCCCAAAAAAAACCTTTACCTCATTATCACCTCCACTCCTCCTGTCCCCCTAAATCCTTTACCTCATTATCACCTCCACTCATCCTGTCCCCCTAAACCCTTTATCTCATTATCACCTCCACTCCTCCTGTCCCCCTAAATCCTTACCTCATTATCACCTCCACTCATCCTGTCCCCCTAAACCCTTAACCTCATTATCACCTCCACTCATCCTGTCCCCCTAAACCCTTTACCTCATTATCACTTCCACCCATCCTGTCCCCCTAAACCCTTAACCTCATCATCACCTCCACTCATCCCCTAAACCCTTTACCTCATTATCACCTCCACTCATTCTGTCCCCCTAAAACCTTTACCTCATTATCACTTCCACTCATCCTGTCCCCCTAAAACCTGAACCTCATTATCATCTCCACTAATCCTGTCCCCCTAAACCCTTTACCTCATTATCACCTCCACTCATTACCTAAACCCTTAACCTCATTAACAATTCCACTCATCATCTCCCCCTAAACCCTTAACCTCATTATCACCTCCACACATCCTGTCCCCCTAAACCCTTTACCTCATTATCACCTCCACCTATCCTGTCCCCCTAAACCCTTAACCTCATTATCACCTCCACTCATCCTGTCCCCCTAAATCCTATACCTCATTATCACCTCCACTCATCCTGTCCCCCTAAATCCTTTACCTCATTATCACCTCCACTCATCCTGTCCCCCTAAACCCTTTGCCTCATTATCACCTCCACTCATCCTGTCCCCCTAAACCCTTTACCTCTTATCACCTCCACTCACCCTGTCCTCCTAAACCCTTTACCTCATGATCACTTCCACCCATCCTGTCCCCCTAAACCCTTAACCTCATCATCACCTCCACTCATCCCCTAAGCCCTTTACCTCATTATCACCTCCACGCATCCTGTCCCCCTAAACCCTTTACCTCATTATCACCTCTTCTCATCCTGTCCCCCTAAATCCTTAACCTCATCATCACCTCCACTCATCCCCTAAACCCTTTACCTCATTATCACCTTCACTCATCCTGTCCCCCTAAACCCTTTACCTCATTATCACCTCTTCTTATCCTGTCCCCCTAAATCCTTTACCTCATTATCACTTCCACTCATCCTGTCCCCCTAAACCCTTAACCTCATTATCACCTCCACTAATCCTGACCCCCTAAACCCTTAACCTCATTATCACCTCCACTCATCATGTCCCCCTAAACCCTTAACCTCATTATCACCTCCACTCATTCTGTCCCCCTAAAACCTTTACCTCATTATCACTTCCACTCATCCTGTCCCCCTAAAACCTTAACCTCATTATCACCTCCACTAATCCTGTCCCCCTAAACCCTTAACCTCATTATCACCTCCACTAATCCTGACCCCCTAAACCCTTTACCTCATTATCACCTCCACTCATCCCCTAAACCCTTAACCTCATTAACAATTCCACTCATCATGTCCCCCTAAACCCTTAACCTCATTATCACCTCCACTCATCCTGTCCCCCTAAATCCTATACCTCATTATCACCTCCACTCATCCTGTCCCCCTAAATCCTTTACCTCATTATCACCTTCACTCATCCTGTCCCCCTAAACCCTTTGCCTCATTATCACCTCCACTCATCCTGTCCCCCTAAACCCTTAACCTCATTATCACCTCCACTCATCATGTCCCCCTAAACCCTTTACCTCATTATCACCTCCACTCATCATGTCCCCCTAAACCCTTAACCTCATTATCACCTCCACACATCCTGTCCCCCTAAACCCTTTACCTCATTATCACATCCAGTCATCCTATCCCCCTAAACCCTTTACCTCATTATCACCTCCCCTCATCCTGTCCCCCTAAACCCTTAACCTCATTATCACATCCACTCATCCTGTCCCCCTAAACCCTTTACCTCATTATCACCTCCACTCATCCTGTCCCCCTAAACCCTTTACCTCATTCTCACCTCCACTCATCCTGTCCCCCTAAACCCTTTACCTCTTATCACCTCCACTCATCCTGTCCCCCTGAACCCTTTACCTCATGATCACTTCCACCCATCCTGTCCCCCTAAACCCTTAACCTCATCATCACCTCCACTCATCCCCTAAACCCTTTACCTCATTATCACCTCCACTCATCCTGTCCCCCTAAACCCTTTACCTCATTATCACCTCTTCTCATCCTGTCCCCCTAAATCCTTAACCTCATCATCACCTCCACTCATCCCCTAAACCCTTTACCTCATTATCACTTCCACTCATCCTGTCCCCCCTAAACCCTTAACCTCATTATCACCTCCACTCATCCTGACCCCCTAAACCCTTTACCTCATTATCACCTCCACTCATCCCCTAAACCCTTAACCTCATTAACAATTCCACTCATCATGTCCCCCTAAACCCTTAACCTCATTATCACCTCCACCCATCCTGTCCCCCTAAACCCTTTACCTCATTATCACCTCCACTCATCCTGTCCCCCTAAACCCTTAACCTCATTATCACCTCCACTCATCCTGTCCCCCTAAATCCTTTACCTCATTATCACCTCCACTCATCCTGTCCCCCTAAACCCTTTACCTCATTATCACCTTCACTCATCCTGTCCCCCTAAACCCTATACCTCATTATCACCCCCACTTATCCTGTCCCCCTAAATCCTTTGCCTCATTATCACCTCCACTCATCCTATCCCCCTAAACCCTTTACCTCATTATCACCTCCCCTCATCCTGTCCCCCTAAACCCTTTACCTCATTATCACATCCACTCTTCCTGTCCCCCTAAACCCTTTACTTCATTATCACCTCCACTCATCCTGTCCACCTAAGTTTTGTGAGACAAGAAAGAACACAATAGAAACACATAAAAAACAGCAAATCAGCTCCAAGGGATTTTAATTGGGAAAATCTGTTCCAAAGTTTTCCCACGCATAATAGAGAGATATATGTGGTTGTACACAATTACAAGCAAGGTTTGAAATGATCATGCTTTATGCAAATATTACATCTGTTTGGGCTACAAATTATAGCATAGAATAAAACTTACTAGTAGCATCACAAAGGTCATATGGTGATGGATTAAACAGCCCTGTATAATGTCAAATGTTTTCAATTAAACCTGGTGAAATGCCCTCTATAAATGCAAACCATTAAATATATACTTTATTAAGTAATATGTCTGCACAGAGGACATATACTTTAAATACAATGTTCCTATATTGACTTAGGCTGGGATTCAATCCGATCGGGGGTTATACGCATTGCGGATGCATATGTAAACGCTGCATACGTCGGCTCAATTTAAATAGCCTTTTAAAGCTGCAATGTTTATAACCTCCAATCAGATTGTATCCCGGCCATAATCTAATGAGACTATGTTGGTATAACCTCACAAGGCAGCTGCTGCATATGACAGGAAGAGGAACACCCCTGCTAGGTTATCCACCGTGGCACAGACACTAAATACAGTATTTCACCTTTAAAAACAAACACTACCACCTCCTGCTTCTGTGACAGCTGTCGACTGTCTGACCTCCAAGCAAACTTACCAAGGCTTGGAAGTCAGATAACATGAGCACTTAATAATCAAGTATGCCTTGTATGTCCGTTCAGTTTGTCGGCTAGATCCTAAAGACACGTGTCCCAAATGGCACCCTATTACCTATGGGCCCTGGTCAAAAGTACTGCACTAAATAGGGAATAAGGTGCCATTTAGGATGTATGCTGTGTTTCCAGTGCATTAGTCAGCTATTGATTTGTGTTTCTTCTCTTTGCTTTGACGTGTTTACTGTATATACCCTTTAGAAGTGAAGAGGAGAGGTGGTAGAGGGACGCGCTAGGCTGTAGCTCAGAGCACAAATGACCTGTGACCAGCAGATGTGGCATCCTGGTTTTGTGAGGTCAACATTCCTAACAGATCTGGGTTAAAAAAAAAATCATGTCAAATGCTCTAACTGGGCTTGATTGAGTTTGGCTGTTGCAGTATAACTAATAGAACGATCCCAGAGCAAACCCTGTCCACACAGCACTCCAGACAGGCTAAAGCAAACTCTCAACACAATTGAAAGTTCTTAAAATAGTATTTGAACCCAGGTCTGATTCCTAGTGAGCCAATTACATGTTAACTGTGAGGTCAGCATTTCTAGGGGAGCTAATTCGTACGTCAACTAAGTATTTCAGACATGGATTTCACCTCTGAAAGTGTGTAAATAAGAACTAGGAAGGTCAGGATGTGCAACGCTTCGAAATGTCACTTTACAATTTGGCAACATCCATGTTGCTCGTGTCTACCTTCTCCAAAGGTTTAGTAGAGTTGCTCAGGGTAGTTAAAAACGTTTGAACATGTCCGAACAGGACGATTGTTCACAGGCTGCACATTTTCCCTTCTCAAGGGATTGCTGTTGGGGATTGCTATGGGGAGGAGGTGCAGCTGTAAACATACTTGTATGTACTGTATACGTAAAGTGTGTATTTACAGGGCCTTCAGAAAGTATTCACACCACATTAATTATTCCACATTTTGTTTTACAGCCTGTATTCAAAATTGATTAAACATATTTTTTTCTCTCTCACCCATCTGCACACAATACCCCATAATGACAAAGTTTAAATGTGTTTTTAGAAATGTTGGCAAATGTATTGAAAAAGAAATACAGAAATATCTAATTTACATAATTATTCACACCCCTGAGTTAATACATGTTAGAATCACTTTTGGCAGTGATTACAGCTGTGAGTCTTTCTGGGTAAGTCTCTAAGAGCTTTGCACTCATGGATTGTACAATGCTTGCACATTATTCTTTTTCAAATTGTTCAAGCTCTCAAGTTGGTTGTTGATCAATCCTAGACAGCCATTTTCAAGTCTTGCCATAGATATTTAAGCCGATTAAAGTCAAAACTGTAACTAGGCCACTCAGGAACATTCCGTGTTGTCTTGGTAAGCAACTCCAGTGACTATTTGGGCCTTGTGTTTAAGGTTATTGTCCTGCTGAAAGGTAAATTTGTCTCCCAGTGTCACGGCTGTTTAAATGATCGGACCAAAATGCAGCGTCTGTTTCGTTCCACATATTTATTGGACTGTGAAACTTAATGCAATACCAAAATAAACTGAAGGACAAAACAACAAACCGTGACGCAGGAGAAGCAAACACTACTCACAAAATATAATCACCCACAAAAGCAGGTGGGACAAACATCAACTTAAATATGACCTCCAATTAGAGACAACGACAACCGGTTGCCTCTAATTGGAGGTCATGCCAAACAAAAACCAACATAGAAATACAAAACTAGAAACTGAACATAGAAATACAAAAACAGATAAACACCCCCTGTCACGCCCTGACCTACTCTACCATAGAAAATAACAACTTACTATGGTCAGGACGTGACAGTACCCCCCCAAAGGTGCGGACTCCAACCGCACCTACAAAAAACAACAACAGAACCCCCCCAAACAACAAACCCCCCCCCCCCCCCAACAAAAAAAACACAAAGGGAGGGTAGGGTGGGTGACTAATGTCTATGGCGGCAGCTCTGGTTCTGGGCGTAGTACCCCCACCGCCCGCTGATCCCCCCACTTCTGTGTGTCCGGAGGAACCAGACCATGGATCATCACCGGTAGGCTTCGGACCGCCAACCGCTGCTGAAAACTCTGGGCTAAAGGCCGCCGCTGAAGACTCTGGGCTGCGGACCGCCGTTGAAGACTCTGGGCCGCGGACCGCCGTCGAAGACTCAGGGCTGCGGCCCGCCGCTGAAGGCTCCGGGCTGCAGACCGCCGCTGGAGGCTCTGGGCTGCGGAGCGTCGCTGGAGGCTCCGGGCTGAGAAGCGTCGCTGGAGGCTCCGGGCTGGGGAGCGTCGCTGGAGGCTCCGGGCTGGGGAGCGTCGCTGGAGGCTCCGGACTGGGGAGCGTCGCAGGAGGCTCCGGACTGGGGAGTGTCGCTGGAGGCTCCGGACTGGGGAGTGTCGCTGGAGGCCTCGTTGGAGGCTCCGGAGGTCCACCGGAGGTCTGGAGCTTAGAGCTGGCACACCCCGTCCTGGCTGGATGGTTATTTGAGCCAAGCAAGGGTGGAGCGCCGGCACAGGACAAACTGGGCTGTGCTGGTGAATGGGGGGTACCGTGCGTAGAGCAGGCGCAGGATAACCTGGACCGAAGAGACGCACTGGAGACCAGATTCGCTGAGCCGGCGCATTTCTTCCTGGCTGACGGCCAACTCTAGCACGGCAACGGTGAGGAGCTTGCACCGAGCGCACCGGGCTGTGAGTGCGCACTGGCAACACAGTGCGCATCACCGCATAACACGGTGCTTGCTCGGTCACTCGCTCCCCACGGTAAGCACAGGGAGTTGGCTCAGGTCTTAAAACCGCCTTAGCCAATCTGCCCGTGTGCCGGCTAGTGTTGCGTAGTGACTACCATGTTGTTGATCAATCAGTTTCCTCCTATCACAGCCATTAAACTCTGTAACTGGCAACTGAGTTAGGAAGGATGCCAGTATCTCTGTAGTGGCTTCACAATGCTGAAAGGGATATTCAACGTCTGCTTTTTTAGGTGCCTTTCTTTGTAAGGCATTGGAAAACCTCCCTGGTCTTTGTGGATGAATCTGTGTTTGAAATTCACTGCTTGACTAAGGGACCTTTCAGACAATTGTATGTGTGGGGTACAGAGATGAGGAAGTCATTAAAAAATCATGTTAATCACTATTACTGCACACAGAGTGAGTCCATGCAACCTATTATGTGTCTTTGTTAAGCAACTATTTACAACTGAACTTATTTAGGCTTGCCATAACAAAGGGGTTGAATACTAATTGACAAGACATTTCAGATTTTAATTGATTTGTAAAAATGTCTAAAAACAGAATTCCACTTTGACATTATGGGGTACTGTGTGTAGGCCAGCGAAACAAAATCTTTGTGACACAACAAAATGTGGAAAAAGTCAAGGGGTGTGATGTATATGTTTATGTGTGCTGTAGGTTTGTATATGTACAGTAGCTATATGTATAGTACAGTACCTGTATGTATAGTACAGTAGATATATGTATAGGACATTAGCTATATGTATAGTACTGTAGTTAAATGTATAGGACATTAGTTATATGTATAGTACAGTCGATATATGTATAGTACAGTCGATATATGTATAGTACAGTAGCTATAAGTATAGTACAGTCGATATATGTATAGTACAGTACCTGTATGTATAGTACAGTAGATATATGTATAGTACAGTAGCTATATGCATAGGACATTAGCTGTATGTATAGTACAGTCAATATATGTATAGTACAGAAGCTATATGTAATGTACAGTAGTTAAGTGTATAGTACAGCAGTTATATTTATAGTACTGTAGTTAAATGTATAGGACATTAGCTGTATGTATAGTACAGTAGATATATGTATAGTATAGTAACTATATGCATAGGGCATTAGCTGTATGTATAGCACAGTAGTTATATGTATAGTACAGAAGCTATATGTATAATATAGTAGTTAAGTGTATAGTACAGCAGTTATATTTATAGTACTGTAGTTATATGTATAGCACAGAAGCTATATGTATAGTTCAGTCGCTATATGTACAGTACTGTAGTTAAATGTGTAGTACAGTAGCTATATGTATAGGACATTACCTATATGTATAGTACTGTAGTTAAATGTATAGGACATTAGCTGTATGTATAGTACAGTAGATCTATGTAGAGTACAGTAGCTATATGTATAGTACAGTAGTTATATGTATAGTAGAGTCGATATATGTATAGTACAGTAGCTATATGTATAGTACAGTCGATATATGTATAGTACAGTAGCTATATGCATAGGACATTAGCTATATGTATAGTACAGTAGCTATATGTATAGTACAGTAGCTGTATGTATAGTACAGTAGATATATGTATAGTACAGTAGCTATATGCATAGGACATTAGCTATATGTATAGTACAGGAGCTTTATAGTACAAGAGTTAATTGTATAGTACAGTAGTTATACGTATAGTAGAGTATGTATATGTATAGTATAGTAGCTATATGCATAGTACAGTAGTTATATGTACATTACAACAGCTATATGTCCAGTAGAGTAGCTGTATGTATTGTACAGTTGCTATATGTACAGTACAGTAGCTACAGTACAGTATCTATATGTATAGTATAGTAGCTATATGTATAGTACAGTAGTTATATGTACATTACAGCAGCTATATGTATAGTACAGTAGCTGTATGTTATTGATTTATTTAACTAGGCAATTCAGTTAAGAACAAATTCTTATTTACAATGACAGCCTACCTCGGCCACACCCGGACAACGCTCTGCCAATTGTGCGCCACCCTATGGGACTCCCAATCACGGCCGGGTGTGATACTGCCTGGATTCGAACCAGGGACTGTAGTGAAGCCTCTTGCACTGAGATGCAGTGACTTAGACCGTTGCGCAACTCGGAGCCCATATAGCATATAGCTAGTACAGTAGCAATATGTATAGTACGGTAGCTACGGTACATGTACAGTACAGTAGCTATATGTATAGTATAGTAGCTATATGTATAGTATAGTAGCTATATGTACAGTACAGTAGCTATATGTATAGTAGGGTAGCTATATGTATAGTACAGTAGCTATATGTACAGTACAGTAGCTATATGTATAGTATAGTAGCTATATGTATAGTACAGTAGTTATGATTACATTACAGCAGCTATACGTATAGTACAGTAGCCATATGTATAGTACAGTAGCTATATGTACAGTAGTTATATGTATAGTACAGCAGCTATATGTACAGTACAGTAGCTATATGTATAGTACAGCAGCTATATGTATAGTACAGTAGTTATATGTATAGTACAGTTGCTATATGTATAGTACAGTAGTTATATGTATAGTACAATAGCTATATGTTTAGTATAGTAGCTATATGTTTAGTACAGTAGTTATATGTACAGTACAGCAGCTATATGTATAGTACAGTAGTTATATGTATAGTACAGCAGCTATACGTACAGTACAGTAGCTGTATGTATAGTACAGTAGTTATATGTATAGTACAATAGCTATATGTACAGTATAGTAGCTATATGTATAGTACAGTAGTTATATGTACAGTACAGCAGCTATATGTATAGTACAGTAGTTATATGTATAGTACAGCAGCTATATGTATAGTACAGTAGCTGTATGTATAGTATAGTTGCTATATGTACAGTACAGTAGCCACAGTACATTAGCTATATGTATAGTAGCTATATGTATAGTACAGTAGTTATATGTACATTACAGCAGCTGTATGTATAGTACAGTAGTTGTATGTTATTGATTTATTTAACTAGGCAAGTCAGTTAGGGGCAAATTCATATTTACAATGACGGCCTACCTCAGCCACACCCGGACGACGCTCTGCCAATTGTGCGCCGCCCTATGGGACTCCCAATCACGGCCGGATGTGATACAGCCTGGATTCAAACCAGGGACTGCAGTGAAGCCTCTTGCACTGAGATGCAGTGACTTAGACCGTTGCGCCACTCGGGAGCCCATACAGCATATAGCTAGTACAGCAGCAATATGTATAGTACGGTAGCTACAGTAGAGTAGCTATATGTATAGTACAGTAGCTATATGTATAGTATAGTAGCTATATGCATAGTATAGTAGCTATATGTATAGTATAGTAGCTATATGTATAGTACAGTAGCTATATGTACAGTACAGTAGCTATATGTATAGTATAGTAGCTATATGTATAGTATAGTAGCTATATGTACAGGTCAGTAGCTATATGTACAGTTCAGTAGCTGTATGTATAGTACAGTAGCTATATGTATAGTACAGTAGTTATATGTACAGTACAGTAGCTGTATGTAAAGTACAGTAGCTGTATGTATAGTACAGTAGCTATATGTATAGTACAGTAGTTGTATGTATAGTACAGTAGCTACTGTATATGTGTAGTACAGTAGCTATATGTACAGTACAGTAGCTGTATGTACAGTACAGTAGCTGTATGTATAGTACAGTAGCTATATGTACAGTACAGTAGCTGTATGTATAGTACATTAGCTGTATGTACAGTACAGTAGCTGTATGTATAGTACAGAAGCTATATGTACAGTACAATAATGTTATGTATAGTACAGTAACTATATGTATAGTACAGCAGTTATATGTATAGGTTTATATTTTAGCTCAGCTCATATATATGCATATGTATAGGTTTTAGATCAGTGGGCAGTTTTGTGGTGTACCGGAGGCCCGGTTTCAAACCCCATTTAGTCACATATACAGTATGTTACATTAAAATAACAGAGGAATTGCTTAATAAATGTTTGTGCGTGTGTGTACGTGCGTGTGCATGCGTGCATGTGCGTGCGTGCGTGCGGCATGTCAATAAAACCTTCCAATGGCAGGTTAGCTGACAACATCACAAAAATTATGTGGGTGCTTCCCCTGTGTTGTTATGGTTCTGGATGTCCAGATAGCTATTATCAATGACAAGAAACTGCCATGTGGTAAATCGTAAGTGGCTTGTTTCAGCTTGTTTGATCTTGTTTTTGATACCATGTCTTGTTTTGAGATGATTTGACTGATGTCACATCTATGCTAATATGGCTAAAATGTGCTAGCTACTGTAGCTAGCTAACCAACAACTGTAACAATGTATTTGAGAGACAATAGCTCATTGTGCAACTTTATTTATGTTTTCAATAAACATTGGAGACTAAATATAGTTTACATATTGTTAACAGTCTAAGCCAACCCAGTCTATTTTGCCCCATAGTTGCACATGTGTCGGTTTGGTTGCTAAACAACCAACCAATATATAGGGCGTTGCAATACACCACAAGACTCATTTGTGTTATGATACACAATGAGGTGGTTGCTAGATTTCCACAATGTAATTTGGTACAAGCTCCCTCATGCCCAGACAAAAACTCTTGCAATAAACCCAAAGTGATAACGTGACGTGGTATCATTCCCAATCTGTATTATTAATGTTATGGCACAATAACCTTTACCCCTCGACACATCTCTATGGTGACAACCGTCCGATACACACCCAACCCTCACACCTGCTGTGACAATACCCCAGCCATCTGATAGCACTGCAGATATCAACACAAAGACAGACAAGCACAGGGATGCAAAACAAAACAGGCACTAACACACATGCATGAACATACACACAACGTTGAATAGCTGCACTGATGTCTTGTGAGAATGTGTTTTAACTGGATACTCTGAAATGAGCTCTGGGCATGCTGTTTATCAATGTTATGAGACAGTAGTCCAATGATTGATTTATTATTATTATTATATATACCAAAAAAAAATATATATATATATATATATTTTTTTTTTTTTTTTTTCAGCAACACACAACAATTGGTGCCCAAAGGTTTTGTATAATATCAGCCAGTAGTTTTGAAAGTTGTGCTCAAGAGCCAGAATGGGTCCCCCTGAAAATTGTGTACAATTGTGTACTACAGTACATCATCCATTTTGTATGATATGTAAAAATATATATATATATATATATGCATTTCGTATGATATGTTGCGAATTCCAATTAGTACCCTATGCTATGAGTTTTCAGTTGCTTAAGATTCCTGACAAGACACTATTTCTTTAAGTAGGTGTGCACAATTTTTTTTATAAATAATAATTTAACAAATTAAATGCATAATTCATAATCAAAACAAAGTACAGCTATCAATCACATTATACAAAAAATACACTTGTCATTTTTCTTGCAATGTCATTGTGTTCAGTTAAAATGCACATGACTCCTATTGTCAGGATTGGGTGGTAAGAAACTACTATCAGATAATGCAGACATAAAACCTTTAATCTGTTTGTTTTCTCTGAATACACCTTTGAGATACTATTTTTTTATATGGCAAATATAGAGTGGAGTGCTTTGATGCTGAATCTTTATTTTGATGCTGATAATGAATATTTATACTGTAAGAAAGCTGCAGTTAGACCACAGTGTAATCAGACAATACTGTGTGCAGCATCTCTCATAGTGAAAACATGCTGAGATAAGACGTTTATCAGCCTCACTGTCTCTGCCATCTGGGATCTATCTACTGCTATCTCGCTCGTTATCCTCCGCTAGCCTCTCTCTCCTTATCTCTCTACTATGCTTCTCTCTCTCTCTACCTCTCTCCCCCCTCCACTTGGCTTATTTCCCTCTCTCTCTCCATCTACTCTTCTTCCTGTCAGTCCCTCTCTCTTTCTCTCGGTGCCCTCCCTCTCTTTTTCTCTCATGCTCTACTGTATTTTGGTCATTTTTTCTCTCTGATATACCCATTTCTCCTGAAGTGGGGGCGTCAGCAGAACCGTTGTCTGTGGTAGTCACGCTCATTTAGTCTCTCTTTACCCAGGACAAACAGGTGCACGGGCGGAGTGCTCTCTCTCTCTCTCTCTCTCTCACTCACACACACACACACACACACACACACACACGCACACGCACACGCATGCGCGCGCGCACACACACACACACACACACACACACACACACACACACACACACACACACACACACGCACACAGACATATTGCAAGCACAATCACACGCACACACATGCACAGCCCGCAGATGAGAGAGAGAGAGATTTCTGCATTTGTTCTGTGGTTTGACATTTCAGGCCATCTAAGTGTACCCTGCTGTTCATATCTAGCCATTGATGTGAACTCTCCTCTCCTCTCCTCTCCTCTCCCTCCCTCCCTCCCTCCCTCCCTCCCTCCCTCCCTCCCTCCCTCCCTCCCTGTTTCACTTTCTCTCTCACACAAGGTTTAATATTCAAAGGCATTGGAAGCCTACCACTTTAATCCATGAAAGCTGGTCTACCACAATTTGTTGCAGCAAAGTAAGCCAATTTAATGCCGTGCACATTACAACCATATATCCCTTTGAACTTGCCAGTGAAGCGACTCTAAAGCAAATCTAACGTGATAATATTCCTAAGCCATCGAGAGCCAGAGTTTCAAAGTAAACAGTTGTACCACCAAAAGTGGAAAGATGTTCACCAAACGCTTTGCGCTATCCTGTGTTATTTCAGAAAATGCATGTGTTCTATTATGTTTAGTTAAGTTTTACCTCAAAGTAACATTATGGTTTTACCTCAAAGTAACATGTTTTTACCTCAAAGTAACACAATGTTTTTACTTCAAAGTAACATGATGATTTTACCTCAAAGTAACACGATGTTTTTACCTCAAAGTAACATTATGTTTTCACCTCAAAGTAACATGATGTTTTTACCTCAAAGTAACATGTTTTTACCTCAAAGTAACACAATGTTTTTACCTCAAAGTAACATGATGATTTTACCTCAAAGTAACATGATGTTTTTACCTCAAAGTAACATGATGTTTTTACCTCAAAGTAACACGATGTTTTTACCTCAAGGTAACATGATGTTTTTACCTCAAAGTAACATGATGTTTTTACCTCAAGGTAACATGATGTTTTTACCTCAAGGTAACATGATGTTTTTACCTCAAAGAAACATGATGTTTTTACCTCATAGTAACATGTTTTTACCTCAAAGTAACACGATGTTTTTACCTCAAAGTAACACGATGTTTTACCTCAAAGTAACATGATGATTTTTCCTCAAAGTAACATGATGTTTTTACCTCAAAGTAACACGATGTTTTTACCTCAAAGTAACACGATGATTTTACCTCAAAGTAACACAATGTTTTTACCTCAAAGTAACACGATGTTTTTACCTCAAAGTAACATGATGTTTTTACCTCAAAGTAACATGATGTTTTTACTTCAAAGTAACATGATGTTTTTACCTCAAAGTAACACGATGTTTTTACCTCAAAGTAACATGATGATTTTACCTCAAAGTAACACAATGTTTTTACCTCAAAGTAACATGATGTTTTTACCTCAAAGTAACATGTTTTTACCTCAAAGTAACACAATGTTTTTACCTCAAAGTAACACAATGTTTTTACCTCAAAGTAACATGATGTTTTTACCTCAAAGTAACACGATGTTTTTACCTCAAAGTAACATAAACATTTCACTTAGCTTTTACTGAGCTTTAAGAGCTGGGCATGTTGTGTGTGTGAACTAGAATGGACAGCAATACGCTATCATACCATATCAGACCTCTTTACACCTCTCAAGTCTCTTGACTTAATGGTTACGAGGGGCAGAGAACTTCCTGATTCAGGTAGAGAGATCAGCAAGGGTTTTCTTCCTCCCTCCCCTGTTGTTTCAAGATGGGGAAGCCAATTTGACAGGGCGGCATTGACACTTTTCGTCACCACCTTCCCTCTTTTGGCAGACATCTGTACCCTGGCCGGATGCCAGAGTATACTGTAAGCACTAGTCTTTCTCCAACACATGAATAAGTGGGTGTGGTGGTGAGTATGGAATCTATTACGAAACAGTATTGTCACCGGTTATAGAATGATGAATAACCCATTTCTTAATCAATGTACAGTGGGGTCCGGAATTATTGTATTCCTTGATAAAGATGAACAAAAAAGACTGTATAAATCAAATTATACAGATACTGAGCTCAGTATTTGTATTTTATTTCATACAGTCTTTTTTCTATCAAGAGATGCAATAATAACCCCCCTGTACATACTGCATCCAGCACTACTCTACCAGGTTGCTTCCCATAACAATCCAAGAGTCTATCATACATCAATTGTTTACTTGAGACTAAAACATTTTGCTAGCTCAAATCAGGCATTTCTTTGGAGATATCCAATGTCAATCAAATAAGAATTAAAAAAATACATCCCTCTCATCGCTCTTAGAAGATGTCCTAACATTTTCTCTTTTGGTATTGTCTATCTTGTCTAGTCCCTAAACTATTGTCATACGGTACATTTAAAGCACAGCCATGGCCCTACCCTGGATAATATGGTCCTCTCTGTCAGCTAATCTTTTCCCCCTCGATCCTGCACATTGCAAACAAGTCGGGACAGCTTGTATCACATCTCTGCTGAATAAACACATGCAGGAAATGAATGTGGTTTCCAGTGATTCACTCCATACTGGAAGCATTTATTGTACGAAAGCCCATTCAACATAGCTTTGGCCTCACATGTTCACTATTGCCTCTTTATCAGATACATATCTAATTTTTTACAAATATATATTGTAAGCTTCTGACTTATTAATAGTTTATCGAGGGAATTTTTTTATTTAATATTGGATTAATCTTTGGTAAAGTTTTGATGTAAATGTCTGTTTCTATCTCACTGTAACAATATACTTCCCTCAACGTTTCAATGTAACCAGAACTGCTTTCTTGGTGAAATTGACTTACATATTATTTTTGGGGGGGTTCTCCCTTGCTCTGCTCTGCTCTTCTATCTTTATAGTACAGCTGGTTAGGGACTGTCGGAAGGAGCAACGAGTGTTACCTTTAGCTGAACCATAAAGGCTGATGCGTGCCTATGGGCATTCCCCCCACCTGTTATCTATCGCTCCCTCCCCTTACAGGACAGGCATTTTCCACACATCCAACTGTGCCACAGCAACAACGACCAACACAAACAATAAAACAACACAAACACTGAAAACAAACATGAAAGTGGTCAAGTCAAGACATATCACAGAATAGCACAGAATATCTCATCCAGATTTGTTTTGAGTTATTGCTGGTTGTATTAGTTACATGAACTGTATGGTATTACTGTTCAGAACCTTCAAGAGTCGCTACAATTATCCTGTTGAAGTAAATTCAAATTACGATGATAACAAATGTATTTTATTAAACAACAGTACTGATGAACTTGACTTCCTTACAAGGGTCAACCAGTACACCGTCTATGTGTCATCAAGGCCAAGGTTTCACGGGGAGAAAAAAATATTCAGTATGGCTTATCCCTTTAAAGGCATAGATGACAGTTAAGATAATATCCTGTGAAAAGTGTGTATGATGCAATGGCATGCTACATCTAGAGGTATGACAGCGTATAACATAGACAGGACATGAAGCCAAGTGTTGGGTAGGTTACTTTCTAAATGTAATCCGTTACAGTTACTACTTAACTGTCCAAAATTGGAATCAGTAATGTAATTTTTGGATTACGTAATCTGATTACTTTTGGATTACTTTCCTCCTAAGGGCCATTAGAAAAAGACAAAAAGGATCCATCAAACGCATTTGGTGTGTCATCATAGGGGTCTATGACTTGTGGTCAGACTCACTCAGGTGGAACAAACTTGAATTTGCACCTTTTTTCAATTATTAATTTAATGTCATTGAGAAAACAGAACGGTGTCATAATGTATTTTTTTGCAAACTGAAGTCTGAATTTAAGTAATCATGTAGTTTTTAAAAGTATCTATTGTCTGATTACAATAGCTGGTAACGTAACTGATTACATGTCACCTGATTTTTTTGTAAACAGATTACATGTAACTGATTACATACTGTGCATTTGGAAAGTTTTCAGACTTCTTGACTTTTTCCACATCTTGTTACTTTACAGCCTTGTTCTAAAATGGACTAAATTGTTTTTTCCCCTTCATCAATCTACACAGAATACCTCATAACGACAATGCAAAAAAAGTTGTGAAAAATGTTAGCTAATTTACTAAAGAAAAAAACCTTAAATATCCCATTTACATACGTAAGTATTCAGACCCTTTACTCGGTACTTGTTGAAGCACCTATGGCAGTGATTACAGCCTCGAGTCTTCTTAGGTATGACGCTACAAGGTTGGCACGCCTGTATTTGGGGAGGTTCTCCCATTCTTCTCTGCAGATCTTCTCAAGCTCTGTCAGGTTGGATGGGGAGCATTGCTGCACAGCTTTTTTTCATGTCTCTCCAAAGATGTTAGATCGGGTTCAAGTCTGGGCTCTGACTGGGCCAATCAAGGACATTCAGAGACTTGTCCCGAAGCAACTTCTGCATTGTCTTGGCTGTGTTCTTAGGGTCATTGTCTTGTTGGAAGGTGAACCTCTGTCCACTCTGAGGTCCTGAGCACTCTGGAGCAGATTTTTATCAAGGATCTCTCTGTACTTTGCTCCATTCATCTATCCCTCCATCCTGACTAGTCTCCCAGTCCCTGCGCTGAAAAACATCCCCACAGCATTATGCTGCCACCGCCATGCTTCACCGTAGGGATGGTGCCAGGTTTCCTCCAGACGTGATGCTTGGCATTCAGGCCAAAGAGTTCAATCTTGGTTTCATCAGACCAGAAAATTGTGTTTCTCATGGTTTGAGAGTCCTTTAGGTGCCTTTTTGCAAACTCCAAGTGGGCTTTCATGTGCCTTTTACTGAGGAGGTTTACTCTACCATAAAGGCCTGATTGGTGGAGTGCTGCAGAGATGGTTGTCCTTCTGGAAGGTTTCCCCATCTCCACATTGGAACTCTGGAGATCTGTCAGAGTGACAATCAGGAGTCTTGGTGGTTCCAAACTTCTTCCATTTAAGAATGATGGAGACCACTGTGTTCTTGGGGACCTTCAATGCTGCAGAAATATTTTGGTACCCTTTCCCAGATCTGTGCCTCGGCACAATCCTGTCTCGGAGCTCTACGGACAATACCTTCGCCCGCACTTAGTTTGTGCTCTGACATGCACTATCGACTGTGGGACCTTATATCGACAGGTGTGCCTTTCCAAATCATGTCCAATCAATTGAATTTACCACAGGTGGACTCCAGTCAAGTTGTAGAAACATCTCAAGGATGATCAATGAAAACAGGATGCAACTGAGCTCTATTTCGAGTCTTACATCAAAGAGTCTGAATACTTATATAAATAAGGTATTTCTGTTTTTTATTTTTCATAAATTTGCAAAAAGAAATGTAAAACCAGTTTTCGCTTTGTCATTATGGGGTATTGTGTGTAGATTGATAGATTGATGATGATACTTAAAAAAAAAACAATTTTAGAATAAGGCTGTAACATAACAAAATGTGGAAAAAGTCAAAGGGACCGAATACTTTCCGAATGCACTGTATAATGGTGATGCCTTCACAGACCATGCACATTAGTTCAAGACAGGACATGACTAGGGCTGTCGCGGTGACCACATTACCACCACACCAGCGGTCACAAGTCATGAAAGCAGTCAAATTCCAGTTGACAGTGTAGTCACAGTAAATAGGCTTCTCCAAGCTCATGCTGCTGATGGTCATTAGTAGTCTACCAACCTGCTAACTGCCTGGTACTCAGTACTCTATTGTCCCTCTAATCACTCTGACAGCGATGCTAATTTCATGGAAAATCTATTTAAACACTTAATGAGAGCCCATGTGTTCATGTTGCACAACATTTCTATATGCTATGCAATTGCGCGTGAAAACAGAGTGATGGCCTCTTCTAAAAAGAGGAGGATCCCATCAGCTTTCTATAGGCAAGGCCTACTATATTCATTTCTCAACTTTCCTAATATCAAGCACATTGATCATATTTACAACAGGAGTATAGCCAACCTGGCTGGCATGAAAATGAACCACAGGAAAAGTGTCCTCCATTCGCTATTTAAGTGCATAAATGACATGTATTTTTCTCCCTGCCCCTGTTTCGAGACAGGTATATGATAATGGTCCATTCTAAATCAAAACAAATTTCACACATATATTATTTAGTATATGTAAAGACAATATAAAATCAAGAACAGTCTGATGGGTGAAAATATTAGCCTATAACTTGTGAATTATATATTATCACTTGTGAATAATGCCCAGCTTAAGAAACAATGCATTTTTTGCAACTTTTTCAAATCATAGTCGCACACCTCATGTAGCCTAGCCCATTGGCCTATATGTTTTGATAAGGTTTGTATCACAACTAAAGTGGCCAAATAACTTCTTAAAATTAAGCACATTAATCTGCTTTACAAGGGGTATAGAGCCTAACTGCCATTTGCGGTCACTTTTGATAATGGTGTTTTTCCACTAATGGAACATTCGGGCTTATAGCCTACTGCCATGTGTGCAGTGCTGTGCTTATAATGTGAATAAATAGCCTAATAGTTTATCAACATTTTAAGCTAAATGTTCTGATCTGTTGAGTTCATTTGGGATCTATCGCATCACACAACTGTCTCAGACTATGTTTGGAATATGATGGCCGCAGCCCTAGAATTGATGCCTTCACAGACCGTTCACATTCATTTGAGACAGGACGTGACTCCTTCACAGACCATGCATATTAGTTTGAGACAGGACATGACTCCTTCACAGACCATGCACATTAGTTTGAGTGTCGTCTTCTGAGGAGTAAGAAATATCGGAACAATACGCAGCGTGGTAAGTGTCCATACTTAACTTTTATTTTTTAAATGTGAACACTAAACAAAACAAGAAAAACCGAACGACAGTCCTGTAAGGCTACACAGCTATATAAAGAAACAACCACCCACAAACACAAGAGAAAATAAACCCACTTAAATATGGCCTCCAATTAGAAGCAACGACAACCAGCTGCTTCTAATTGGAGGTCGTTCCCAAAACTAACATAGAAATAGACAAACTAGAAAACCCACATAGAAATAGAAAACATAGAACATAAACCAAAAACCCCGAAACACACAAAACAAACACACCCCTGCCACGTCCTGACCAACTACAATAACAAAATGACCCCTTTACTGGTCAGGACGTGACATTGAGAGGACATGACTCCTTTATAGACCATGCACATTAGTTTGAGACAGGACATGACTCCTTCACAGACCATGCACAATAGTCATGACATTCAATCTATCCTTGGATGTAACATTTATTACTTGAACTAGTCTAACTACCCTTAGATACAGACTGGTTATAGGGCAGTTCTGGAAAATACAAGACGGGCTGGTCCATCTTTAGCCCAGTGGGCCGGTCTAAATTGGGGGTTTTGCGCAGAATAATCCAAATTTGGCTGATAACGGGTGCCTCGAGGGGAAAAAAATTGGCCAGTTTAATAGCACCAAATGGGCGAGTGTGTTAGAATTGCCAAGGGCCAATTTCTGGTCCCAGTCCATCCCTGAAGATTGTTAATCTCAAGTGTTCACTCTACAGTCACAAACATTACCATACTTTGAAACCAAGGAGGTTAAATGTCTCGAGGTTCATTTGAAAGCATGATTGATGGTAAACAGACCAGAGAGGTGCATTTGAAGGCATGATTGATGGTAAACAGACCAGAGAGGTTCATTTGAAGGTGTGATTGATGGTTAAGACCAGAGAGGTTCATTTGAAGGCGTGATTGATGGTAAACAGACCAAAGAGGTTCATTTGAAGGCTGTATCTACCTTGTTTCATGGGTCATTTGAATTCTGCTACAGCACACAGTATCTTTCGCTCTTGCTTATCTTTACTCTTCCTGAAATCTTTGTTGAGCTAGACATTGCCTGGACTTTATTAGATGGTTCAGTGGTCTGTAAAGAAGTTTAATTACAATATACTAAGAGGTTGAATTACAATATACAGTTGAAGTCAAAAGTTTACATACACTTAGGATGGAGTTTTCACCCACTCCCCAAATTTCGTGTTAACAAACTATAGTTTTGGCAAGTCGGTTAGGACATCTACTTTGTGCATTACACAAATAATTTTTCCAACAATTGTTTACAGACAGATTATTTCACTTATAATTCACTGTATCACAATTCCAGTGGGTCAGAAGTTTACATACACTAAGTTGACTGTCCCTTCAAACAGCTTGGAAAATTCCAGAAAATGATGTCATGGCTTTAGAAAATTCTGATAGGCTAATTGACATCATTTGAGTCAACTGGAGGAGGACCTGTGGATGAATTTCAAGGCCTACCTTCAAACTCAGTGCCTCTTTGCTTGTCTGGTTCATCCTTGGGAGCAATTTCCAAACGTCTGAAGGTACCACGTTCATCTGTACAAACAATAGTACGCAAGTATAAACACCATGGGACCACGCAGCCGTTCTCCTAGAGATGAACGTACTTTGGTGCGAAAAGTGCAAATCAATCCCAGAACAACAGCAAAGGACCTTGTGAAGATGCTGGAGGAAACAGGTAAGAAAGTATCTATAGCCACAGTAAAACGAGTCCTATATCGACATAACCTGAAAGGCCGCTCAGCAAGGAAGAAGCCACTGCTCCAAAACCGCCATAAAAAAGCCAGACTACGGTTTGCAACTGCACATGGGGACAAAGATCATACTTTTTGGAGAAATGTCCTCTGGTCTGATGAAACAAAAATACAACTGTTTGGCCATAATGACCATCGTTATGTTTAGGGGAAAAAGGGGGAGGCTTGCAAGCCTGAAGAACACCATCCCAACCGTGAAGCACGGGGGTGGCAGCATCATGTTGTGGGGGTGCATTGCTGCAGGGGGGACTGGTGCACTTCACAAAATAGATGGCATCATGAGGGAGGAAAATGAAGTGGACATGTTGAAACAACATCTCAAGACATCAGTCAGGATGTTTAAGCTTGGTCACAAATGGGTCTTCCAAATGGACAATGACCTCAAGCATACTTCCAAAGTTGTGGCAAAATGGCTTAAGGACAACAAAGTTAAGGTATTGGAGTGGCCATCACAAAGCCCTGACCTCAATCGTATAGAACATTTGTGGGTAGAACTGAAAAAGCGTGTGCAAGCAAGGAGGCCTACAAACCTGACTCAGTTACACCAGCTCTGTCAGGAGGAATGGGCCAAAATTCACCCAACTTATTGTGGGAAGCTTGTGGAAGGCTACCCGAAATGTTTGAACCAGGTTAAACAATTTAAAGGCAATTCTACCAAATACTAATTGAGTGTATGTAAACTTCTGACCCACTGGGAATGCGATGAAAGAAATAAAATCTGAAATAAATGATTCTCTCTACTATTATTCTGAAATTTCACATTCTTACAATAAAGTGGTGATCATAACTAACCTAAGACAGGGAATTTTTACTAGGATTAAATGTCAGGAATTGTGAAAAACTAAGTTTAAATGTATTTGGCTCAGGTGTATGTAAAATTCCGACTTCAACTTTACTATGTAAAGAGAGAAATCTGAGAAATCTCATCTGTAACATTGCTACAAAGTCACAACCAGAATTCCTGCTTCATGATTCACTGCTACAATCTCCACTGTTGGTTTTAAAATGCTTTTATTCCATTGGAAATATCAACACTATAACTGAGAAACAATGATGGTATATGCTTTATGTTCTGTATGTGTCAATAGGCCATCACATAGATCAGGTTTTGTCCCAAGTGACTTTTCTGATGCATAGAAATTAGCTGTGTCATGCACCTCAGTAAATTCCCTTCATTTTATTTCATTTTCTGTAATTTTCCACTTTTGCAATAACAGAATGTACAACAGAATTTCATAAGGTGCTTCGTTTGGCTACATTTGAGTTGTATTCCATAAAACCTTTGCTTTTTGAAAATATGTGTTTGGTAATTCTATCAGCCTAAATTCTTAAATTTATAGTATCTGGGTGTCACACACTGATTGGCAGTTGGCATCACCAAGCCTTCCCATGATGCATTGGGCTGGCCTAGCTAACAGGTGGCTCCTGGGTGACTCCTGTCCCTCTCCCCCACAGAGTCCTCCCACTCAGTGCTAACGGCTAGCACATTACAGCAGCATTAGGAGTCTGCTAACAATCATTAACACCATAGCCTTGGGAATCAGCCATGTGGTCAGTAATGAGGAGGAGACAAATAGAGAGAGAGGGAGACCTAGAGGAGAGAAGTGGAAGAGAAATCAATAATCTCTTCATAATCCATAAGGACCATAATCCATAGAAATTGAAGACAATACTGGACAAATGTCAAAGGATATTACTTATGCGAACAGACATTTCAACTCCATTGTTATGAAGGCTGTGTTTGTCAAGCCATTTGGGCCGTACAGTACCACATCTGTGCACATGTAGTTTGTTGACCAAACAGCTTGTTCCAATTACTGTTGCTGCTCAGTGCTAGATAGGTGGACAGGGCTGCCTGTGTGTTTGTTCGGGAGACGACAGACGCTTTTAATTTGGCTAGAGATGCTGTGTCGGCCATCTTGTAATTTATCTGTTTTTCTGTTGTTGTGCTAAATAGAAAGAGGGAGGAAGAGGAGGCCCTGGCGAATGGGGGGAATCTTGTCCTCGATAAAAGTGACCTCTTTCACAAGTGGCAGAGTCCCAGTTAGTTAGCAGTTCGAGGAAGAGGGAAACATCCTTATTTTGGTTCCTAGAGGAGGTAGCTAGCAAAGCTAGTTCCCTGAGAAATCTAGACATCTGTTGTCTATGAGGGTAGTAAAGGGATAGAAGGGTCGCTGCGGCCCCTGGCGACACTGCAGCCTGGACTGCAGCCTAATTGGTAGAATTTGTGAGGAGCAGGGAAGGGAGGGGTGTTGGGTCGGCGGCCGAGGAGGAAGAGGGACAGGCCACCATGTTCCCACAGAATGAGTCCAAAATAAAATAACAAAAAGCAGAGAAGAGGAGTCACTTAGGCAGTGAGTGCCTCCTCCCTCCCCTTTCCCCACTTCCCTGGGTCTATGCATCCCTCCTCTCCACCCTAGCTAAACCCATCCTTCCCTGGGTCTATGCACCCCTCCTCTCCACCCTAGCTAAACCCATCCTTCCCTGGGTCTATGCACCCCTCCTCTCCACCCTAGCTAAACCCATCCTTCCCTGGGTCTATGCACCCCTCCTCTCCACCCTAGCTAAACCCATCCTTCCCTGGGTCTATGCACCCCTCCTCTCCACCCTAGCTAAACCCATCCTTCCCTGGGTCTGTGCACCCCTCCTCTCCACCCTAGCTAAACCCATCCTTCCCTGGGTCTATGCACCCCTCCTCTCCACCCTAGCTAAACCCATCCTTCCCTGGGTCTATGCACCCCTCCTCTCCACCCTAGCTAAACCCATCCTTCCCTGGGTCTGTGCGCCCCTCCGCCCCACCCTAGCTAAACCCATCCTTCCCTGGGTCTATGCACCCCTCCTCTCCACCCTAGCTAAACCCATCCTTCCCTGGGTCTGTGCGCCCCTCCGCCCCACCCTAGCTAAACCCATCCTTCCCTGGGTCTATGCACCCCTCCTCTCCACCCTAGCTAAACCTATCCTTCCCTGGGTCTATGCACCCCTCCTCTCCACCCTAGCTAAACCCATCCTTCCCTGGGTCTGTGCGCCCCTCCGCCCCACCCTAGCTAAACCTATCCTTCCCTGGGTCTATGCACCCCTCCTCTCCACCCTAGCTAAACCCATCCTTCCCTGGGTCTGTGCGCCCCTCCGCCCCACCCTAGCTAAGCCCATCCTTCCCTGGGTCTGTGCGCCCCTCCGCCCCACCCTAGCTAAACCTATCCTTCCCTGGGTCTATGCACCCCTCCTCTCCACCCTAGCTAAACCCATCCTTCCCTGGGTCTGTGCGCCCCTCCGCCCCACCCTAGCTAAACCCATCCTTCCCTGGGTCTATGCACCCCTCCTCTCCACCCTAGCTAAACCCATCCTTCCCTGGGTCTGTGCGCCCCTCCGCCCCACCCTAGCTAAACCCATCCTTCCCTGGGTCTGTGCGCCCCTCCGCCCCACCCTAGCTAAACCCATTCTGTCTGTAATTTAGATGGATTTCTTCCACATTTTCTCCACACATTTAGTTGTTTATCATCCCCGCTGTAGTTCGATGTCCTTGTTATTTAACTGACCCCTCCACTGACCCCCATGTTTTCAACCTTGTGCTATTAAGTGGTTTCAGTGGTCGAGAGGTTCAGTACCGATTAGAGCGACTACAAATTACTCTTAATGTAAAGCAGCAGAATTAAAAGGCGGTTATGTTGCGTCTGTTAGGAAACGGTTAAGAATTGAGTGGATAAAAGAAGTGATGAGCTTCTAATTGACTTTGACATTTCTTCTATGAAACTGACATTGACATTTTGGAATGCAGTCAATCATACATGAACACATTCCCACTGAGGGGCTGTCAACGGAACCCATTTGTTTAAATCAAGACAGGATAGATAATTTGCCAAAAGAATGTGACACACAACTTGGGTAACAATTGAAGATTCTTGTCATCTTTGAAGCCAGTGAGTGTTTCATGATCTGTCCTCCTCTATCTTGAAACAACAGTGTCATGTTACTTCTCGTGACCTAAATAGAAAGGTCATCGAGTCACGGCTTACATAAAATACGTTTATGGCCCGATGAATTGAGAGTTGATAACTAGCTCCGGGTGTCGAAATGAGATCAAAGAATTATTATATATTAGCTCGTCAATTATGTTTCGGAGAACAGACGCAAATTAGAATCAGTTACAGGTACACGTAACAGGTCCAAACTTGCTTCACATATAAACCACCCTGTGTTGATTGAAAATGTGTGAGTGGGTGCAGCAGTTTGACCATATAGTGATACAATTAAAAAACATAGTTTTATACTGCTGAACTGTCATGCTCCCTTTGCTATCAACAAAACACCATCAAAACAAATAACATGTCTATGAAAAAGGGGAAGGAGGAAAGGGGGTTTCCATAACCCTTACTACCATGTTATGAGTGGAATATTGCCAATGCAAATGAGTATCTAGTTGTGATGAATGTGGGGAAGTGGCAGAGGAAAAACACTTTACAAGTTCATCAACAGGCACAAATGCAGGATCATTCAGCTTTTATTGAATATTGTACATGTTGTCATGTAAAGGAGTGAAACGTGTCAATCTAAAACCTCGCTACATAGAAGGCCAAGCTATCTCTGACCGGTGGCGGTTCTAGACCATTTCAACTGGGGGGGCCAAGCTGTGGCCAGTTGTACTGTTAGAGGGGCCAGTTACATTAGACGTTATTGTTGTCATATCGTTTTGCATGTGGTACGATACTGTTGTGTTCCGCCTAAAGCCATCCCTCTAGAAAATGTGTGGGTTAATTAGTGTTCCGCGTTGCCACTGTCTAATAATGGATGTAAAAAAAGAATGATAGCAAAAATGTGTTATGTAAAAATGATTTCATACTCCACATTTAGGGGGGCCACAAGGGGTCCAAAATTGTTGTCACAGGGGCACTGCCCCCCCCCCCCCCCCCCCCCCCAACGAATCTATGACATCCACTGGCGGCTTTCAAAAGGCCAAACAGCGATGGCAAGAACTATAAACAGTTACTTAGCTAATAACTAGTTTGTGGCTAAAGCTAACAGCAAAAAGCAACACCTGGGAGTAGACAAACATTAACAAGTATTTGATAGTGGAGAAAAAAATAAATAAAAGCTCCTCTGGTCGAAGAGGAAGGAAGTGTTGCCGTAACCGTGCTAGACCAGTAATCAAAGACAATTGAAGCAGTTCCTTGTGTCAGCTTTCAACCCCTCTGGAGAAATAAATAAATGTAACTGAAGGCAGTTACGGACTACCGCTAGCAGAGTGCTCAGCTACAGCGGGGGTGACAGGTCTGGTCAAACAGGTTCTAAGGGAGATGCTCCTACTTGTTGGGCTGCTAGACATGACATGAGTCAAACAGAAAACTATTTGTCCAACTAGGCGGTGTCTGTGTCCGAATACCCATACTAGCGTACTACATACTTAAACTGCATACTCATTTCGGTGTTTGATCTACTGTGGTAGAATTCGCTTGTCTTTTCCGATTCACGTGTTTGACAACAGCTGATAATCAGATAAATTGACGCGCTGTACCAAAATGAACGAATGGCGGGGCTCAACGCAGTTGCACATTAGATGGCGCATTTGGAGTACTAGTTTAGACATTTCGCTTACTATAAAAATTTTTTTTTCGCATACTATTTAGTACGCTAGTATGGGTCTTCGGATACGGCCAATGGTTTCTTAGTGAACAACACCGCAGGACACAGGGTAGTAAAATAGGGAGGTCAGTAGTAACACATTTCAATGAGGCGTTGGATAGCCCAGATAAGAAGTATGTTGTAGGCTTCCTACATACCGTATGTGTCACTTAAGTGAAAGCTACTCTGAAATCCCGCTGTAATCTTGAGTCAAGTGTCTAACATGGATAATCGTATGATACGTTTGTTTCACATGGGGGCAGGGATTTGTGTTGAGAGTTGATGTGATCCATGTAAATAGACTTGCTGCATGAATCAGTGGTAGAGTATTACGGTGCCTTGCTCAAGAGTCAACACATTGAGCACCACAGCACCTTAGTTCAATCGTTTTTTTCCTCACAGATCAAAATGGTCTTCCCCCTATTGTGAAACATCCAACTCACACATTTGTCAGTGTGTCATATGATAAAGTAGAGATCAGCTTAGATTAGGCAACACATGAAAACACCTGTTCCCCAGATGGGCATATGAATGTGAAAAGGGGGAACCTTCTAAAAAATAAAGTCCACAAAATTAACAACAGTTTTAGGGGGACAAACAGGTATGTGTGCTGTGCACCAAACGGTTAACTAAGTGAAAACATAAACTAGCAATGTTTGGCTCGGACCTGAGTGCATGACCCTCAAATGAATCCTTTTTCTACCATTTTCATGCACCAAGCCACATTCCTTATTTGTGTAGCTAAATTACTACAGATAATGATGCCCAATGTTCCCATTATTTGTGGGACTTTTACTGTTTATTAATAGGAAAATCTTCACACACATGACTTGTCCATCATTTATGAAACACAAAGCTGAAAAAACAGGGGCTGTTGTACTTTGTGTGTGTGTGTGTGTGTATGTGTGTGAGCATGAGTGTGTGTGTGTGTGTGTGTGTGTGTGTGTGGTTGCGAGAAAAAGAGAAATGGCGAGAGGGACAGAAGTCCTTGTCTGATAGCTCATTAACGTCTATGCAAGGCTCTCGCCCAGAGAGGAGAAAATCAACAAAGTCCTTATAACAGGGCTGTCTTTTTATTATTTTTCCTAGGACTTTAAAACAGTTTTACACATATTCAAAAAGCATATCATACCCACTGCCTAACCTCTACATTATAAAAACTAACCCATTTATAAAAGTTTAACACATTGTAAAAAGTTAAGCCATACACCAGAATGATACCATTATTTACATATCCCATTAAATTACAACATCAATTAGAAAATATTTACATTCAGGGTAAAGGTAATGGACAAAAATATAAACATTTTGCACACACACACACACACACACACACACACACACACACACACACACACACACACACACACACACACACACACACACACACACACACACACACACACACACACACACACACACACACACACAATGAAACACATACACTCTTGCTGGCATACTGGCTGAAAGAGATACAGTTCAGATGAAAATGTCTTATTAGGATTGGATACATTTAACATCAATGTTGAATAGTTTTTGTACTGAAGGTGAGGGATATCTAATCTGGTCCAGGACTGATTCCTTTTACATTGCAAAGTTTACAAATACTAAAGGAACCAATGGGCAATATGAGTACTTAAAGACAGGATTCAAAGTAGCAAAGAGCCCATTGCCTTTTGTCACAGCCCACAAGTAACCATCCGGTATCAAACACTGAATGGCTGCTATTGCAAATCACCTTTAAGGTTTCTGGGGAAAACAGACAAACACACAAACAGGCTTTTTTCCAGACCTACTAAAAAAACTCCCATGAAAAAAACCACAATAACACTGTACCCATTGAAGCCATTTTGAAAATGTTCTTCTCTTCCGTAGAAAAAAAGTGTCCTTTGGTAAGTCCAATGGGAACTGAGCACCGCGGAAGAGACACAGGAAATCAGAGGCTTTGCCTCCAGACAGAAGAGGGGAAAAAAGCTGAAAAGAATTCACAGCCACAGCAACCCATCTTGAAATGATGTCCTCTAGGGAAACAACAAAGTCTGCTTTCTGTTCCTTACCCCATGTCAACTAAGTCCAGACCCTTTGGCTGTGCACACTTTAAGCACCCACTACTACAGTAGGCACCAAGGTAGGTCGATCTCGCATTGAAAGCAGCCCAAAGGTGGTAGCCGGGCAAAAGCAGTGTTATTTGAGAAACTAAACTTGTAAACATTGGCCATAACGGGGTAAAATGTTCAATTCAACTGGGCGGATACACAAAAAAATCTAGAATCAGAATCATACAGATCATTTTCGCTTCTAAATATCGATGTCAAAGAAGTCCAAAGGGGAAACGGGGGGCTGTACAGTCCAACAGGATAGTATTTCCTCATTTCCTGTGCTTCTCCATTTTGTCAGAGGCTTTGCTACCGTTGTCGGAGGAGCCCTGCGTGTCGCTGCCCGAGCTCAGGTACATTTTGTCCACCTGTTTGAGGGCCTCATTCAGGTAGTTCTGGAGGGAGGTCATGGCGGCGCAGATGGCGGGCGAGCCGAAGCCGTGGGTGATGAGGCTGAAGTGGGTCAGGCAGCCCTGGATGCCCTGATCCAGGATGGGTGCCGGTCGCGTGTTCCCCAGAGGCGAACGGTCCTGAGTCAGCAGATCAGTGAACTCTTTACAGATTTGCCTGGTGAAAAAAAGATGACAGAAATGTTGATAGCGAAATGTACATGACCCAGACTTGGACTACTGGATTTACATCTAGTTGACAATGATCCAATCAGAGAAGTACACGGTTTCATGTTGACACTATGAAATTGGGAGGTCTCAAAAGTAGCATAGTTATCAAGATGTTTTATAAATCAAGAGCAGATTGAAAACTACAGATTTTTTTTTTTTGAAAAACGTTGAAAACCGAGTCAAAACTTCACATACCTTCAAAACCCTGCAGGGCTTTTATGTAAATTACATCCCTTAATTTGGAGGAGAGAGAGAGATAGAGAGAGAGACAGAAAGACAGAGAGATACTCACTTAGCAGCAAGGAGCATGTTCTTGCGGGAGTTGACCTCATTACGTTCCACGTGTGGTCGACCAAGGTATTCAGCGATGGCCTTTGCCGGGAACTCTGTCTCACACGAGTAGCCAAAATCCCTTGCTAAGTGAACGGCTTCTCCTATAAAGACAAAGACACAGTTTGAAAACTCCACAAACAGATGCAAAATAAGACACCAAAACTCTTATCTTGGAGACCGAAATGCAAATGTGGTCTTGCTGACATACCACAGCCCACAGGGGCACTATATGTAGATAGTGGAACAGTGCAAGGAACAATAATCAGTCGTGCTCAGTCTCTTAGCTAGGGTGAAGACAAGCCACTGAGGGTGAATGTATCCCATCTTCAGGGGGGACTTCCTGCATGGTCTTTAATGGGCTGATGTGGCTAACTGCACCCGGACGGCCTGTAGCACCAAACAGAGTCACTTATTGATAAACACGCACATCACATGGGGAATGTAGCAATTCAGAAACGCTAGGCTTTAAGGTCAGTTGGCCCTCCTGGCAAGTGGAACACGTGATAACCAGCCTTGATTCAGACTTTGAAGGTCTCTAAATAACACCGGCCCCGAGTCATTCTCCTGCACCCATTTATAGGGATTAGGGATAAGAGGGAAAAAATGAATTCACACGTGGCTATGAGCGGTTAGACGTGATTAAATTAATATTGGGCACACAGCTATGCGTCATTGTTTAGACATTGTCTAGCCGAGGTATGACTGATGAGGGCGTCAAAGATGGGATTCATAAATAAACGGATGTGACTATTCTGCCTCAAAACAACAAACAAATCTAGACAAGAGACATCTTCATGAAATACTTCATGAGAGGAGATGGGCAGGGTCGTTGCTACATACAGTTGAAGTAGGAAGTTTACATACACTTAGGTTGGAGTCATTAAAACTCGTTTTTCAACAACTCCACAAATTTCGTGTTAACAAACTATAGTTTTGGCAAGTCAGTTAGGACATCTACTTTGTGCATGACACAAGTAATTTTTCCAACAATTGTTTACAGACAGAATATTTCACTGTATCACAATTCCAGTGGGTCAGAAATGTACATACACTAAGTTGACTGTGCCTTTAAACAGCTTGTAAAATTCCATAAAATGATGTCATGGCTTTAGAAGCTTCTGATAGGCTAATTGACATAATTTGAATCAATTGGAGGTGTACCTGTGGAAGGAATTTCAAGGCCTATGTTCAAACTCAGTGCATCTTTGCTTGACATCATGGGAAAATCAAAAGAAATAGAACTGTTTGGCCTTAATGACCATCGTTATGTTCGGAGGAAAAAGGGGAATGCTTGCAAGCCGAAGAACACCATCCCAACCGTGAAGCACGGGGGTGGCAGCATCATGTTGTGGGGTGCATTGCTGCAGGAGGGACTGGTGCACTTCACAAAATAGATGGCATCATGAGGCAGGAAAATGAAGGGGATATATTGAAGCAACAGCTCAAGAAATCAGTCAGGAAGTTAAAGCTTGGTTGCAAATGGGTCTTCCAAATGGACAATGACCCCAAGCATACTTCCAAAGTTGTGGCAAAATGGCTTAAGGACAACAAAGTCAAGGTATTGGAGTGGCCATCACAAAGCCCTGACCTCAATCCTATAGAAAATGTGTGGACAGAATTGAAAAAGGGTGTGCAAGCAAGGAGGCCTACAAACCTGATTCAGTTACACCAGCTCTGTCAGGAGGAATGGGACAAAATTCACCCAACTTATTGTGGGAAGCTTGTGGAAGGCTACCCAAAACTTTTGACCCAAGTTAAACAATTTAAAGGCAATGCTACCAAATACTAATTGAGTGTATGTAAACTTCTGACCCACTGGGAATGTGATGAAAGAAATAAAAGCTGAAATAAATCATTCTCTCTACAATTATTCTGACATTTCACATTCTTAAAATAAGGTGGTGATCCTAACTGACCTAAGACAGGGAATTTTTACTGGGATTAAATGTCAGGAATTGTGAAAAACTGAGTTTAAATGTATTTGGCTAAGGTGTATGTAAACTTCCGACTTCAACTGTATGAGTACACTGGAGGTCAGGAGCACAGTATGTATTATTATTATTATTATTGTTTTTAATAATACTGTTGAGTGTTATAGTAGTAGAATTCACAAGGTGCAATTTCCAAACTTGATTGTCTATCAGGAGTTTTCCTCTTGTTAAATTCACTCACTGACAGTCAGTCAATTAGCCCATGTCAGTTAAAACAATTTAGATTGGTAAAGTAGTCTAGTTAGTCTAGCCAGCTATCTAAACTTGTAGTAATCATGGCTGAAATTACCGACCGGGCACACAGGTCATGTGCCCAGGGGCCCTGACTTCGAGGGGGCCCCCATTGATTTCGTTATTCACTCTAACTTAGATACACTACACTGCCAAAAGTATGTGGACACCCCTTCAAATTAGTGAATTCAGCTATTTCAGCCACACCCAGGTGTATAACATTTTGCCATGCAATCTCCATAGACAAACATTGGCAGTAGAATGGCCTGCACTAAAGAGTTCAGTGACTTTCAACGTGGCACCGCCACCTTTCCAACAAGTCAGTTCGTAAAATGTCTGCCCTGCTAGAACTTCCCCGGTCAACTGGAAGTGCTTTTATTGTGAAGCGGAAACGTCTAGGAGCAACAACGGCTCGGCCGCGAAGTGGTAGGCCACACAAGCTCACAGAACGGGACCGTCGAGTGCTGAAGCGCGTAGGGTGTAAAAATCGTCTGTCCTCAGTTGCAACACAATACCGAGATCCAAAATGCCTCTGGAAACAACGTCAGCACAATAACTGATTGTCGGGAGCTTCATGAAATGGGTTTCCGAGGCTGAGCAGCCGCACACAAACATAAGATCAAAATGCGCAATGTCAAGCGTCGGCTGGAGTGGTATAAAGCTCGCAGCCATTGGGACTCTGGAGCAGTGGAAAAGCGTTCTCTGGAGTGATGAATTAAGCTTCACCATCTGGCAGTCCGACGGACAAATCTGGGCTTGGAGGATGCCAGGAGGATGCTACCTGCCCCAATGCATAGTGCAAACTGTCAAGTTTGGTGGTGGAGGAATAGTGGTCTGGGGCTGTTTTTCATGGTTCGGGCTAGGCACCTTAGTTCCAGTGAAGGGAAATCTTAACCCAACAGCATACAATGAAATGCTAGATGATTCTGTACTTCTAACTTTGTGGCAACAGTTTGGGGAAGGCCCTTTCCTGTTTCAACATGACGATGCCCCCGTACAAAGCAAGATCCATACAGAAATGGTTTAGCGAGATCGGTGTGGAAGAACTTGACTGGCCTGCATATAGCCCTGACCTCAACCCCATAGAACACCTTTGGGATAAATTGGAACACTGACTGACAGCCAGGCCTAATCACCCAACATCAGTGCCCGAACTCACTAATGCTCTTGTGGCTGAATGGAAACATGTCCCCTCAGCAATGTTCCAACATCTAGTGGAATGCCTTCCCAGAAGAGGGGAGGCTATTATAGCATTATTTTGGAATGGGATGTTTGACGAGCACGTGTCCACATACAATACCTGGCCAAAAGTATCATATTAACATGGCATAAGTCATGGCAAAATGTGTAGAATTGCAGGAAATGTGCTTTTAAAACTGAAAACATTTATCCCCACCCTATAGCAAAATGTGTAGAACTGCAGGAAATTAGCTGTAAAATGGCAACATTTTTTTCCCCTATGTAAAGCATTTGCTTACCTATTGTTAATAGAATACTTTTTTTGATAACAGATCCCTCTGTTATATTTTTTAATTCCTGTGCTGAGTTAATGTGAATTAATGTGTATCGGCTAATTAAATAGCTAATAGACTATGCGTTTGTAGATCGACTGAGGTGAATGAAGCTACAGTACCCAATGTGATAATGGCTTGGGTAATTTTAGTTTTTTTGCCATTCTACAAATAGCATTTTAGAGTTATTAAATTGTATAGAAAACCCCACCAACCCCAACACACACACACACACATTAAAACTCACACCCTGGCTACAGCTCTGGAGATGTGTACTGTGTGGTGATTTCACATGTTCCCTTTACATCTTTGAAGAGTTTGTGTGATCTGTAAGACAGGAAGGTTACAAGCTACACATTTCTTTGTCCTTTGGTCATGTGTGTTGTATTAGATAGTGTCACAGCCGTAATAGACAGGCCTGGACTCGATAAAGTTTCAGGGCTATTCTCGTGCTCTTTGGTCTTGCCAGCTTCGTGATAACCTCAAAATATCACCAAGACAGTCAGTGTGGATAACGTCAACGCTGCCTTGATATTCAAAGACAGAGGAATGCCAGCAAGAACTCAAACATCAGATTGGTCACAGCCATTTTGACCAAAAAGGAAGAAATTACAAGAAAGGTACTAGCCACGTTTACTATATACTATATACAGCCAGTATTATAGTAATACTGTCACAGTAGCTTAGGGATCTCAACTTTTCTGTTTATCATAGAAATACTGTATAATGAATAGATAGATGGTAGAAACAACCATGGGTGTAAGCAACGGTGTCTGATCACCATCTCAGACAACTTAATCAGATATTGCTAATCACATCTCTCCGTGCATAATATGTGCAATAATCAATTCAATTGACAGACCATTTTTGGATGAGCCAGCTTGTTCAAAGAGTAAAGATGGAGATGAGTTCTATGCATTGTATTTCTATGGTGTTATATGTTGAGACCACTCTGGGGCACATTTACCACAGTTTAAGTTTGAAGAGGAAATTGAGCGGCGTACCTTCTACCAGTGCAGTTAACAGGGTGACGTTAGCAGCCTTTCTCCTTCCAGCGGGCAGGTTGAGCCCAATCTTGTCCAGCTTCTCTCTCAATGACCGGCCACCATTTTTAGACTTGGCTCTGCAGGAAAAATAGTGTCATCATTAATTGACAATATGTAATCTCTCTCTCTCTCTCTCTCTCTCTCTCTCTCTCTCTCTCTCTCTCTCTCTCTCTCTCTCTCTCTCTCTCTCTCTCTCTCTCTCTCTCTCTCTCTCTCTCTCTCTCTCTCTCTCTCTCTCTCTCTCTCTCTCTCTCTCTCTCTCTCTCTCTCTCTCTCGTTTTTAAAAGAAAGCACATTTTTTTGGTCCATTAAAATAACATCAAATTGATCAGAAATACAGTATAGACATTGTTAATGTTGTAAATGACTATTGTAGCTAGAAATGGCAGATTTTTTTATGGAATATCTACGTAGGCGTACAGAGGCCCATTATCAGCAACCATCACTCCTGTGTTCCAATGGCACGTTGTGTTAGCTAATCCAAGTTCATCATTTTAAAAAGGCTAATTGATCATTAGAAAACCCTTTTGCAATTATGTTAACACAGCTGAAAACTGTTGTACTGATTAAAGAAGCAATAAAACTGGCCTTCTTTAGACTAGTTGAGTATCTGGAGCATCAGCATTTATGGGTTTGATTACATGCTCAAAATGGCTTTTTCTATGCAACTCTGCCTAGAAGGCCAGCATCCCGGGGTCATCGCTTCACTGTTGATGTTGAGACTGGTGTTTTGCGGTTACTATTTAATGAAGTTGCCAGTTGAGGACTTGTGAGGTGGTCTGTTTCTCAAACTAGACTCTCAATTGTACTTGTCCTCTTGCTCAGTTGTGCACCGGGGCCTACCACACCTCTTTCTATTCTGGTTAGAGCCAGTTTGCACTGTTCTGTGAAGGGAGTAGTACACAGCATTGTACGAGATCTTCATTTTCTTGGCAATTTCTTGCATGGAATAGCCTTCATTATTCAGATCAAGAATAGACTGACCAGTTTCAGAAGAAAGTACTTTGTTTCTGGCCATTTTGAGCCTGTAATCGAACTCACAAATGCTGATGCTCCAGATACTCAACTAGTCTAAAGGCCAGTTTAATTGCTTCTTTAATTAGCACAACCATTTTCAGCTGTGCTAATATAATCACAAAAGGGTTTTCTAATGATCAATTAGCCTTTTAAAATTATAAACTTGGATTAGCTAACACAACGTTCCATTGGAACACAGGAGTGACGGTTGCTGATAATGGGCCTCTGTACGCCTATGTAGATATTCCATAAAGAAATCTACTGTTTCTAGCTACAATAGTCATTTACAACATTATCAATGTCTACACTATATTTCCGATCAATGTTATGTTATTTTACTGGACAAAAAAGTGATTTTCTTTCAAAAACAAGGACATTTCTAAGTGACCCTAAACTTTTGAACGGTAGTGGATATACAGTTAAAGACGAAAGTTTACATACATTTAGGTTGGAGTCATTAAAACTCATTTTTCAACCACTCCCCAAATGTCTTATTAACAAATTATAGTTTTGGCAAGTCGGTTAGGACATCTAATTTGTGCATGACACAAGTAATTTTTCCAACAATTGTTTACAGACAGAATATTTCACTTATAATTCACTGTATCACAATTCCAGTGGGTCAGAAGTTTACATACACTAAGTTGATTGTGCCTTTAAACAGCTTGGAAAATTCCAGAAAACGATGTCACGGCTTTAGAAGCTTCTGATTGGCTGGTTGACATCATTTGAGTCAATTGGAGGAGGACCTGTGGATGTATTTCAAGGCCTAACTTCAAACTCAGTGCCTCTTTGCTTGACATCATGGGGAAATCACAAGAAATCAGCCAAGACCCCAGGAAAAACATTGTAGACCTCCACAAGTCTGGTTCATCCTTGGGAGCAATTTCCAAACGCCTGAAGGTACCACGTTCATCTGTACAAACAATAGTACACAAGTAAAAACACCATGGCACCACGCAGCCGTCATACCGCTCAGGAAGGTGACGCCTTCTGTCTCCTAGAGATGAGCGTACTTTGGTGCGAAAAGTGTAAATCAATCCCAGAACAACAGCAAAGAACCTTGTGAAGATGCTGGAGGAAACAGGTACAAAAGTATCTATATCCACAGTGAAACGAGTCCTATATCGACATAACCCTAAAGTCCACTCAGCAAGGAAGAAGCCACTGCTCCAAAACCGCCATAAAAAAGCCAGACTGCGGTTTGCAACTGCACATGGGGACAAAGATCATGCTTTTTGGAGAAATGTCCTCTGGTTTGATGAAAAAAAATAGAACTGTTTGGCCTTAATGACCATCATTATGTTTGGAGGAAAAAGGGGGAGGCTTGCAAGCCGAAGAACACCATCCAAACCATGAAGCACGGGGGTGGCAGCATCATGTTGTGGAGGTGCTTTGCTGCAGGAGGGACTGGTGCACTTCACAAAATAGATGGCATCATGAGGCAGGAAAATATGTGTATATATTGAAGCAACGTCTCAAGACATCAGTCAGAAAGTTAAAGCTTGGTTGCAAATGGGTCTTCCAAATGGACAATGACCCCAAGCATACTTCCAAAGTTGTGGCAAAATGGCTTAAGGACAACAAAGTCAAGGTATTGGAGTGGCCATCACAAAGCCCTGACTTCAATCCTATAGAAAATGTATGGGCAGAACTGAAAAAGCGTGTGCGAGCAAGGAGGCCTACAAACCTGACTCAGTTACACCAGCTCTGTCAGGAGGAATGGGCCAAAATTCACCCAACTTATTGTGGGAAGCTTGTGGAAGGCTACCCGAAAAGTTTGACCCAAGTTAAACAATTTAAAGGCAATGCTACCAAATACTAATTGAGTGTATGTAAGCTTCTGACCCACTGGGAATGTGATGAAAGAAATAAAAGCTGAAATAAATCATTCTCTCTACTATTATTCTGACATTTCACATTCTTACAATAAAGTGGTGATCCTAACTGGCCTATTCTTACTAGGATTAAATGTCAGGAATTGTGAAAAACTGAGTTCAAATGTATTTGGCTCAGGTGTATGTAAACTTCCGACTTCAACTGTATGTATATGTATATATACATATATTATGTATATTATTATGTATATTCTCTTTTTGGGGGGGCAAACTCAATATACTTTAAAATGACTGAAACCAAATAGAAACTGTGTAGAAATATAATGGACCTACATTCATACAGTTTCTTGACTGTGTCCAGCTCACCAAATAATCACTAATATGAAATCTAGACAGTCAGGGAACATTTTTAGTGTGGCCCTCTGGGCATCTTTGAAAACCGAATGTGGCCCCCGGGGCAAAATGAGTTTGACAAATCTGCTCTAACTTTAGAATTTAGCATGTTCCATTCTATAGGCTATTTGTGATGGAATGGTTTTTCTATAAAGCGCAGAGACAGCAACTCCAGACTTCCTGTCACCCTAACTCCAGACTTCCTGTCACCCTAACTCCAGGCTTCCTGTCACCCTAATTCCAGGCTTCCTGTCACCCTAACTCCAGGCTTCCTGTCACCCTAACTCCAGGCTTCCTGTCACCCTAACTCCAGGCTTCCTGTCACTTTGAGAGAGCATAGCAGTGAAAGGCCCATCCCTGAAGGAGGCCACATCATACACTTTTGAAAACAAATAAATCAAATGAAAAAGAGCCTCCGATACCCTTCCTGACCTAAAAATAAATAAAACACTGACACAAATTATGCTTTTCCCGCCTTAAGCACATAGCAGGGAAATCACACACACACACACACACACGATTCAGTTTTCCGCATGACTGATTGGCAGGCTTCGCTCCCTCTGTGGTGGGTGAGAGAGACAGCGTCTTTGGGGAGGCATGTGTGTGACTGCCTCCCTCTCTCCACAGCCCCCACTCTATCCTATCGCTTCATGACCTACTTAACAGTGTGTGTGTGTGTGTGTGTGTGTGTGTGTGTGTGGTGTGTGTGTGTGTGTGTGTGTGTGTGTGTGTGTGTGTGGCATGTGAGAGAGGCGTTTAACGTCTGTGGCACTGGCAGGGGCACATGGGAAGTGAGAAACATGCCTTCCCAGCAGAAACAGGCAGGGGCCCTGGTCAGAATCCCATAGTCCCTCAACAGACTGCCTGCTGACATATGGGGCACAAGGTCAACTACTCAGCAGCAATTAAAATAGCCCTGCAACCCCCCTGAACACACACTCTGTCTCCCTCACTCTCTCATATACTGGTGCTAACTACTCTGATGTAACCTTTCCCCAAAGTGAAGTACCAGGAATTGCAGAGTATACAAAAAGGTAGTCAAGATGCTTTCAACCACACAATTACTGAAGAGGAACAGCTGCTTTTAGAGAACCCCTTTTTTACGAATCAGTCAACGTTGCTTTACTGACCTACTGTCTGTCTATGAACCAGGTCAGAACTTTTCTTCACACTACAGACCTGCAACTGATACCAAGCTTTCATTAGTTTAGTATCCAGCAGTATCCTGAAGCTTTCATTCACTTAGTATCCAGCAGCACCCTGAAGCACTGTGCCTTCACAAAGTATTCATACCCCTTAACTTATTCCACATTTTGTTGTGTTACAGCCTGAATTCAAAATGGACAAAAATAGATTTTTTGTATCACCCGTCTATACAAAATGCCCCTTAATGACAAAGTGAAAACATGCTTTTAGAAATGTTAGCAAATGCATTGAAAATACATAAATATGTAATTTAATTTAGCATACATACCCCTGAGTCAACACATCTGAAGTAGCTCACTATTTTAAAAAATATATATATTCTAAAAACCTGTTTTTGCTTTGTCATTATGGGATATTGTGTGTAGATTGATGAGTTGTATTTATTTTTTATCCATTTTAGAATAAGGCCGCAAGGTAACAAAATGTGGAAAAAGTCACGGGGTCTGAATACTTTTCGATTGCACTGTACATCTGTAGCTCACTAACTATAGAACAGCAGCATTATCCAATTTACCAGGGACATCTCTCGGAGACATGCATGTTATGTTTCGTATGGACATCTCTCCATCATTTCCTAAATATACCATATCAGCTAGACCAAAATCAGTGATCCTTTGAGCTGCTGTCAACCATATTGTAACAGACTAGATGTTGGGCATTGTTCACAATTGCACCCAATGAAAAAACAGTAACACCTGCCATTATAATGCATTATGATGCAGTTATAATGGATTTGCTTATTTAAATCTTTGGGGTAACACTTTACCAGGTATAGCACATTATGATTGATGTTATATTGCTTTGCAAGACCTGTCATAAGCATGTTTAACACCCTTAAAATGTCTTATAACCATCTCATAATGGATTCATATTGTGCGGATACTGACCTACGAAGGACTCCCCCCAGCAAAGAGGCGTTGAGGCATTCGGGAGGAGACAGACGCCGCTGCACCTCTGCCACAGTCACCTTGTACTTGGAGGTGGAGCTGAGAAGCGAGAGACGTCCAGGCACTGAGCAGAACACCTCGGTGGGGTTGGACACCATGCCTAACAGGGACTCCTTCTGGAAGGGCAGGCCCAATGAGTTGCCCTTGGGGAGGGACACGGGGCCTGGGGAAGGGGTGGAGAGAGAGGAGAGGTTAGTATGAGTGTTGGTTAATAATGTTAATAATGTGAAGAGACATTATAATGAGAGGAAAAGTACGAGGAAAAGTTGGAGTATCAAGGTTAATGTAGAGTATCTTTACTGTCCCATTGGAAATTATGGTTTGCAGAGAGGATAGACAGAAATTAGACAACATTATTGGACTTTATGGAGGCTGTGCTACATTGTAAACATGTTCTGGGTGAAGAGACTGTTTCTTTGAGAAACTCCAGAAAATGTTTAGTTTTTTAAAAGGATTTGAGTCATCAAGACTGGTTGCATTTGCCGACAGTTGTAAAAATCCCTCTCCACTGTCTGTTGCCGCCCCATACTGCAGCTTGGATTCCAACTTTAACATGCTTTCTCTTATAATAAACTGTGAAATGTAACATCATCATAATGATTTGTAAAAAAAATCTGTATAACTCAGAATTATTACATGTACACAACAAACCTGTTTCCTTTGCGGAAGCCAAGATGTACACCATAAGTGGCCATTCACTAGATAACTATGATGAACTGGTGTGTTTTTCACCAACAGTCATTCCTGAGGTTTCACAGCTAAAAGTCCCCTCATTCCTACCACCCACTGACATGACATCCATACGCATACACAACTGTTCCATGCTACTTCACAGAGAGTCCCTTCTCCCTGCCTTGCCGTAGACCAACCCTATCGCTACTTCTAATTGAGTGACTAAAATAAAGACTTGTTTTATAGAAACATGGCCCAAATTGGATGGCCATTTTGGATCAAATGTTCAATGGTCTGTAGCTTCTAATCGAGTGAATAATAAGAACCTAACCTAAAAACTTCTGTTGTACAGCAACAGGGCCCAAACTGGCAAACTGGGTGGCCCTTTTAGATCAACATTTCAAGGGTCAAACCACACAAGTTACACCCAGACAAACATACAAGTACACTACATATACCTTCGTCCTCACCCGCAAGAATGCCCCCCTCATAATAAGTCCTCTGTAAGCGATCAAGGTTTCTGCCCCCTCGTAGTCCTAGTACTGAGACAAGAATCACAAAGGGGGACAAAATTACAATTTACAGCTCATCTATAGGGTACAAGGCTAAGAGTGAGGTATTGCTGCCGCCGTTTACAAGAATGTAGGCTACCCAGTCTGACCTTGAGTGGAGATCAATAAAGTGAGCCAGCACACACTGTAACGAAGACTATATGTCCTTTATCGTGCTGTACAACTTGCTACCTCCTTGATATTGTATGTTTTTTATCGGATTGTCGAATTGATTTAAAACGAATCATCAAAGACGTCCACCAATTTAATACAATCCAAAATGGCTGCCATTGAGAAAAATATGCAAAACAAAGCATTAATACCATTTAGGTAGCTTTAACACAAATGCTTATACTGTAGCTGGATTTAATATTTTATTCAAGCTTTCAACTGCCTAAAAAAAATGGCCATCAAAAATCCGGCCGAGTTTTGTACTAATTTTGTTTATTTGGGCTAAAAATACAAATAAATGTGTGCGTGCACGTTAGGCTATTCATTCTAAATACTGTTTACTATACATTTTTTACACTGTATCAGTCTCATACTTCATCCTGTGAAGCAAGCAGTTTAGCATTATACATGTAGGCTTTATTACAGAAAATACATGAACTATTCTTTACCGTTCTTGCCAATGTTGCGAAGGACATACCATTCACACAAACTCTAGTCACCCACCACATCACAATAATGTTATCTAGCGTCACAGTTCCTGAACCTGTATGTTCACAGTGATGTTGTTTTAACAAACCTCACTAACATCTATTATCAATTTACTACTAATATGATAGCCTTGAATTCAATATCTACAATTCATTCATCTATACATTCATTCGGTTACAAAGGTGGTGCAGAATTTCAAATCAATGCACAAAATGACTGAATGAAAGACTGTTGAGGGTAGGGCCTACTAGATAACACTGAATCCTGCTCATTCAAAATATTTCATGTCCCAACAAATTACTGAATTGTCCTTCGCATGCAAGGAGGATGCCACACCCCAGCTAAAGCTTGTTCTGCAGAAAGTCAGCCAGCGAGTCTCGAGAAGAGCAACGACCCACTGGACTGCTTTCAACTGGAATTCAAAAGGAGTCGAATGCACCAGCTTAGACCTCTAAAGACTTTCCAAAGCGCTCCCTCTACCTCTCAATGCAGTATTTCAACGGTTGCACAATGTCCTCAGTCCCATCTTGTCAGCTATAGGCTGCCATTTTGAAAAGGTTATTTTTCTGATGTTCTATTCAAACAACCTCAGCACAGGAATCCATAGAGGACCAAACTAGGCTTAGCTAAGTGAACCTCATGACTACTGGGATTATCAATGTATGTACCAACAAGTATAACTACCAGGCTTTCCAACTCAGATTTTCTATCATCAAATGCAAAGACATGTCACTGTACAAATAATTGCTAAATATTTGTAGAAGTAGAATTTTCCAGGTATGTACTTAGAAACAAGCAATCTCAGCTATGGAGTAAATGTAAACAGCTCTCAATGTTTCTCTATTGCATTTTTGTTACCTGTTGCACACCAATTTCTGGCACTGTGCCCTTATACATCAAGCATGTGTAACTCACAAACCAGTAAGGGAATATGGTCTTGAAATTGTGAAAGCATTTCTCATATGTCAATATATTGTAGGCTACATATTTGGAAAGTAAAATAAACCCACCTTTTTTGATGACTGTCTGATCTGCCATTATAATACTGTGGTCATCTACATGCTGAAAAATAAGTTTAAAAAAAGCAATATGTAATACTTATTCTTAGAATAATAATTAAGGGAGTTAATTATGAATATGACATTTCCATTCCATTCATGACAATAAAACCATGCCTTTCATTTGCAAGTCTATTTAGTTTTAGCCTGACCATTGTTTTAGACAGCATGCCTCATTCAATTTCACTCAGACAACAAAATCACAATCAAATCACTCACTTGAACATCATCCAGGCCATGGCCCATTTCATGCAGTCCTATGTTATCACCAATGATGGTTGACTCAATGCTATGGGCGTGAGGCGGTAACAGCTCTGGCCGACGGAAGCCTTCTCTCCTCAAGCCGGACGAGCCGCCGTCCAGGCCCAGAATTTGGCTCGCGAGTCCGCTTCGCGAATGAGGTCCCAGTCCTTCTTGACCATGTCGCCCCGGCCATGACTGCTGTTGGTTAGAGGACGACTGGTGTATGGAGTTGATGTTGAAAGGGTCGCCGAGGTGCGAGTAGGGGTCACTGGACTGGGGGTATGATATAGGCTGGTATGGAGGGGGGAAGTACGGGGGTTGGAAGTCTGAGTTGGCGGAGTGGGAGAGGGACGGTGACGGGCTGTAAATGTGCTGGCTCACCGCGGGGAGGTGAGGTAAGCGGGGGTTCCCATTGCTACTCCCGTCGTGCCTTTCCTGGGGACAGAAGAGAGACCTTAGTTTAGGTTGATAATGATATAGGGATAAATTATAATATATTGTGCCCCTTGTCAACTAGACAAATTCGTAGTGAATCAACAGTCCTCGACAGAATTTATTGGAAAGACAACTGTTGACAGCTAAGCCTGATGCAGATGTCAATATTTATTTTTCACCATCGATTAGGAAAGCATTTGGTGAAATGTTTTACACATTCATGCATAATATTTAGAGGCTGAAATTAATCTATATTTATAATGTTATTTCAGTACACAATTATCAGAAGAAGGCTGCTTAGAACAGCCTTGAAAAGGAAGACATGTTTCACAATTCAAAGAAAAAATGCATATTTTGTTGCACAGAAAAATAACAAAAATAATTGTCTCATTTCTGATAGCATACAATCTATGTGGACTGTTGTGATATTGCTGTTACCACATCACCTCTCAAAAGACAGTCTGGAGGGGACTATTTTACTACCCTTGTGGCCTATATTATTATTATTATTATTAATAATAATAACAACAACACTTTGGTAATTGTAATTATTTACAATAACCTGACTCGGCTCAGAAAAATAGGCCTGCCTAAGTAAATCAAAATGCTTTATACTATCACCTAAATCCAACTCAAGTAACACAAAATATACTTTATTTAACACAAAATAAAATGTTATTTACTGAAATCAAACCACATGTCGTCAGTAGCCAATGCACAGGTCGAGATACTGCGTGAAGAGTAGCCCATCTAGAATAGCCTATATACAACTTATAATGTTACATTAAGAAACATATTCAGGCTACCATTCAAAGAAGAAAAAAAAAACATTTCTGCTAATGCACTTGAACTTACACTCGACAATGAAAAATAGCATAAGCTAACCACTGATCTTTTTTATTCAAAATATGCTTCATAGTTATAACCATTTACCATTAAAATAATTTTCATTCCGTCAAGCTTTTATCAAGTAGTGTGTCTAAAAGGGATTGCCGCGCAACAAATATCTATAAACAAAAAGTCTACCTATTAAAGACGCGATAAAGCGATGGGGCGCATGAGGGCCACAATATTTTTTTATGAAATAATGTTCTTTCATATTTTCGAACCTTGTTGAAACGTAATGCCGTGCGGTTTGTGTCGCTAAAACTCACCTCACAGTCATCCTCGTACTTCACGTTATCTGCTAGTTTCCACAGCATAGTTTCTGACAGACAAAAGCTTTAAACAAGAAGGTTGACCAGGTAAATTGGTGGTCGTCTACGAGTTAATCCAGGTGGGAAACAAAGTTAGACTGTAGCCCACTTCCTAGAAATCACGAATAGACTTATTCAACTCGAGTGGGGCTGCGGTTCCTTGAAGCGCACTGACGTTGGAGCGTAGCTTACTGACGTTTGAGCGTGATTCGGGCGGCTATCAACATAAGTCTTAAAAGCAACTATGAGTGAAAACAGTTTTTCAAGCAAGATCCCTTCCAGTCTGACGCGGTAAGCAGTTACGCAGTGACTATGGGACGAAGCGCTGAATATATGAAACTCGACTCCCTCTGACGGACAAAGTGATGATGTTCAAACCTTTGCTCCTTACTGAATCCGCTTGAAAGTATGTGTACTATATTTACATAGGTTAGATATTTTTAGGGGGCGTGCATTCGTCGTGATGTCATCTTGAATATGGCAGAAGACAAAGTTTGCTGATTGGTTATTATTGGAATAAGGAGCCAATCATATTGCTGTCCGTCTGCAGTTGCTCTCTTGACAAAAACATTATAGGCATATACTTTCGATAATACTATTTTATTATTATTATTATGCTATTATTAGTAATTGTGGCCGAATAACTGAATGCAGAATATTGCATAGCCTACAATAATATCATAGTTAGAAACCTTGATTTAAAAATACTGTAAGTGATAACAATAGCCTTTGAATGTAATCGAGAAAATTGATATTTTTTAGCCATGTTAAGTTGACAATAAGATCTTCAATAGAAATTTGCAAAACAATAGCCTACGAAAAGGCTTTAAACATGAATTAACCAATTTTGCTAAAAGCTAGACTCCTTAGTTGGAACAATAACAACCCCCCCCCCCCCCCCCCATAGTTTTAACCATGTTTTGAGGCTATACCGTGTTTGTTTACATTTACGTTGGAGAAAACACTGGAGAAAAAAAGCTTATATTTGGGGTTCTGATGGGTTCTGACAGTTGAACTAAGCTCGCGATGCATTTATAGGTTACATTCTTCAAGAATCAATGGGTCAAAAATGGATCTAGGATTCCAGCTTTAATAAAGCAATAGTCAACGCGCTCATATCAAATAATCAGATTTCCATGCTAAACATTTTAAATAATTGACACCTAGACTACTTATACGTACTTAAAAAGGAATAGCTGCATTTCGAGGCTTTACCTTGACGTTTGGTACCTTCAAAACCTTAAAGCCCCAAGGCTTAAAAGCATAGTTCTTTTTCAAACCACTAAGCACCAGGCATCTTAACGAAAATCTCCCCCTTAGAGCTTCATTAACATTTTTGGTGGAGCATTGCAATGTCCAAAATAAAGGTGTCCTTGATGTTTTGATATGCATAACATCACGCCAATAAAGAAGTTATAGCCTATTTTAAAGACCATATTTGTGTTTTTCTTTTTGTTGTTTCCAATATCATTGTGAAATATGATTTACCCTATAGATACAGCAGTTAGTTAAGCTAAGGGTTTGAATAATTTTCTGTCTGATAATTGTTAATATGCATGGGAAAACAATACACGTGTCTTTATCATTAAGGTTTTGGGAATGCTTAATAATGATTCGACGCCTGGGAAACAATAACGATTGGGGAAGATCAGCTCATCCATGAACGACGCAGTGGCTTTAAGCTGCGTGTGCTTCTTCTGAGCGTGTTAAGATATGAACCAGAAATGAATGCTCACTAATTAAGGGATCTTTACATCGCGGTGGCAGAGTAAATGAGGTTAGACACGCAAGAATTGCCTAGCCGTTGTGTTTTGAACAGGGGTTTTTATCATGTCAATGACAATCATGCCAATGCCAATTCGTTTAAACAAGAACTCTTGACAGAATAGCCCATTTTAAAGTAGGCCTAAATTGTTATCCATAAAGGCAATTAGTTACAAATGTTAGGCTTCACGTGGACCATGTGGTTTAGCGTTAATATGAAATCCTCTTTCGAAATAGAACACGTAGGTGAATTATGCAAAAATTCTGTCACACTGAAGAAGCTAAACTCATGTAGAATGTATAGTATGTTTGACTATATTCAGAGACAAATTACCAATTTTGATGGACATGCAATATTAATGTAACAGATTTTCTATTAATAGTCTAATATTATTTAGGCTACTAATTTATTAGTGTAGCCTATATATTACTATTTTAAAGGTGCACATTTGGTCTAGGCTATAGGCTACTGTGTATTGTGAGACATAATGTTTTTGAAACGAATATTGACAACTGGTTTATCAGAAATCCAGTTGCCAATATGAACTATAAATCTGAGTTGACGTTGGTTATATATTTTTAAATCATACACGATATGTAATGACCAAGGTGTATGGCAAATGTAGGCCTCTCTCTTCTGCAGGGCTTTAACCTCCGAAGTCGTGAGCACCCGAGTATTTCAATAGATCAACGTTATAGGGTCTATTATCATAATTATTGGTTTAATAATAATAATTAATTGAAATGGTATATTTAGCAATAGTAAAGCCACTGTCAATGGCCGCGCAGTAGCCTAGTACAAACGACCACAAGGTCCTAAAAACCTGTAACCTACAATTAATGTAACGTGCTGACTTATTAGGTCGAAAGATAGACAAGTAATAGTCATAATCATTTAAAATAAAAAGCAAAACATGCATTTGCTTACCCGCCAGTCTGATTCGAGCCTCTCGAGTAAAGACATCTGTGAGGATCGCGGTATAATTCCAGTGGAGAGGCTATGAAAGAGGGAATTCGCAAGTCTATATTGCTGACTACACCTGGTTCTCTTGGAATGCGCATGCGCCCTGCATGGTAACGCACCTGAGTGAAACCCTATGCACATTCCTGTGATAGGCCCACTCTAAGGTTGTTCGACTTTCCTACAGATCTCTGCAATTACATTGCAGTTGAATCTACACATTCGAGGGTGGCCTAAACGACGCTTATGGAAGTGTATCTTCATAGAATAAACGCATTTAAACCATCAGAGGAGCTTCTGAATAGCCAATAGGCTTATTTATTTTAGTTTCTTTCCATTTAAATTAACTACAGTTACATTTTCTTTTCCAGTGTGTTTTGTGGATTCCTTAGGCCTAAAATACTAGACACTCAATTGATCCAGTCTCATATAAACGTTAAACGTATTTTAGCCAATCGTAAACTTGTGTAGGGTAGACCTAATTAATAACACAATACAGAAAGGTCGCTGGTTGGAATCCCCTCGCCGACTAGGTGAGAAATCTGTCGATGTGCCCATGAGTAATATACTTATTAACCCTAATTGCTCGTAAATCGCTCTGGATAAGAGAGTCTGCGAAATGACTAAAATGTCAAACGTACAGAGATTCAAATATGTATCCTGAAATAGTCGCAACTCCAAAGCCTAGTGCCAGAGGATAACCAAAACGCTTTATTACAAAGGATAGCTTGCAGCGAAATACCGATAATTGCCGCCTACAACATCAAGAAAGTTGCATTGATGCGTTCCAAGTTTCATTCAACGAACGACTGAAGGCTTATAAGGCTAGCCTTTACATCCACTGTGACAATGTAATGACTTAGGTGAATAAATGCATGGTCGCTCTATTTTATTTGATCCATCTTTAAGGAATACATGAAGATGCGTATGAACATACAGTATCTGTAAAAAAAACGGAATAATGAACAAAACATTTACAAGATAGAAATGACAAGGGCAAAGACTATCTAATTTATTTACTTGAATGGGAAACAGAATTTCCCCAATGTGACTTTTTCAAGAGGTCATAGGTGGCATTTGCACAATTGTTGGCAAAAAGAGCTGATATGATTGGTCAAAAGACCAATTAGTGAAAAAAAAATATCAGAATTGGTCTACCTGCGTAAACGCAGCTGCATATCCTAAATTAGTTGACTCTAGCCACCTGCAGAGTAGAATTCCAGAGGTCTGTCTGCTCAACACTAAGTAGATTCTAAAGGCAAAGTTAAACCTCTGCTGCCATCTTGTGGCTTGACTCAATTATTAAAGCCAAGCACATCTTTTTCTGTGCTATCAATGTTTCCTTCACACCTTTGTGTGACCCTAAAATACATCTTTGCACACCATTTTGGTTACATTTCACACTTTCATGGTGTGTCCTAGAATAAGAAATAATATAATATTAATTTAATATGAATTGAAATATAAAGCAAACGCTTTAACCCCAACACAAACCTGAAAACACAGAAGAACATGAGACACGGCAGTAATTTGGGGATATCACTAAAATACCAGCAGAAGGGAACAAATTAATTGTTTCATTCGACTTAATGCACCTTAACTTGTACACAGTACTATATGTTGTCCTATAATAAAAAGGAATACCCATTTTTAAGGAAAAAAATACTTTATTTTGACATTGTTTGGGTTGAGGGTTGAACAAACATGCGTGGGAAAAGTATTTAAAAGGTATCCGTTTAAATAAAAATCAAATATGAACATTAAAATGTTTATATCAATCTATATTTGGATTGCTGACAAGTTATTTGGAGGAAATGTCAATATTGAGTATAAACAGTGTTTACTTACATAAGCAATAAGATTTTATGAATAAACACTCACTATTCCACTTTCTTTAAACTAAGTCCTTGTAATATAATTTCAAAACATTTTTATCATATATTGCATAGCAAACCATAATCTAAAGATGAATCATAGTGATCCACATCTATAAAAAACAACTAGATAGATAGCCTAGATAAGACCAACATATAATACAGCCAATTCATAGAAAAAGGAAAAGGAGAATTAGTAACCCTAACCTATAGCACATGTATTGATTCACCAAGGATACCTACAAGAAAAAGTAATCTGTCAAATGAAGTAACACTTTATTAAAATGACAGCACCATAAGGGCTCCATCACCTACGTACAACACATTCATAAGCAGTAGCAAGTTGATATTCCCTTTGTCACAGAAATGTGCACTTATACTGCATATTTCAACTTGCCGTTGTTGACATAAGCATTTATGAAACGGTCATGTGCTCATGAATGCATTAAGTATAGATTATAAATAAAAAAAATGTTTTAGGTACCCTTCAAATAAAGGGTTACCTCAAATTGTTTCTCACTGCAAATACACAGCATCACCTGGCTGTGTGTGCTGCCTGCCATGACCACTGGGGGGTCATTTAGAAGTGGTAGGGGGTGTGGGTAACCCAGTTGGACGTCTGGGCTTTGGTGCGCTTGGCTGAACTGTGGCTGGTGAAGAGAGATTTGTAGGTCTCCGACTTCTCTTCCATGGACTGGATGGACCTCTTGCTCCCGGATTCCGCCAAGCTTCCGGATGCTGCCAAGGGTTTGACCACCTTGGAGGTGCTGGAAGAACCAGAGGGTCCAGGGACTGCTCGGGTGAGAAGACAAAATGACCTATCATGACCCCTATTGTGTAGCATAAAATAGAATACTTTGCCACTTTTGTGAAAAACAGAAATTGGTCTCCTGTCTATCACAATGCCTTCAAATGAGCACGCACACACAGGGATCCGGTCCAGGATGGGGAACACTTTAGGGGTTATGTGCCTTGCTCAAGGGCACAGTGACAGTTTTAGGGCTAAGACATCATGCTGCTGAGTTATGAACTGTAAGGGGAGTATAGTGTCGGAAAGGCAATAAAAATGAGTGCAAGCTACACATTATGGTGCACTGCATTGAATGATTGTTTGTTCAACGTGTTAATATCTCTTCCTAGTTAAATAATCCACAAATAAACACCTGGCTGGCTGCGGTCTTCGCCATTTTCTGTTGAAGTTTTGCCCTCTGCAAAAACGGTTTCGGTGGAGTCTGGATTTTCTACATAGGAACAAAACAGGTGAATGTGAACAAGAAATACATAAAAAGTTTGAACAACCTTTAACATCAATCATTATCTGTAAAGTCCCTCAATCGAGCAGTGAATTTGAAGCACAGATTCAACCACAAAGACCTTTCAATGCCCTGTTGGGCCTACCTCTCAAGGGAGAACAGATCCTAGTGCCTTGTTCATTTGTTGTGATGTACGGTTTGATGTTGTGATGTACGGTTTGATGTTGTGATGTACGGTTTGATGTTGTGATGTATGGTTTGTGTGAATCGTATCGACAACCGCTTTACAAAGTCATAAAATGAAGATAAGATCAAGCTAAGTTAAGACCAAGTTAATTTATAACTAATGTTTAATGTATTCAAAGCATTTGGGAATTTCCATGAATAGCTACACTTCCTTTACAGTGAACAAACACGTTTTGGGTAAAAAAAATGTATGCTGTACGATTTCCATAAACAAAGCCCTTGATAATATCATATGTTAAATCAATTGTGTTTAAATAATTTGAAAATGGTTTGATGTCAAAGTGGAAGTTGAATACCATAACAGCCTCTTCCTAATTTCCATTTGTTGGACCATGTTCTCTTAAATTGAGAACATAGACAATGTAACAATATTCCATGGTGGTGCAAATGTTTAGGCCTTGTTACAGTTTTGACTTAAATCAGCTTGAAAAGCTATGGCAAGATTTGAAAACTGTTTTAACCTGTTATGGCTAGGGGGCAGTATTTTCACGGCTGGATAAAAAACGTACCCGATTTAATCTGGTTACTACTCCTGCCCAGTAACTAGAATATGCATATAATTATTGGCTTTGGATAGAAAACACTCCAAAGTTTCTAAAACTGTTTGAATGGTGTCTGTGAGTATAACAGAACTCAAATGGCAGGTCAAAACCTGAGAGATTCCTTTACAGGAAGTGGCCTGTCTGACCATTTCTTGAACTTCTTTGCCATCTCATTCAATTACAAAGGATCTCTGCTCTAACGTGACACTTCCTACGTCTTCCATAGGCTCTCAGAGCCCGGGAAAAAACAGAATGTCGTCATCCCAGCCCCAGGCTGAAACACATTATCGCCTTTCTCAAGTGGCCGATCAAGGGACTGTGGGCTTAGGCGCGTGCCCTGGCCGCCCCCGTCTTTGTGATTTTTCCTCTGTTTGCCGAAAAGGAGATTCCCGGTCGGAATATTATCGCTTTTTAACGAGATAAATTGCATAAAAATTGATTTTAAACAGCGGTTGACATGCTTCGAAGTACGGTAATGGAATATTTAGAATTTTTTTGTCACGAATTGCGCCATGCGCGCGACCCTGATATACCATTTCGGATAGTTTCTGGAACGCACGAACAAAACGCCGCTATTCGGATATAACGATGGATTATTTGGGACCAAACCAACATTTGTTATTGAAGTAGCAGTCCTGGGAGTGCATTCTGACGAAGACAACAAAGGTAATAACATTTTTGTAATAGTAAATCTGATTTTGGTGAAGGCTAAACTTGCCGGGTGTCTAAATAGCTAGCCCGTGATGGCTGGGCTATGTACTTAGAATATTGCAAAATGTGCTTTCACCAAAAAGCTATTTTAAAATCGGACATATCGAGTGCATAGAGGAGTTCTGTATCTATAATTCTTAAAATAATTGTTATGCTTTTTGTGAACGTTTATCGTGAGTAATTTAGTAAATTGTTAGTAAATTCCCCGGAAGTTTGCGGGGGGGGGGGGGGTATGCTAGTTCTGAAGGTCACATGCTAATGTAAAAAGCTGTTTTTTGATATAAATATGAACTTGATTGAACAAAACATGCATGTATTGTATAACATAATGTCCTAGGTGTGTCATCTGATGAAGATCATCAAAAGGTTAGTGCTGCATTTAGCTGTCTTCTGGGTTTTTGTGACATTATATGCTAGCTTGAAAAATGGGTGTCTGATTATTTCTGGCTGGGTACTTTGCTGACATAATCTAATGTTTTGCTTTCGCTGTAAAGCCTTTTTGAAATCGGACAGTGTGGTTAGATAAAGGAGTCTTGTCTTTAAAATGCTGTGAAATAGTCATATGTTTGAAAAATTGAAGTTTTTGTATTTTTAAGGAATTTGTAATTCACGCCACGCCTATCATTGGATATTGGAGCAGGTGTTCCGCTAGCGGAACGTCTAGATGTAAGAGGTTAAACAATGGTCAACAACCAACCTGACAGAGATTGAAGAATATTAAAAAGAATAATGGGCGTACTATTGTACAATCCAGTGTGCAAAGCTCTTAGAAACATACCCCAAAAGACTCACAGCTGTAATTGCTGCCAAAGGTGTATTGTCCCAGGGGGTTAATACTTATGGGGTATTGTTTGTAGGCCAGAGACACAAAATGTCAATTTAATCCATTTTGAATTCAGGCTGTAACAAAACATTTTGGGAAAAAGTCAAGGGATGTGAATAGTTACAGCTGAAGTCAGAAGTTTACATACACCTTAGCCAAATACATTTAAACTCAGTTTTTCACAATTCCTGACATTTAAATCACAGTAAAAATTCCGTGTCTTAGGATCACAACTTTAATTTAAGAATGTGAAATTTCTGAATAAAAGTAGAGAGTGATTTACTTCAGATTTTATTTCTTTCATCACATTCCCAGTGGGTCAGAAGTTTACATACACTCAATTAGTATTTGGTAGCATTGCCTTTAAATTGTTTAACTTGGGTCAAACGTTCGGGTAGTCTTCCACAAGCTTCCCACAATAAGTTGGGTGAATTTTGGCCCATTCCTCCTGAAAGAGCTGGTGTAACTGAGTGAGGTTTGTAGACCTCCTTGCTCGCACACACTTTTTTCAGTTCTGCCCACAAATCTTCCATGGGATTGAGGTCAGGGCTTTGTGATGGCCACTCCAATACCTTGACTTTGTTGTCCTTAATCCATTTTGCCACAACTTTGGAAGTATGCATTGTCCATTTGGAAGACCCATTTGTGACCAAGCTTTAACTTCCTGACTGATGTCTTGAGATGTTGCTTCAATATATCCACAAAATTTTCATGATGCCATCTATTTTGTGAAGTGCACCAGTCCCTCCTGCAGCAAAGCACCCCCACAACATGATGCTGCCACCCCCGTGCTTCACAGTTGGGATGGTGTTCTTCGGCTTGCAAGCGTCCCCCTTTTTCCTCCAAAAATAACGATGGTCATTATGGCCAAACATTTCTATTTTTGTTTCATCAGACCAGAGGACATTTCTCAAAAAAGTACAATCTTTGTACCCATGTGCAGTTGCAAAATGTAGTCTGGCTTTTTAAATCGCGGTTTTGGAGCAGTGGCTTCTTCCTTGTTGAGCGGCCTTTCAGGTTATGTCAATATAGGACTCGTTTCACTGTGGATATATACTTTTGTACCTGTTTCCTCCAGCATCTTCACAAGGTCCTTTGCTGTTGTTCTGGGATTGATTTGCACTTTTCTCACCAAAGTACGTTCATCTCTAGGAGACAGAACGCGTGTCCTTCCTGAGCGGTATGACGGCTGCGTGGTCCCATGGTATTTATACTTGCGTACTATTGTTTGTACAGATGAACGTGGTACCTTCAGGCATTTGGAAAGTGCTCCCAAGGATGAACCAGACTTGTGGAGGTCTACAATCATTTTTTTCTGAGGTCTTGGCTGATTTCTTGTGATTTTCCCATGATGCCAAGCAAAGAGGCACTGAGTTTGAAGTTAGGCCTTGAAATACATCCACAGGTACTCCTCCAATTGACTCAAATGATGTCAATCAGCCTATCAGAAGCTTCTAAAGCCATGACATCATGTTATGGAATTTTCCAAGCTGTTTAAAGGCACAGTCAACTTAGTGTATGTAAACTTCTGACCCACTGGAATTGTGATAGTGAATTATAAGTGAAATAATCTGTCTGTAAACAATTGTTGGAAAAATTACTTGTGTCATGCACAAAATAGATGTCCTAACCGACTAGCCAAAACTATTGTTTGGGATTGGTTGAAAAACGAGTTTTAACGATTCCAACCTAAGTGTATGTAAAATTCCGACTTCACCTGTACGTTCCCCAGCAAGAATAATGTCGCCCAAACAGAAAGGGAAACTAACAAAGAGTTACTGACAACAATCAAAACATAACAGGTGGTTTTAGGAGGGGTTCTGAAAGACAAGCATGGGTGTGTCCACTGACTAGCAACAAAAACTGGAACCTAAAAGACACCCACAACAAGCGCCCACTAAATTTGCAGAAGAAGAGGCAATCAAAAGAAAAACCTACACAAAACTTAACAGGAAGCAGACCAAAAAGTGGAGCAAAATTTAAACAGGGAAGATCAGATAAAGGATTGTTTGTCTAGAAATCAAAATAGGCAAAATCGGGCGCACATCTATTAAGACAACTGAAGCACTGGTCCAGCCACTTTTATTTAATATAACTAGGCAAGTCAGTTAAAACCTCTCTTGGGCAGGTGGGACGCTAGCGTCCCACCCACGGTTCACACTATTCAACAGCCAGTGAAAAATCAGAGCACCAAATTCAGAACCACAAAATGCCATAATTCAAAGTTCTCAAACAAAGGACTATTTTACACCATTTTAAAGGTACACGTCTCCTTAATGTAACCACATTGTCCGATTTAAAAAAGGCTTTATGGCGAAAGCATAAAGTTAGATTATGTTAGGACAGTTCCAACACAAGAAAAAGCACACAGCCATTTTCCTAGCAAGGACAGGCGTCACAAAAACCAGAAAACCAGCTAAAATTATGCACTAACCTTTGACGATCTTCATCAGATGACACTCCTAGGACATCATGTTACACAATACATGCATTTTTTGTTCGATAAAGTTCATATTTATAGCCATAAACCCCATTTTACATTGGCGCGTGATGTATTTGGATTTGCCTCCAATACTCCTGGTGAATCAGCACAACAATTTACAAAAATACTCACCATTAACGTTGATAAAATATTAAACTGTTATTCAAAGAATTATAGATGAACATCTCCTTTATGCAAACGCTGTGACAGATTTCAAAAAAGCTTCACGAGGAAAGCACACTTTGCAATAATCTGAGTACTGCGCTCAGAAAAATACACTAGGCAATACAGATACCCGCCATTTTGGAGTAATCTAAAATCATAAATAGCATTAGAAATATTCACTTACCTTTGATGATCATCAGAAGGCACTTCCAGGAATCCCAGGTCCACAATAAATGTTGCTTTGTTCGATAAAGTCCATAATTTATGTCCAAATAGCTCCTTGTTGTTAGCGCGTTCAGTTAGCTACTCCAAGTGTAGGAAGCGCGCGGAAAATGTCACGACAAAAAGTAAAAAAAAGTTATATTTACGTTCGTTCAAACATGTCAAACGTTGTATAGCATCAATCTTTAGGGCCTTTATCACTTAGAACTTCAATAATATTCCAACCGGACGATTGCAGTGTCTTGAAAAACGTTTTGGAACACAGCTAACGCTCACGTGAACGCGCGCCAATGAACGCCAGTACCTTCCTGAGTCAACAACTTCCAACTTCCTCTGTTCGCTCTCTGTTCATCATAGACCTCTCAAACAACTTTCTAAAGACTGTTGACATCTAGTGGAAGCCTTAGGAAGTGCAAAATGAACCATAAGTCACTGTGCGTTCGATAGGCAATGACTTGAAAGGACTACAAGCACCAGAATTCTCACTTCCAGGTTCGATTTTTCTCAGGTTTTTGCCTGCCATATGAGTTCTGTTATACTCACAGACATCATTCAAACAGTTTAAGAAACTTCAGAGTGATTTCTATCCAAATCTACTAATAATATGCATATTCTAGTTCCTGCGCCCGAGTAGTAGGCCGTTTAATTTGGGTACGTTTTTCATCCGGCCGTGAAAATACTGCCCCCTACCCTAGAGAGGTTAAGAACAAATTCTTATTTACAATGGCGGCGTATTCCGGCCAAACCCGGACGACGCTGGGCCAATTGTGCGATGCCCTATAAGACTCCCAATCACGGCCAGATGTGATACAGCCTGGATTCGAACCAGGGACTGTAGTGACACCTCTTGCACTGAGATGCAGTGCCTTAGACCGCTGCCAATAGCACTTGGGCCAGCACAGGTGAAACACCTTCCTACTAACGAGATGGCACATGTCGTGAAACACATACTTACGAGGTGAAACCAATCGCTACGCCCTACGTGCTAAAGTCAAACCTCAAAACATAAATGGAAAAAACATAACTTGTTTTTCAGCAAACGCCTTGTTCACTCATCAAGTAGTGCATTGCTTAATCATTTTAGGCTAAAACAGGAAACCACAGAGAGAGAAAGAGAGCTGAGCAGGGAGTCTTGCCTCCCTCCAAGCCAGACCGCAGAAGAACCTGCTCAAAATATGACTGTCTGAACCAAATTCACACTTTTTGTGCAGTGGTGGATAATAAGGCGTATACTACTTTTTTTGTGCATATTCTCACTTCTTAATCCCCACTAATGCGAATCAAAGTAGTGTAGTGGAGGTATAAGCTGTATAAATTAATAAGGCTGATGGAAAAGATCATGCATGTTTATCGTAAAAATTGATTAAAAAATTTTTATTCACATTTTAAGCGCAGCAATATACACACGGCCTACGTGTGTGTAAGCCTACGCGCAAATGATCCAAAATGCAATTTATGGGAAAAAAAAGAGTTATACAATGCGCACGCACTGTGACCGGTTTCATGGACAGATGGAAATATACATTACAAATGTACAAACGGGAGATCTAAAGATGCAACAACTATCATGGGTTTCTAATATGACTAGGATAATGCCTTTGGCTGCTAAACAATTAAATGTTTTAAAAATATTTCCAACAGATATTTCTATGGTCGGATTTTGGCTGGGTATGGAAAAATCCAGGTTTCAAACAATGAAGGAACAGGAAAAATAATGATGCTAATGATAGACCTAACTGTCTTCTGGTATATGGAAAGGCTTTCCCAAAAACCTAAATTTAACAAATTAGCCTTCCTGGCAGGATAATATCATGATTATTTGCATCAATCCAGTGGCCATTTGTTTTGCAAACTCCATCTAATGTGCAGTACAGAAACACCGGACAGTTTCAGCTTCCAGGAATTGTGTACAGATCCTTGCGACATGGGGCTGTGAATTATCATACTGAATCATGAGGTGATGGGAGCAGATGAATGGCACAGCAATGGGCCATTCAATGGGCCTCAGGATGAATGGCACAGCAACGCACCCCTCCCATGCCGTCCATGGGAGGGGTGCGTCACTTGAGTGGGTTGAGTCACTGACGTGGTCTTCCTGTCTGGGTTGGCGCCCCCCCTTGGGTTGTGCCATGGCAGAGATCGTTGTGGGCTATACTCGGCCTTGTCTTAGGACGGTAAGTTGGTGGTTGGAGACATCCCTCTAGTGGTGTGGGGGCTGTGCTTTGGCAAAGTGGGTGGGGTTATATCCTGCCTGTTTGGCCCTGTCCGGGGGTATCATCGGATGGGGCCACAGTGTCTTCTGATCCCTCCTGTCTCAGCCTCCAGTATTTATGCTGCAGTAGTTTATGTGTCGGGGGGCTAGGGTCAGTCTGTTACATCTGGAGTATTTCTCTTGTCTTATCCGGTGTCCTGTGTGTATTTAAATATGCTCTCTCTAATTCTCTCTTTCTGTCTTTCTCTCGGAGGACCTGAGCCCTAGGACCATGCCTCAGGACTACCTGGCATGATGACTCCTTGCTGTCCCCAGTCCACCTGGCCGTGCTGCTGCTCCAGTTTCAACTGTTCTGCCTGCGGGTATGGAACCCTGACCTGTTCACCGGACGTGCTTGTTGCACCCTCGACAACTACTATGATTATTATTATTTGACCATGCTGGTCATTTATGAACATTTTAACATCTTGACTATGTTCTGTTATAATATCCACCCTGCACAGCCAGAAGAGGACTGGCCACCCCTCATAGCCTGGTTCCTCTCTAGGTTTCTTCCTAGGTTTTTGGCCTTTCTAGGGAGTTTTTCCTAGGGAGTTTTTCCTAGCCACCGTGCTTCTTTCACATGCTTTGCTTGCTGTTTGGGGTTTTAGGCTGGGTTTCTGTACAGCACTTTGAGAATATCAGCTGATGTACGAAGGGCTATATAAAAAGAAATTTGATTTGATTTGATTTGATCTTGTCAGTGTACATTTGCATTCAAATTTCCATAGAGAAAATTGTGTTCATTGTCCGTAGCTTATACCTGCCCATACAATAACCCCACTGCCATCCTGGGGCACCCTGTTCACAACGTTGACATCAGCAAACCGCTGGAGTAGGCTTATGGTAGAGAAATTAACATGAAATCCTCTGGCAACAGCTCTGGTGGACATTATTGCAGTCAACATGCCAATTGCACGCTCCATCAAAACTTAAGACATCTGTGGCATTGTGTTGTGTGACAAAACTGCATATTTGAGTGGTAATTAATTGTCCCCAGCACAAGGTGCACCTGTGTAATGATCATACTGTGTAATCAGCTTCTTTATATGCCACACCAGTCTCATGGATGGATTATCTTGGCAAAGATGAAATGCTCACTAACAGGGATATAAACAAATTTGTGCACAAAATTTGAGAGAAATAAGCTTTTATTTCAGCTCATGAAACATGGGACCAACACTTTTACATGTTGAGTTTATATTCAGTGTATGTCTATCTTAATTATTTTTGCACTGACCCCCTTGCTGGCTCTATGCACACTAACTAGACTCTGCCCACACACTCAAAACACACACACTTTACGTACACTGCAGCTACACTGATTATTATATATCCTGATTGCCTGGTCACTTTTACCCCTACCTACACATAGATACTGTTACTTTGACTACCCCGTACGGCTGTACATTGACTCAGTACTGGTACTCCTTGTATATAGCCTCATTAATAACTTTACATCGTTTTTTAATTAAAATGTTGTGTTACTTTTTAACTCTGCACTGTTGGGAATGGGTAAGCATTACACAGTAGTCTACACCTGTTGTATTCGGTGCAGGTGACCAATACAATTTGATTTGACTATGTCCACATGGCCCATTTGAGTTTTGTAGATTAATAAGATATGTATAAAACAAAAATAAGATATGTCCTCCACACTTCCTACAAGGAATGCACAATATATCGGTGAACATATCGGAATCGGACGATATTAGCTAAAAAGGCTAACATCGGTATCGGCCTCGATGTCTAGTTTAACGCCGATGTGAAAAACCGAAGTCAAAGCTGACATGCATACCTATATAACGTAGGTACATGACGTAATGACGCCACGTAAAATTTTGCGCTACACATGCAACACAGCATTCAAACCTAGCCCACAATGTCTGCTGTGTGGATTAGAGGTCGACCGATTATGATTTTTCAACGCCGATACCGATTATTGGAGGACCAAAAAAAAGCCGATACCGATTAATCTGCCAATTTTTTTATTTATTTGTAATTACGACAATACTGAATGAACACTTATTTTAACTTAATATAATGCCTCAAATAAATAATGAAACATGTTCAATTTGATTTAAATAATGCAAAACCAAAGTGTTGGAGAAGAAAGTAAAAGTGCAATATGTGCCATGTAAGAAAGCTAACGTTTAAGTGCCTTGCTCAGAACATGGGAACATATGAAAGCTGGTGGTTCCTTTTAACATGAGTCTTCAATATTCCCAGGTAAGAAGTTTTAGGTTGTAGTTATTATAGGAATTATAGGACTATTTCTCTCTATACAATTTGTATTTCATATACCTTTGACTATTGGATGTTCTTATAGGCACTTTAGTACTGCCAGTGTAACAGTATAGCTTCCGTCCCTCTCCTCGCTCCTACCTGGGCTCAAACCAGGAACACATCGACAACAGCTACCCTCGAAGCAGCGTTACCCATGCAGAGCAAGGGAAACAACCACTCCCAAGTCTCAGAGCGAGTGACATTTGAAACGCTATTAGCGCGCACCCGCTAACTAGCTAGCCATTTCACATCGGTTACACCAGCCTAATCTTGGGAGTTGACAGGCTTGAAGTCATAAACAGCGCAATGCATTGTGAAAGCTGCTGGCAAAACGCAGTAAAGTGCTGTTTGAATGAATGCTTACGAGCCTGCTGTGGCCTACCACCGCTCAGTCAGACTGCTCTATCAAATCATAGACATAATTATAATATAATAAACACACAGAAATACGAGCCTTAGGTCATTAATATGGTCGAATCCAGAAACTATCATCTCGAAAACAAAACGCTTTTTTCTTTCAGTGAAATACGGAACCGTTCCGTATTTTATCTAACGGGTTGCATCCCTAAGTCTAAATATTCCTGTTACATTGCACAACCTTCAATGGTATGTCATAATTACGTAAAATTCTGGCAAATTAGTTTGCAACGAGCCATGCAATGAACGCAAGAGCAGTGACACAATTTCATGTTAGCAGGCAATAGTAACTAAATATGCAGGTTTAAAAATATATACTTGTGTATTGATTTTAAAGAAAGGCATTGATGTTTATGGTTAGGTACACATTGGTGCAACGACAGTGCTTTTTTCGCAAATGCGCTTGTTAAATCACCCGTTTGTCGAAGTAGGCTGTGATTCGATGAGAAATTAAAAGGCACCGCATCGATTATATTCAACGCAGGACACGTTAGATAAACTAGTAATATCATCAACCATGTGTAGTTAACTAGTGATTATGTTAAGATTGATAGTTTTTTATAAGATAAGTTTAATGCTAGCTAGCAACTTACCTTGGCTTCTTGCTGCCCTCGCGTAACAGGTAGTCAGCCTGCCATGCAGGCTCCTCGTGGAGTGCAATGTAAGGCAGGTGGTTAGAACGTTGGACTAGTAACCAGAAGGTTGCAAAAACGAACCCCCTAATCCCTCCTGAACAAGGCAGTTAACCCCCGTTCCTAGGCCGTCATTGAAAATAAGAATGTGTTCTTAATCTGACTTGCCTAGTTAAATAAAGGTGTAAAAAAATATAAAGAAAATCGACAAATCGGTGGCAAAAAATACCGATTACAGATTGTTATGAAAACTTGAAATCGGCCCTAATTAATCGGCCATTCCGATTAATCGGTCGACCTCTAGTGTGGATCAAGCAGTCAAGTCGAGCAGTCACTTGAAAGAGTAAGAACATTTCAGCGAGACAACTCAAAGACGAAATTCATTAACGCCAAGATAATATAATTCACTGCCCTCGACAATCAACCGTCCTCTGTCGTGGGTGATGTTGGCTTTCGTGACTGGTCGAGCACCGGTACACACTAATGTTACCAAGTGCGCAATTGTTCAGATGTTGCCCTACCAGAGTTACACAGTAATAGCATCACTACTATTAACTTCACAACATACTATGGAACGTCGTTTGGGTCTTTGCCTGTCAAAAAAGATACACGTCAAATAACACTATTTGACAATAACACTATTTGACGCATTAAATAAGCTTTTAATTTGACACGTCAAATATCACCGTTCTATTATAAAATGTTGTGTGTTCTGAATTTGCACGTGCAAGCCAAGCGCCACCACTACTATCAGTAGCACTGTCAAAGCTGTACAAAAAAGTGTGCAAACAAGCAAACACCGGTCATGAACGATGTGTTTACAATACCACGTTGGTAATAAAGCATTATTTGTTTGACCGCAACTTCTGGGGTAGCTAGCTAGCTTTATCTTGGTACCTAGCTAGCAGTAATACAACCAGCCTGAAAACAATGACAAGTAGAAACTGCAGTCATTTTCACGATTCTTAGCAATGATTTAGGAATCCTTGTGAGTAAGTATTAGCTAGGTAGCCACTTGTTGTTCGCCTATTGAAATTGAACTTCAGTTCATGAAAATAAATAGTTAGCCAGCTACTTAACCCTGTTGCCCAAAGCTAACGTTATAAGCAGCCAGCTAGCTTCATCTGGCTAGTGAGGCTCAACCTGACCGGGTTATGTGTTGTGAAGCTAGCCACAATAAGGATTAGGCACAATAGTGGAATTCACGGTTTGCCTTCAAAATAAAAGTACCTCTTTATAAGTGATGCAGAAGGTTACAATTGGTGGAATCATGACTTATTTAGACTAGATAATGTTAAACAATGTTGGAATGTGAAGCAATGAAATGGGGTATCAGTCTATTCGGTGACACCCACAGAACACAACTGTGAAGAGTTTACGCAAATATTCATGTTGTAGCTCTTATCGCGGGACTCTGACTGTGTGAAATCACCTCCCCAGTCCGCTTATTGTGTGTATTGACATTCATATTGCACTGTACAGCTTTACCTAAGGATTGGGGATGAATGAAATGGGGTATCAGTCTACTCAATACCCAATATATTTTTCCCAACGCCTCCTCAGACTACAAAACATCCACGCAGTATTGTTTTTCCTCTGGAATAGTGTTCAATACACATAGGTTGACAATAAATGTGGCTCATTTCCGCAATAAGAGCTACAATTTTAATGTTCTCTGGGTGTCACTGAGTAGACTGATACCCCATGTCATTGATCCACAATCCATAGGTAAGACTGTACAGTGAAATAAGTACGCCCCCAATACAATTGTAAAGTATAATACATCTATGGTGTGATTTCAACAGATTTTTGTCAAATTAACCTGTTAGGGCTAGGGGGCAGTATTGACACGGCCGGATAAAAAACGTACCCGATTTAATCTGGTTACTACTCCTGCCCAGTAACTAGAATATGCATATAATTATTGGCTTTGTATAGAAAACACCCTAAAGTTTCTAAAACTGTTTGAATGGTGTCTGTGAGTATAACAGAACTCAAATGGCAGGCCAAAACCTGAGAAGATTCCATGCAGGAAGTGGCCTGTCTGACAAGTTGTGTTTCATCTTGGCTCTTTTTATTGAAGACTGAGGATCTTTGCTCTAACGTGACACTTCCTACGGCTCCCATAGGCTCTCAGAGCCCGGGAAAAAGCTGAACGATATCGAGGCAGCCTCTGGCTGAAACACATTATCGCTTTTGGCAAGTGGCCAATCAGAGTACTATGGGCTTAGGCGCGTGCCCGAGTCGACCGAATGCTTTATTTTCTTTCGTCTGTTTACCTAAACGCAGATTCCCGGTCGGAATATTATCGCTTTTTTATGAGAAAAATGGCATAAAAATTGATTTTAAACAGCGGTTGACATGCTTCGAAGTACGGTAATGGAATATTTAGAAATGTTTTGTCACGAATTGCGCCATGCTCGTCACCCTTATTTACCCTTTCGGATAGTGTCTTGAACGCACGAACAAAACGCCGCTGTTTGGATATAACTATGGATTATTTTGAACCAAACCAACATTTGTTATTGAAGTAGAAGTCCTGGGAGTGCATTCTGACGAAGACAGCAAAGGTAATAACATTTTTCTTATAGTAAATCTGACTTTGGTGAGTGCTAAATTTGCTGGGTGTCTAAATAGCTAGCCCTGTGATGCCGGGCTATCTACTGAGAATATTGCAAAATGTGCTTTCACCGAAAAGCTATTTTAAAATCGGACATATCGAGTGCATAGAGGAGTTCTGTATCTATAATTCTTAAAATAATTGTTATGCTTTTTGTGAACGTTTATCGTGAGTAATTTAGTAAATTCACCGGCAGTGTTCGGTGGGAATGCTAGTCACATGCTAATGTAAAAAGCTGTTTTTTGATATAAATATGAACTTGATTGAACAAAACATGCATGTATTGTATAACATAATGTCCTAGGTGTGTCATCTGATGAAGATCATCAAAGGTTAGTGCTGCATTTAGCTGTGGTTTGGGTTTATGTGACATTATATGCTAGCTTGAAAAATGGGTGTCTGATTATTTCTGGCTGGGTACTCTGCTGACATAATCTAATGTTTTGCATGTTCAAATTTATGAACGTGTTAAATTATTATGTGAAGTACAGTCATATTCAGGTCCTGATTGGTCAACAAGCTTATTTGACATGTCAAATAGTGTTATTTGATGTGTATCTTTTTTGACATGCAAAGACCCAAACAGCGTTCCATAGAAATCCTGGTTGAGAATGAAACGACTGAACAAATGAACAATGAAACAGCACAGCAAGTAAGTGAAAGAAATAGGTTTTGCTTATGTTTTACTGGTAATGGGGACATACGTAAATGCCAACAAAATAACTTTTTGGTCAGTGTGGTGAATGTGTGTGTGTGTGGTGTGTGTGTGTGTGTGTGTGTGTGTGTGTGTGTGTGTGTGTGTGTGTGTGTAACCTTTATTTAACTAGGCAAGTCAGTTAAGAACAAATTCATATTTAAAATGACGGCCTACCCCGGCCAAACCCGGACGAGGCTGGGCCAATTGTGCGCCGCCCTATGGGACTCCCAATCACGGCCGGCTGTGATACAGCCTGGATTCAAACCAGGGACTGTAGTGACGCCTCTCGCACTGAGATGCAGTGCCTTAGACCGCTGTGTCCATGTGTGTGTTAACTATCTAACTGTAATAGAATGCTTAAAAGGCTGCCAAAATGCTAAATATTGGTTATCGGTATCGTTTTGTTTTACCAAGGAAAATATTGGATGTCGGTATCGGCCAAAAATGTCATATCAGTGCATCACTACTTCCTACCTTTTGACTCTGATGGCTTGGAAACAGTCTCAGCAAATTTGCTTTTCTTTGATTTCTAAAAAAAAAAAAAAATGAAAAAAAAAATGAAAAAAAAATATACACATTTTACCGTAAATTCCAGGCAACTCACATAACTAGTGGGGAATCCTAACTTCTACCTATGGTGAGTCAAATCTACACTTTGACATCAATGCATCATGCAAGCATCATGAATAGGTGGAAAATTTACTGAAAGGGATAGTGATAGGGTTTCCTTACCCTGTCAACCAGATGTGTCAAATTCATTCCATGGACGGCCAAGTGTCTGCAGGTTTTCGCTCCACCCTTCTACTTCATTGATTAATTAAGTTCACTAATTAGTAAGGAACTCCCATCACCTGGTTGTCTAGGTCTGAATTGAAAGGAAATCCCAGAAAGCCGCAAACACTCGGCCCCCACGGAAAGATTTTTGACACCACTGCTGTAAACAGTCTATGGACAAAGTTTCAAATGCTAACTTTTTAGCATTTGTGGCACAAATCCGTTGCAAGTCAATGGTACCTATATTACAATTTTTGCGCTTCATCTCCAAATCATCCTAAAGTATCTTAAAATTGATTGTGTAACTCAATTAAGTTACTTAAATATGATTTGGACATGAAGCGCAAAAATGCTAATATACAGTGGCAAGAAAAAGTATGTGAACCCTTTAGAATTAATTACCTGTACTTCTGCATAAATTGGTCATAAAAAAAATTCTGATCTTCATCTAAGTCACAACAAGACAAACACAGTCTGCTTAAACTAATAACACACAAACAATTATATGTTTTCATGTCTTTACTGAACACACCGTGTAAACATTCACAGTTCAGGATGGGAAAAGTATGTGAATCCCTGGATTTAATAACTGGTTGACCCTCCTTTGGCAGCAATAACCTCAACCAAACATTTTCTGTAGTTGCGGATCAGACCGACACAATGGTCAGGAGGAATTTTGGACTATTCCGCTTCACAAAACTGTTTCAGTTCAGCAATATTCTTGGGATGTCTGGTGTGAACCGCTCTCGAGGTCATGCCACAGCATCTCAATCGGTTTGAGGTCAGGACTCTGACTGGGCCACTCCAGAAGGCCTATTTTCTTCTGTTGAAGCCATTCTGTTGTTGATTTACTTCTGTGTTTTGGGTCATTGTCCTGTTGCATCACCCAACTTCTGCTGAGCTTCAATTGGCAGACAGAAAGCCTTACATTCTACTGCAAAATGTCTTGATAAACTTGGGAATTCGTTTTCCCGTCGATGATGGTAAGCTGTCCAGGCCCCGATGCAGCAAAGCAGCTCCAAAACATGATACTCCCTTCACCATACTTTACAGTTGGGATGAGGTTTTGATGTTGGTGTGCTGTGCTGTGCCTTTTTTTTCTCCACACAGTGTTGTGTGTTCCTTCCAAACAACTCAACTTTAGTTTCATCTGTCCACATAATATTTTGCCGGTAGCACTGTGGAACATCCAGAAGCTCTTTTGTGAACTTCAGGTGAGCAGCAATGTTTTTTTTGGACAGCAGTTACTTCTTTCGTGGTATCCTCCCATGAACACCATTCTTGTTTAGTGTTTTATGTATCGTAGACTCGTCAACGGAGATGTTAGCATGTTCAAGAGTTTTCTGTAAGTCTTTAGCTGACACACTAGGATTCTTCTTAACCTCATTGAGCATTCTGCGCTGTGCTCTTGCAGTCATCTTTGCAGGACGGCCACACCTAGGGAGAGTAGCAACAGTGCTGAATTTTCTCTATTTATAGACAATTTGTCTTACCGTGGACTGATGAACATCAAGGCTTTTAGAGATACTTTGGAACCCTTTCCAGCTTTCTGCAAGTCAACATTTCTTAATATTGGGTCTTCTGAGATATCTTTTGTTCGTGGCATGGTTCACACCAGGCAATGCTTCTTGTGAGTGTTTTTTCTAGGACAGGGTAGCTCTAACCAACATCTCCAATCTTGTCTCATTGATTGGACTCCTCATTAGCTGACTCCTGACTCCAATTAGCTTTTGGAGAAGTCATTAGCCTAGGGGGTTCACATACTTTTTCCAACCTACACTGTGAATGTTTAAATGATGTATTCAATATAGACAAGAAAAATACAATAATTTGTGTGTTAGTTTAAGCAGACTGTGTTTGTCTGTTGTTGTGATTTAGATGAAGATCAGATCTAATGTTATGACCAATTTATGAAGAAATCCAGATAATTCCAAAAGGGTTCACATACTTTTTCTTGCCACTGTAGGTACCATTCTTGCATTGGAATTGTAGTGTACCAAAAATGCAAAAAAGTTAGCAACAAACATGTCATTTTGTAATTTGGATGAACTCTCCCTTTAAGTGGAAGTTAGGATTACCCCTTAAAATTTGATTTGAAAACTCTAGGAACACAAACCTTTGTTGCCTTGGCCTTGGCTCTCTTCTCCTCCATTATCTTTCTCAGTTTCTCCACCTCCTCCTTGGTCCCATTGAGGACGACGAGGTCTTCTTCTTTGAACGGGTCGCCACACTGCAACCAAGAGAAGGTTTAGCTAAGCCCTGACATTTTTCTACATTATTTTATGACATACATGCTTTTCAGTATCTTATTTTAATTCATGAACATAACAGTGATGGCTTAATGAAAACCTTCATTTAGGGCTTCTCACCGACGGTATGTCTATTTTATGCACAATGTTCAAAAAAAAAAAGTTAAACATATGAAATACATTTGGTGTACTTTAGAGCCGCAACAACAAAGACATGAAGCAAAGGTCATAGTTCAGTCAGTGTACTGAGGATCAATAATACAATCCAAATGTCAGTGGTACATTGTTACAATCACAAAACAATAAATAGTTGAATAACCTAAGCCTAGTACTAAGATATTACAACCCATAGAGATCCTATTATAGTACTAGAGGGGCTATGTCATAAACCCGCAAAGTTCCAAAATGGGGACAAAATGGCAGCCACCTTCGTCAGGGAGAAATCCAAAACCAGTCTAATTGGAATGAACGTCAGTAGAGGCATAGGTGCAGGAAAATAAAAGTAAGACGTGATGTATCAGAAATTGTGTGATGGAATTATAGTTAATTATAAATACAGTTTATATGGGTTTTATACACATTCTCTATTTATAGCCTCTAAAATATATGTAAACAGACCATAAATGTCTCAGATTGTGTTTTCTTGGAAAGCTGTGGAAAGCTTATGATATGATCCATTATATGGAAAGCTTATTATATGATCCAATATCAGTACCTGTTGCATTTACAACTTGTCTAAGTCCTATCATCAACTGATTTGAGCCAGTGTATGGCTGTCGATTGACTGCATTGTCTGAATGGAATGTTGCCATATTTGCAGTTAATTAAACAAAATTATGGAACCATTCCTCTAAAACTGGCTGGCTGTCTAGCTAAAGACACATACAGTGTAGATAAATTCTTCACATTCATTGTTTTGCACAATATCTTATCACAGCAATAGAAAACCATGGTTGACCAACTCCCTGACCAACATGGCTGACCTTTGGACCATCATGAGAAGGCTCATGTCCATTCCAGTATTCTACTTCTATGTTACAACCCCAGTCACACAAAGCTAACAGGCATGAATGGCATATGGGAATTTCCCTAACTTCCCGAGTTAGATCGGGAAGTTAGGAACCAATATACACAAGCAATTAGGAAAGCTAAGGCTAGCTTTTCAAGCAGAAATTTGCATCCTGTACCACAAACTCCAAAAAGTTCAGGGACACTAAAGTCCATGGAGGAGAAGAGCACCTCCTCCCAGCTGCCCACTGCACTGAGGCTAGGAAACACTGTCACCACCGATAAATCCACTATAACTGAGAATTTCAATAAGCATTTTTCTACGGCTGGCCATGCTTTCCACCTGGTTACCCCTACCCCGGTCAACAGCCCTGCACCCCCCACAGCAACTCGCCCAAGCCTCCTCCATTTCTCCTTCACCCAAATCCAGATAGCTGATGTTCAGAAAGAGCTGCAAAATCTGGACCCCTACAAATCAGCCGGGCTAGACACTCTGGACCCTCTCTTTCTAAAATTATCTGCCAAAATTGCTGCAACATCTATTACTGTTCAACCTCTCTTTCGTATCGTCTGAGATTCCCAAAGATTGTAAAGCTGCCGCGGTCATCCCCCTCTTCAAAGGGGGAGACACTCTAGACCCAAACTGCTACAGACCTATATCTATCCTACCCTGCCTTTCTAAGGTCTTCGAAAGCCAAGTTAACAAACAGATTACCGACCATTTTGAGTCCCACCGTACCTTCTCCGCTATGCAATCTGGTTTCAGAGCTGGTCATGGGTGCACCTCAGCCACGCTCAAGGTCCTAAACGATATCATAACCGCCATCGATAAGAGACAATACTGTGCAGCCGTATTCATCAACCTGGCCAAGGCTTTCGACTCTGTCAATCACCGCATTCTTATCGGCAGACTCAACAGCCTTGGTTTCTCAAATGATTGGCTTGCCTGGTTCACCAACTACTTCTCTGATAGAGTTCAGTGTGTCAAATCTGAGGGCTTGTTGTCCGGACCTCTGGCTGTCTCAATGGGGGTGCCACAGGGTTCAATTCTCGGGCCGACTCTCTTCTCTGTTTACATCAATGATGTCGCGCTTGCTGCTGGTGATTCTCTGATCCACCTCTACGCAGATGACACCATTCCGTATACATCTGGCCCTTCTTTGGACACTGTGTTAACAAACCACCAGACGAGCTTCAATGCCATACAACTCTCCTTCCGTGGCCTCCAACTGCTCTTAAATGCAAGTAAAACTAAATGCATGCTCTTCAACCGATCGCTGCCCGCACCTGCCCACCCGTCCAGCATCACTACTCTAGACGGTTCTGACTTAGAATATGTGGACAACTACAAATACCTAGGTGTCTGGTTAGACTAAACTCTCCTTCCAGACTCACATTAAACATCTCCAATCCAAAATTAAATCTAGAATTGGCTTCCTATTTCGCAACAAAGCCTCCTTCACTCATGCTGCCAAACATACCCTCATAAAATTGACCATCCTACCAATCCTCGACTTCGGCGATGTCATTTACAAAATAGCCTCCAACACTCTACTCAACAAATTGGATGCAGTCTATCACAGTGCCATCTGTTTTGTCACCAAAGCCCCATATACTACCCACCACTGCGACCTGTACACACTCGTTGGCTGGCCCTTGCTTCATACTCGTCGCCAAACCCACTGTCTCCAGGTCATCTACAAGTCTTTGCTTGGTAAAGCCCCGCCTTATCTCAGCTCACTAGTCACCATAGCAGCACCCACCCATAGCACGCGCTCCAGCAGGTATATCTCACTGGTCACCCCCAAAGCCAATTCCTCCTCTGGCCGCCTCTCCTTCCAGTTCTCTGCTGCCAATGACTGGAACGAATTGCAAAAATCACTGAAGCTGGAGACACATATCTCCCTCACTAGCTTTAAGCACCAGCTGTCAAAGCAGCTCACAGATCACTGCACCTGTACATAGCCCATCTGTAAATAGCCCATCCAACTACCTCATCCCCATACTATATTTATTTATTTATCTTGCTCCTTTGCACCCCAGTATCTCTACTTGCACATCTACCATTCCAGTGTTTAATTGCTATATTGTAATTACTTCGCCACCATGGCCTAATTATTGCCTTACCTCCCTTATCTTACCTCATTTGCACACAATGTATATAGACTTTTTTTCCTACTGTATTATTGACTGTATGTTTGTTTATTCCATGTGTAACTCTGTGTTGTTGTATGTGTCGAACTGCTTTGCTTTATCTTGGCCAGGTCGCAGTTGTAAATGAGAACTTGTTATCAACTAGCCTACCTGGTTAAATAAAGGTGAAATAAATAAAATAAAAAATAAATATATCTGCAACCAAAGTGATTTTATACAGTGTGGAAGCAAATAGGGCTGTGAGGCTCTTGGAATTTTGGATGACAGTAATTGGCCAGCCTAGCCACAGAAAAAGACAGGAATGTTCCCGCTAGACATGATCGGCTGAGATAATGGATGGGCTGGACATGCCGAGAGATTAGTTTGGATTGGTCTGACTTGTAGCATGCTTCTGTCTATAACATGAGCTGCTCAGTATGTGTAGTTAATTTTTGCAACTGTGGCTTTTTTTAAAGATATCATGGAGAACTGCAATAGTGTTGCTACTGCTATCAACATTATTGCTGCCCTGAATTTAGCTGGCGCTATTGACAAAGATCAGTGGGAAAAATGTGCGATGGACTGACTACTTTCTGGAGGACGATCGTGCCATGCGCTGACTTTCTCTGATTCAGAAAATGAATTAGACGATGAGGAAATCCCTGACTCCATAACATTGAACCAGACATTGTAGAGTCTTCTGGTGACAGCGATGGGGAAGAAATGGCAATCAACAGTGTTGTTGTCACAGAAGTTGACCAAGTTTTGAAATCACTACAATGGCCGGTGGAAGCAGAGTATGATGGCTAAGCAGATGGAGAAAGTTCTGGCATTTGATTGCAAATGCGGAGGGAGTCGAAAAGAGAACAAAGATGGCTGTTGTATAAAACACCTGTCTTTCCGGATTATATCTTCAAACTAAGGGCAACCATGGCATCCGTGACAGAGAGGGAGAAGCGTTCATCCATGTATGCGAACATAGCTAGCTAATACTGCCTGTGTACCAGTGCTGGTGTTGTTCTTGGTAAGCATGTTTCCATTATATTTCCATGATTCTAACAGTTCACATATTAACTAGGCCTATATTTTTTGCCAAAATGCTGCATGGACGAGTGTGGAAATTATAATAAAAGTGCAGGAATTCATTGTTTTATTTAACTAGGCAAGTCAGTTAAGAACAAATTCTTATTTACAATGACGGCCTACCCCTCCCCAAACCCGGACGACTCTGGGCCAATTGTACACCGCCCTATGGGACTCCCTATCACGATTTTTCCATAAAAACAAAACACTGACCTTTGTGGATCACTACTAAATGTTTAATTCATTAATAAAACGAGAGGTTAGACACATGCAGACTAATAACGTCACACTCAGCCAAAGGAAGACAAAAGCCAACCAGCAGGGGGGACCTATTGTGTCCTGGTGGCAGCTCAATGTGACCTCTGAACATGTGGCTCTGTTAACACAACGAGGGCTAATCTCAGTCGCTGATCAGGCAGCAAACAAACCTTGGCTGGGGCTGTCGTCGCTGCTGGCCTCCCTCTACTCAGTACTAAACAAACCACAGGCAGCATAACCACCAGAGAGGTCTCAAAGAAAATCAAGAAACAGACAGAGACAGAAAGAGAAACAGACAGAGGCAAGGAAATGAGAAAGGCAAAGAGAAAGGCAAACAGGCAAGTAAATGATACTCCATGCTGTGACTGCTGCACATCTGAAAATGGAAGAAAGGAGATTGGGGTGGCTTTGTTTTTTTGTTTTTTTTCAGAAATAGGTAAATGAAAGGGAGGGAGATGGGGTGAGAGAGGAGAGAAAAAAGAAAGAGAGAAAGAGAGAAAGAAAGAGAGAGAACGAAAGAAAGAGAGATGGGGTGAGAGATGGTGTGAGAGGATGAGAGAGCGAGAGCGAAAAGAGAGAGGAGGAAGAGAGTAAAAAGGAAGTCAGGAGTAGTTTGAATGGGGGAGGAGACTGTTGGTTGCTGGTGCTTGTGTGAGAGAGCGAGAGCGAGAAAGAGAGAGGAGGAAGTGAGTAAAAAGGAAGTCAGGAGTAGTTTGAATGGGGGAGGAGACTATTGGTTGCTGGTGCTTGTGTGAGAGAGCGAGATCGAGAAAGAGAGAGGAGGAAGTGAGTAAAAAGGAAGTCAGGAGTAGTTTGAATGGGGGAGGAGACTGTTGGTTGCCGGTGCTTGTGTATGAGTCTGTGTGTGTGTGCCAAATGAGAGAGAAGCCGCCTGTTACCAGGCAGGGCCGGCCAACGTCTCAGGGGAAATGCAGAGGGAGTGCTTCAAAAACAGACACGAGGGCAAGAAATGCAGATGCAGTGACAGATACCGGATACAGATACAGATACCGGATCAACTGATCTATAGTGACATACTGGATCAACTGATCTATAGTGACATACCGGATCAACTGATCTATAGTGACCTACCGGATCAACTGATCTATAGTGACCTACCGGATCAACTGATCTATAGTGACCTACCGGATCAACTGATCTATAGTGACTGATCTATAGTGACCTACACACACAAAACAAAACAGCTGGGAAACACGCAGAGCACAGCGACCTTGCGAGCCACGTGCTGCCCAGAGACAACTACAACAAAAGCAGGGCGCAGCAACAGCTTCAGCTCCACCCGCCCATCGCTTGCCGACCAATGGTTCCAGCTCCCTGTGTGCACCTGGCTTGACTCCCTGCTGGTTTCGGCTCGCCATGTTTTGGTCAGGGGCTTAATGTTTAAGATCTTCTTCAGCAAAAGGACCCGGGCAGAACTGCAATTAAGGTAACTGGCTAGCCTTAGCCTGAGGCTCTTTCTCTGTGCGTGTGTTTCATCAACTCTTGGAAGTGATGAAAGATTGTATTTATTGAAATGGTGGTGGTAACACACATCGCCCCGATGAGATTTTAATTACAAACACCTAAGAGTGTTTGAATATTGAGTTCATTAACTGGTGATAAAAATAAACGTATGGCTCCATGAGAACTAGCAGTGTTTAATCTAATAACGGCAACAGGTGGTGTTAAAGTCAGCTCTTTTTGGAAATCATGTCTTCATATACTGATCTATAGTGACCTACCGTATAAACTGATCTATAGTGACCTACCGGATCAACTGATCTATAGTGACCTACCGTATAAACTGATCTATAGTGACCTACCGTATAAACTGATCTATAGTGACCTACCGGATCAACTGATCTATAGTGACCTACCGTATAAACTGATCTATAGTGACCTACCGTATAAACTGATCTATAGTGACCTACCGGATCAACTGATCTATAGTGACCTACCGGATCAACTGATCTATAGTGACCTACCGGATCAACTGATCTATAGTGACCTACCGGATCAACTGATCTATAGTGACCTACCGGATCAACTGATCTATAGTGACCTACCGGATCAACTGATCTATAGTGACATACTGGATCAACTGATCTATAGTGACCTACCGGATCAACTGATCTATAGTGACCTACTGGATCAACTGATCTATAGTGACATACTGGATGAACTATAGATCAGTTAATGCAATATGTTACTATAGATCAGTTTATCCAGCATGTCAGTACCGATCAGTTTATCCAGCATGTCAGTACCGATCAGTTTATCCAGTATGTCAGTACCGATCAGTTTATCCAGCATGTCAGTACCGATCAGTTTATCCAGTATGTCAGTACCGATCAGTTTATCCAGTATGTCAGTACTGATCAGTTTATCCAGTATGTCAGTAGACCGGTTTATCTGCATTCTCCAGTTGTCGAAATTACATTTGTCATAAGCAAACAAGACAGCTACTCTACTTCATGAGTCAATATGCCTAGACAGCTTTCTCTGTCTGTTGACGTAGTTACTGCAGAGATCAAATTAGTTTGTTCTTTTCCTAATGTCACAATGGCCTGTGTCCTTTCTGTGGGAGACCCTTGTGATCTCATTACACTCTCACACGTTTCCATAACAAGCCCGATATCCAAATCTCTGTGACGGGTTGCCACCGATTACAGGGTTTCAGCAAGTCTCAGGTGAATACGTCTCTCTAGTGTGCTGTTAGGCGACTTTAGAGGGTGTTAAAGAGCAAAATGTCTCCCTTTTCTAGACGATTCTTATTGACTCTCGGTGAACGAAGCGAAGCAGTGTAGCTCACTTCTTAGGGAGATAATTCATCTGTTAGCAGGAGCAACTGGTAGACCTACGTGATGATTAAGCTGTGTCCACTTATTAATGAAAAATGTAAATGAATGAAGGTAATGACGGCCATGTGCTTCTATTTAGAGAAGGGATATTGTATTTAGGAGCTAGAGTTGGTCAGTGTTTCCGCTGCAGTCATTTACATATGGCGTGGCGCCACAGCAAAATCATTGCTAGATCCTCCAAAGAAATATGTAATATGAAGAAAAAAAAACACTTTCAAGATGCTAGAACAGGCAATATTTACTTTTCTTCTGCAAACAAAACAAGTAATGAATATAAAAATCAGACTACTACATAGTAGAATAGTTCATCTATTTACAGTGCCTTCAGAAAGTATTCACACCCCTCGACATTTTCCACATTCTGTTGTGTTACAGCCTGAATTTAAAATTGATAAAATTGTGATTTTCTGACACAATACCACATAATGTCAAAGTCATGTGAAGTGTTGGTCCCATGTTTCATGAGCTGAAATAAAATATCCCAGAAATGTTACATAAGCACAAAAAGCTTATTTCTCAAAATGTTGTACACAAAATGGTTTACATCCTATATAGTGAGCATTTGTCCATTGCCAAGATAATCCATCCATCTGACAGGAGTGGAATATCAAGAAACTGATTAAACAGCATGATCATTACACAGGTGCACCTTTTGCTGGGGAAAATAAAAGGCCACTCTAAAATGTGCAGTTTTGTCACACAACACAATGTCAAAGATGTCTCAAGTTTTGAGGGAGCATGCAATTGGCATGCTGACTGCAGGCATGTCCACCAGAGCTGTTGCCAGAGAATTGAACTTACATTTCTCTACCATAAGTCGCCTCCAACGTAATTGTAGAGAATTTGGCAGTACGTCCAACCGCAGACTATGTGTAACCACGTCAGCCCAGGACTTCCACATTCGGCTTCTTCACCTGCGTGATCATCTGAAACCAGCCATCTGGATAGCTTATGAAACTGTGGGTTTGCACAACCAAATTTCTGCACAAACTGTCAGAAACTGTCTCAGGGATGCTCACCTTCGATGGCCACTGGCACGCTGGAGAAGTGTGCTCTTCATGGATGAATCCCGGTTTCAACTGTACCGGGCAGATGGCAGATAGCGTGTATGGTGTTGTGTGGGCAAGCGGAGTGCCCAATGGTGGCGGTGGGGTTATAGTATGGGCAGGCATAAGCTACAGACAACGAACACAATTGCATTTTATCAATGGCAATTCGAATGCACAGAGATACCCTGACGAGATCCTGAGGCCCATTGTCATGTCATTCATCCGCCGCCACACCTCATGTTTCAGCATGATAATGTACAGCCCGTGTATCTGTACACAATTCCTGGAAGCTGAAAATGTCCCAGTTATGTCATGGCCTGCATGCTCAATGTCACCCATTCAGCATGTTTGGGATGATCTGGATCGATGTGTACGATAGCGTGTTCCAGTTCCCGCCAATATCCAGCAACTTTGCACAGCCGTTAAAGAGGAGTGGGACAACATTCCACAGACCACAATCAACAGCCTGATCAACTCTATAGGAAGATGTGTCATGCTGCATGAGGCAAATGGTGGTCACACAGAATACCGACTGGTTTTCTGCTCCACGTCCCGACCTTTTTTTCTAAGGCATCTGGGACCAACATATGCATATCTGTATTCCCAGTCATGTGAAATCCATAGATTAGGGCCTAATGTATTTATTTTAAATTGACTGATTTCCTCATATGAAACTGCAACTCTAAAATCGTAGACATTTTTGCATGTTGCGTTTATTTTTGTTTAGTCTAAAAATTAAAAGCTGAAATGTCGTGAGTCAATAAGTATTCAATCCCTTTTATGGGAGTAAAAATGTGCTTAACCTGTTTGGGCTAGGGGGCAGTATTGAGAATTTTGGAAAAAAATATGTGCCCATTTTTAACTGCCTCCTACACCAACTCAGAAGCTAGAATATGCATATTATTGTTCAGGTTTGGATAGAAAACACCCTAAAGTTTCTAAAACTGTTTGAATGGTGTCTGTGAGTATAACAGAACTCCTATGGCAGGCAAAAACCTGACAAGGTTTCATGCAGGAAGTGGCCTGTCTGACAAGCAGTCGTGCGTCTTGCATCTGTTTATTGAAGAGTAAGGATCTTAGCTGTAACGTGACAATTCCCAGGGCTCCAATAGGCTCTCAGAACCCGGGAAAAACCTGAACGATGACGAGGCAGCCTCTGGCTGAAACAGATTATCGCCTTATCCAAGTGGCCGATCAGAGGACCATTGAATGAGGCGCGTGCACGATTCGCCCCCGTGGAGAAATTTCATTCGGCTGTTTAGCTTATTGCAGATTCCCGGTCGGAATATTATCGCTTTTCTACGAGATAAATGGCATAAAAATTGGTTTTAAACAGCGGTTGACATGCTTCGAAGTACGGTAATGGAATATTTAGACATTTTTTGTCACGCCATGCGCACGACCGTTATTTACCATTCGTATAGTGTCTAGAACGCACGAACAAAACAGAGGATATTTGGATATAACGATGGATTATTTGGGACCAAACCTACATTTGTTATTGAAGTAGAAGTCCTGGGAGTGCATTCTGACGAAGAACAGGAAAGGTAAGAACATTTTTCTTATAGGAAATAGGATTTTGGTGAAGGCTAATCTTGCCGGGTGTCTAAATAGCTAGCCGTGATGGCTGGGCTATGTACTTAGAATATTGCAAAATGTGCTTCATCCGAAAAGCTATTTTAAAATCGGACATATCGAGTGCATAGAGGAGTAATGTATCTATAATTCTTAAAATAATTGTTATGCTTTTTGTGAACGTTTATCGTGAGTAATTTAGCAAACTGTTAGTAAATTCCCCGGAAGTTTGCGGGGGTATGCTTTTTCTGAACGTCACATGCTAATGTAAAAAGCTGTTTTTTTATATAAATATGAACTTGATTGAACAGACATGCATGTATTGTATAACATAATGTCCTAGGTGTGTCATCTGATGAAGATCATAAAAGGTTAGTGCTGCATTTAGCTCTGGTTTGGGTTTTTGTGACATTATATGCTAGCTTGAAAAATGGGTGTCTGATTATTTCTGGCTGGGCACTCTCCTGACATAATCTAATGTTTTGCTTTCGTTGTAAAGCCTTTTTGAAATCGGACAGTGTGGTTAGATTACGGAGAGTCTTGTCTTTAAATAGCTGTAAAATAGTCATATGTTTGAGAAATTGAAGTAATAGTATTTCAAACGATTCAAAAATCGCGCCACTGAATTCAGGTGGCTGTTACGTAGGTGGGACGAATTCGTCCCGCCTTGCCCATAGAGGTTAACAAGTCACATAAAAAGTTGCATGGACTCACTATGTGCAATAATAGTGTTTAACATTTTTTTTTATGACTACGTCATCTCTGTACCCCACACAAACAATTATCTGTAAGGTCTCTCAGTCGAGCAGTGAATTTCAAATACAACCATAAAGACCAGGGAGGTTTTTCTAATGCCTCGCATTGAAGATCCCCCATTGGTAGACAAAATAAATAAATAAAAGAAGCAGACATTGAATATCCCCTTTGAGCGTGGTGAAGTTATTAATTATACTTTGAATGGTTTATCAATACACCCAGTCACTACAAAGATACAGGCGTCCTTCCTAACTCAGTTGCCTCAAGAGGAAGGAAACCGTTCAACGATTTCACCATGAGGCCAATGGTGACTTTTAAACAGTTACAGAGTTGGATGGCTGAGATAGGAGGAAACTGAGGATGGATCAACAGCATTGTATTTACTCCACAATACTAACCTAAATTACGGAGTGAAACGAAGGAAGCCTGTACAGAATACAAATACTCCAAAACATGCATCCTGTTTGCAATAAGGCACTAATGTAAAACTGCAAAGAATATGGCAATGACATTCACTTTATGTCCTGAATACAAAGCATTATGTTTGGGGCATATCCAACAACACATCACTGAGTACCACTCTTCATATTTTCAAGCATGGTGTTGGCTGCATCATGGTATGGGTATGCATGTCATCGGCCATGCATACCCATACCATGACTAGGGAGTTTTTTTAATATAAAAATAAATGGAATAGAACTAAGCACACAGGCAAAATCCTAGAGGAAAACCTGGTTCAGTCTGCTTTCCAACAGACACTGGGAGACAAATTCACCTTTCAGCAGGACAATAACGAAAAACACAAGGCCAAATAAACACAACGTTCCTGAGTGTTACAGTTGTGACTTAAATTGGCTTGAAAATCTATGGCAAGACTTGAAAATGGATGTCTAGCAATGATCAACAACCAACTTGACAGATCTTGAATAATGTGCAAATATTGTACAATCCAGGTGTGCAAAGCTCTTAGAGACTTATCCAGAAAGACTCATAGCTGTAATCACTGTCAAAGGTGATTCTAACATGTATTAAATCAGGGTTGTGAATACTTAAGTAAATTAGATATTTCTGTATTTAATTTTCAAAAAACATTTTTACTTTTTCATTATGGGATATTGTGTGTAGATGGGTGAAAAGAAAAATCTATTTAATCAATTTTGAATTCAGGCTGTAACACAACAAAATGTGGAATAAGTAAAGGGGTATGAATACTTTCTTTAAGGCACTGTACCTAGTCAGCTTTTTGTTGTGTGTTCTATACAAGATAAATATTCCTCTACAGGTGCATCCATGTGCCATAGGGGGGAAACATGCATTCTGACAAGCACTCAATGCACAAGTTTTGCAATCGCGGGGGAAAACAGCAGGTTTGATGGCCATTGTTAAAAATAGGGGGATCCTAGTTTTCCATTCCTACTTTATTTATTTCTCAACTCCTAAATATGCAGTGCCATGGTTAATTAAGCATGTTACCGCTCCACAATTTGCTATGAGTGCATAGAGGAGAGTGGGGCTAGAGGTAACAAGGCTCAATTGCAGGGTAACTTGGTGTAAAACACCACCCCACCTAAAAATATGTTTATGTGAGAAGTAGAGTTACCCCGGGTAGCAGTTTACCAAGTTACCCTAAAAGGTAGTGCTACATTACATTCACTGTGTTTATGTATGTTTTTTTGGGACATAAAATTCATCAGTAGGATGCTAACTAGTCAAAAGATCACATTTGGTATCTTGAAAATGATTAGCCAAACAGGGTACAGTGGGTAAATGCAGATTGGAAACACCATGCTTTAATCAAATCAAATGTATTTATATAGCCCTTCTTACATCAGCTGATATCACAAAGTGCTGTACTTAAAAACCCAGCCTAAAACCCCAAACAGCAAGCAATGCAGGTGTAGAAGCACGGTGGCTAGGAAAAACTCCCTAGAAAGGCCAAAACCTAGGAAGAAACCTAGAGAGGAACCAGGCTATGAGGGGTGGCCAGTCCTCTTCTGGCTGTGCCGGGTGGAGATTATAACAGCACATGGCCTAGATGTTCAAATGTTCAGAAATGCCCAGCATTATCAAATAATAATATTCATAGTAGTTGTTGAGGGTGCAACAAGTCAGTAACACAAGAGTAAGTGTCAGTTGGCTTTTTCATAGCCGATCTTTCAGAGTATCTCTACCGCTCCTGCTGTCTCTAGAGAGTTGAAAACAGCATGTCTGGGACAGGTAGCACGTCTGGTGAATAGGTCAGGGTTCCAACAGGTCTGGGACAGGTAGCACGTCCGGTGAACAGGTCAGGGTTCCATAGCTGCAGGCAGAACAGTTGGAACTGGAGCAGCAGCACAGCCAGGTGAACTTTAGCCTATTTATTTATGGCCAAAATACTGCATCAGTTGGGCAACAGGTGATAATGCTCATTGCTAAAAGCATACCTGAAATATGGAACATGCATAGGCTATATGCATGCTCCAATATGTTAAAAATAATTTAAACAAATATTTTAACCAATATGGTGTCAACATAATTTAAACAAAAATCATTTTAGACTAGAATGTCCTTTTAAAAAGTCACCAGAACTGAGCTTCTCAGTGCATCTTCATACATATTTTTTTTATGTTTTATTTAACCAGGAAGAAATCCCTCTTTTGCAATGGAGACCTGACCAAGAAAGCAGCAGCAGTCAATACAACATTAAAACATTAAAACATTTCGACATACAATACGGGGCGGCAGGGGCGGCAGGGTAGCCTAGGGGTTAGAGCGTTGGACTAGTAACCAAAAGGTTGCAAGTTCGAATCCCCGAGCTGACAAGGTACAAATCTGTCGTTCTGCCCCTGAACAGGCAGTTAACCCATTGTTCCTAGGCCGTCATTGAAAATAGGAATTTGTTCTTAACTGACTTGCCTAGTTAAATAAAGGTTAAAAAAAAATAATACAAACAGCACGTCATTAAGAGTAGATTAGGACTACAGGAAACACTGACACACCTCCTCAACAGAATTTTGGGCCAGAGTTTTAAACTCACTGAAACGTAGTTTGCAGACTGTTCCATGCCTCTGTGCAACAGAGGCATGGAACAGTAAAGGAAGCAATTACCTAGTAGACCGCGTCTGGTAACTGCTAGTGGTAAAGGAGAGCAAGCTACCTGTGATTAGTGATTAATTTCTTCAACTTCCTGAGCCGGGTTCCTAAGTCCATCTAGCAGCACTGGCTATGTATTTTCACTCTAAACACTTGTTTCATGAGTCATCTGTTATTATCGGACTACTACGAGCTCCACAGAAAGCTGCTCTTTCTTGCTGTGTGCTGGATCGTTAAACACCTCTAGAAAGAACCCCAAACTAAGCAGCAACAAGGAAACAAAACAGAGTCTCAGATTGTAAAACATTGCCATGGATAATTTTGGTTCTTCTGTATGGAAGGGTCAGAGTCTTAGAGACTTTTAATGTCTCGAGTCGGGCTTTGTTGTTTCAAAGCACAGCCTAACCTTGGTTTTTTGTTGCAGGTGGTTGCATGGTGTCCGTCCGGTGCTGGACTATTATGCTCCAGCTGGAAGGCACCAAGTGCAGTTTCCTGTTCTGCCTGGGAATCTGCATGTTCATCTGCTCTGTGATCTACCTGAGTACCAAGGCCCCTACAGATCCCCAAGCTCAGCACGGGCCCTTGGGCTGCAGGCCCTTCTCCCAGTACTGCCAAGCCTTCCTCCCCAGCACTGAGGGCTCTCCAGCATGGCAACGCCGCGACTGCCAGGTGGAGAGAAATCTTCTGGGTATGGGGGGTGGAGGTGGGGACCTGGACTGCTCCCGCCTGGTGAGGGAGCTCCACTTCATCACCAGTCCGCTGAGTCGTGAGGAGGAAGACTACCCTCTGGCCTTCATCCTCACCGTCCACAAGGAGCTGGAGCTGCTTGTGCGCCTGCTGAGGGCCATCTATGCACCCCAGAATATCTATTGTGTCCATGTGGACGTCAAGGCTCCACAGGAGTACAGTGAAGCCGTGGAAAGCCTGGTGGGCTGCTTCCCCAACGTGTTCCTGGCCAGCCGCAGCGAGATGGTGACCTACGCCGGCTTCTCGCGGCTACAGGCTGACATCAACTGTATGAGGGACCTGGCGGCATCTACGGTGCCCTGGAGGAAGGTGGTCAACCTGTGCGGCCAGGACTTCCCCGTCAAGAGCAACCTGGAGCTGGTGCGCTACATGCAGAGCAAGGAGTGGAGGGACAGGAACATGACCCCGGGCATCAAGCAGCCGGCGTCCATGAGGCACCGGACTCAGCTAAGCTACAGGGAGATCAGGGGCTCCCACGTGGCCCCCAAGCGAGGAGCACCAAAGAAGGGTGCTCCACCCCACGGGGTGCAGATTTACTTTGGAACAGCCTACTACGCGCTAACAAGGACCTTTGTGGAGTTTGTACTGAGAAGTCAGGTGTCCAGGGACTTGCTGGAGTGGTCCAAAGACACATTCAGCCCAGATGAGCACTACTGGGTGACACTCAATCACATCAAAGGTAAAGGCCAGGCTTTAGAACCGCTCATAAAAAGCAACTTTGTAATACAGTGGCCAATAGAAGTTAATCTCCACAACACAATTGATACTGAGCTTATGTCAATATATAGGGACATTTAGAACTGTTACATCCCTGAGGAAAACAGATGAGACTTCTACAACCCTAGACCTTTCCATATGCTACACACAACCTTTCCAATTTGAAATGCATTCCAAAAGAAAACACCTAGGAGACGAAAAAGCTATGAGAAGTCAATAAATCCTGGTGGCCCAGTACCTGTGAGTTCATGTAAGTTCATGCAAACAAATTTATTTGGGGTGTTCACTGTTCAAAGATTACTTTTAGCCTTTATAAAGCTTGAAACTTAAAGGAATGGGTTCAACATCCCCACATTGTTTCAAGTACAGTAGGCCAGCCTAGCTCAATCAATTTTATAAAGCCATTTTTACATGAGCAGTTGTCACAAGTGCTTTACAGATACTCAGCCTAAATCCCCAAAGAGCAAGTAATGCAGATGCACAGTGGCTAGGAAAAACTCCCTAGAAGGACTTAAAATTAAGTTTGGGGGAATTCATTCATACGGTAGGCTCTGATTTATTTGCAGCTTGCTTATCTACAGTATATGAGTAGATCAGTGTCCCATGAATCATTGATGACAATCAAAAGGCTATGAATAATGAGAATGAGATTTAATCTGTTTTGGATCGGTTATCTGCTCCTAGAAGCGCCAGGAAGTCATGTAGACGGAGGTTGGAGCGGCGAGATCCGGGCGATAAAATGGAGGGACCAAGAGGGGACGAAACACAATGGATGCAAAGGTACAACAACTCCTGATCCCAGTCATTGTCAGTTTACAGTCTTGACCTCACGTGTCTAGGGCATGTTTTGCTCTTTGGTTCCAGATTAGATTAGCCTTCTGATTAGGAAGTAAACAGTTTACACAACAGCAGTTGATAGATTTTGACACTGATCTGATCTCATCTTGATGCCCTTTCTGCTGCTGCTCGTCTTTCCGCAGGTCGTTATGTCAGGGACATCTGCATCTACGGTCTGGAGGATTTGCAGTGGATCATCAACAGAAACAGCATGTTTGCCAACAAGTTTGAGAGCAAGACCTTCCCAGATGCTTTGGACTGCCTGGAGCAGTGGCACAGGGAAAAGGTCCTGCAGCAAGCCACGGTTCCCATTCAGTCATGGTGGCAACTTGCCACGCAAGGCAACAAAACTGGTCTTTTCAACGCCACAGTGGGACTTTGACGAGGCCGTGGGGTTCCTCCTGACCGGAATGGATGTACATCTCAAATAGACTTGTTGGTTACTGTATCGCTTTAGAGGGCTGTACTAAAGTGTGCTGCTAGGGTGTGCGAGGTGGCCGGAGAACACTTGTTATTGACATATCTCGGTTGTCCTGAAACGCTTTGTGATAAAAAATAGACTTGGTGTATCACTGAAGCCGCATGCCTGCCAGTCGAAATAGTTTCTGCATATATTATGACAACTTTGTGAACATTTTGTTCGTTTTTTCGGCTGTTTGAGCACACCACATTTTTTTTATTGAGACAAATCAAAGTTCAGTAGCCAAAGTCTACGCCCGTTCGTCAGTGATTGGTCTACAGTACTACTTCTACTAGGAGTGGGAATAGGGCTGGGCGATATGGACAAAATATCATATTACAATATTTTGGACGGTATTTTATGTTTTTGAATAAAGGTTCTAAATATGCTTTATGAGTAGTTATAGGATGTCAACACATTTCAGTGGGCGTTCTCTCTATTTATACCACGTATCAAACTCATTCCACGGAGGGCCGAGTGTCTGTTGGTTTTTTCTCCTCCCTTGTACTTGATTGATGAATTAAGGTCACTGATTAGTAAAGAACTCCCCTCATCTGGTTGTCTAGGTCTTAATTGAAAGGAAAAAACAAAAACCCCTTATTCATACTGTTCTATCCAACTCCAAACAAGAATAATTTTCTGAGTTTTCATACATTTCAGCAGGAAGCCTAGTGGTTAGAGCATTTGGCCAGTAACCAAAAGGTTGCTAGATCGAATCCCCGAGCTGACAAGGTAAAAATCTGTCGTTCTGCCCCTGCCCCTGTTCCTAGGCCATCATTGTAAATAAGAATTTGTTCTTAACTGACTTTATAAGTTAAATAAAATAAAATATTCCTGCGCTTTTATTATCATTTCCACAGTGGTCCATGTAGCATTTGGGCCCAAAAAATATAGGCCTAGTTAATATGTGAACTGTTAGAATCATGGAAATATAATGGAAACATGCTTACCAAGAACAACACCAGCACTGGTACACAGGCAGTATTAGCTAGCTATGTTCGCTCTGTACATTTAGCAAGCTAGCTAGCGAGCTAACTAGTAATTAGCATGAGCGGTTAAGAAAAGACAAACTGGCAGATAGTTGTTTGCAGATAGTAAGACACACAAAACTAATAATGTATAGAACGCTTGTGGAAAGGAACATGTCACCAATATTTGAACATGCAGAGTTAACGGCAAGAAAATGCTTGTGGTCGAGCAACTGTTCTCTCCTTGAGTGACAGTAGGCAGGTAGGGCTTGGTGTGGTTAGCAACATGCAGCAGCAGGAGGAGAGAGAGGACTCAAGTAGCAAACAGAGTAACTATAAAAACCAATATTATACACGCTAGAGTTTCGTATCACATTTAACAAACCAAACATTGAAATACTGTTATAGAAGGTAAAGTAAAAACTCAAACCGGTCCATGCATCAATACTGGTACTGTATATAGTAAAATAGGGTATACTGCCCAGACCTAAGTGAGAAGTATGGACGGGATTCTTCAATTATGTGTTTGTTGTCATTCAACGAGAGATGACTAGTTTTCACGCACATTTTTTCACTTGAGAAATACTCCACCAAACATCTTAGATGTAAAATTGCATGACTAAGACAACCTCTGCAAAAATGTCAACATTTATTACAGATTTCTTGATTAATTTTACATTAATTTGGGATATTTTGAGGAAGTGTACTGGCTATGTTGTTGCTAGGGTGGCTCAAGAGGGACAAATATTCATTATTGTAATATTGCCACTTTGTTTCTAGACGAGTTCTGCTTGGAGCAAACCAAACCTCGAACTATGTATGCAGACGCCTTAAGGGGCACATTGGTTGAGAGGATGACGCAACCATAATCAGTAAGGAATTCATAAGTCCCCCCCGCTGCGCCACACAAGGCCCTTCAGAGACATGTGGTGCACTTTGACAACAGACCCAAATAGGCCACTGTACCAAAGGGATTCAGTAAACTTTACAGGCGAGACCAATACACAACTCTCTGAACATGGCTGCTTAGAGGTGTGGCAACAACTTGAATATTTATTGCCATTTCAAAAACTAAAATAAAAATGTTATTTTTTTGTTACACTGGATTACATGTTAAGAACACTGGATTACATGATAAGAACAATCTATTTAAAGTAAACTATTATATTTGTCCTTGTGTTCTGGATTATTGTCCTGCTTAAAAAGGTGAATGTCTCCCAGTGTCTGTTGGAAAGCAGACTGAATCAAGTTTTCCTCTAGGATTTTGCCTGAGCTTAGCTCTATTCTGTCCCGTCCCGCCCGTCCCCCGTCCCCCCCCAACAACCTCCCTAGTCCTTGCCAAGCATACCCATAACATGATGCAGCCACCACCATGCTTGAAAATATAAAGCGTGGTACTCAGTGATGCGTTGTGTTGGATTTGCCCCAAACATAACATTTTGTATTCAGGACAAACATTTTTTGCAGTTTTATTTGAGTGCCTTATTGTAAACAAGATGCATATTTTTGTAATTTTTTATTCTGTACAGTCTTACTTCTTTTCACTCTGTCATTTCAGTTAGTATTGTGGAGTAACTACGTTGTTGATCAGTCCTCAGTTCTCTCCTTTCACAGCCATTAAACTATGTTAATGTCACCATTGGCCTCATGGTTTCCTTCCTCTCCGGCAAAGTCTCTTGCAAAGCCTGTATCTTTGTAGTGACTGGGTATATTGATATTCACTGCTCGACTCGGTGTTTGAAATTCACTGCTCGACTGGGACATTATAGATAATTGTATGTGTGGGGTACGGAGATGAGGTAGTCATTCGCAATATCATGTTAAACACTATGGCACACAGAGTGAGTCCATTTAACTTATGTGACTTGTAAAAAAATTTAAATAACCCCCCCTTCACATATTTAGGCTTGCCATAAGAAAGGGGTTGAATACGTATTGACTCGACATTTGTTTTTGATTTTGTAACAATTTCTAAAAACATAATTCCACTTTGAAATTATGGGGTACTACATGTAGGCCAGCGACAGCACTGTGTAAAGCTGTCATCAAGGTGAAGGGTGGCTACTTTGAAGAACATCAAATATAAAATATCTGGATTTGTTTTATACTTTTTTGGTTAATACATGATTCCATGTGTGTTATTTCATAGTTCTGATATCTTCACTATTATTCTACATTTGCACCACCAATTGAAGAGAACAGGTTCCAACACATGGAAATTAGGAAGAGGCTTATATGGTATTCAACTTCCACATCAAACCATTTTCAAATGATGTAAAAACAATTGATTTAACATATGATATTATCAAAGGCTTTGTTTATTGAAAACGTACAGCATACATTTTTTTACCCAAAACATGTTGTTTGTTCACTGTAAAGGAAGTGTAGCTATTCATGGAAATTCCCAAATGCTTTGAATACATTAAACAGAGTCAGAGAGGTGACCTGTTGTGTTGCTCCCTCTGCCTATACCACAGCAGCATCTGTTTCCCATCATCTGGCAGCTTCCTCATATAGCATGGCTCAGCCTCTGCTCAGCTGGCAAGAGGCATCATGGGAATAATGACAGGCATAGATCTGGGGGTTATCTGGTTTCCATGACACCGAGGGGCGCTCAGCATTAAAGCACCGCTAGCGTGGTGGACGGCTAGGAGGTGGGTGTTACTGTCGTACGTTCACAGCACATAGATTTTCGGAGGCCATCTGTTGTTTCTCAATAGGACTCCCTGTGTATTGTGTGTCCTATTTCTCTTATCACATTCTTACCGTAAATAGAACATGTCATCAATAAAAGGCGAGAACACTATGGGGCAGGCATGGCGGATGGCATGGTGGATGGGGCAGGCGTGGCGGAAGGGGCAGGCGTGGCGGAAGGCATGGCAGATCGGGAAAACATGGTGTATGGGGCAGGCGGAAGGATGGGGCAGGCATGGTGGATGGAGAAGTAGAACTGGGCGATATAGACAAAATACCTATCGCGATAAAATGTACCCATTTCTTGCGATAACGATAAAATCAGCGATAAATTATGTTAAATTATTTTGGGGGAAGTGCAAGAGCTGGGTGATATGGACAAAAAGGAAAATTGTGACAAATGTAACTATTTTGCTCGTTAACAATAAATACAAAGATTTGAAGAAAGTTTTAATATATGGCGTCAAATCAGCCTCTAAAGTCCATTGCGTGCAAGATGGCACTGTCGAGCAAGATGACACATAATTGAGCAAGCGAACACTGTGTCGTAAGTGCAGAAGATGGGTCACGCGAGCAGAAGATAGGTCACGCCAGCACACAGACCGGTCAAGAGCGCAGAATGTGGTCGAGCAAGCAGAGGATGGGTCCCAGGAGCACACTGGCAGGTCGAGAGCTCAGAATGTTGTCGAGCAAGCAGAGGATGGGTCCCAGGAGCACACTGGCCGGTCGAGAGCTCAGAATGTTGTCGAGCAAGCAGAGGATGGGTCCCAGGAGCACACTGGCCGGTCGAGAGCTCAGAATGTTGTCGAGCAAGCAGAGGATGGGTCCCAGGAGCACACTGGCCGGTCGAGAGCTCAGAATGTTGTCGAGCAAGCAGAGGATGGGTCCCAGGAGCACACTGGCCGGTCGAGAGCTCAGAATGTTGTCGAGCAAGCAGAGGATGGGTCCCGCCAGCGCACAGACCAGTCGAGAACGCAGAAAGCGAGCATACTATTCAAGCTGGCTAGCAAGCTAAACATACGGCTCTGAAGCGCATCTGTTTGACATCATGCACCCAAGAGGACTCAACCAATCACATGACAACACTGGACTGAAAAATGGCAAGCATTTGTTAGTTTGTCCATCACTCCAATGAAAGTGACCAATTTAAGCTGTTCTAGACACGCATGCGACTAAGTCAGCCTCCATCAGCCTGAAATCCAATCAAGAAAAAAGAGAAATTGAAACCCAAAAGGTGTCAAGACTTGAGAGCAACATCAGAAATTTAAAACGAAGACAGTAAAGTATGGTTTAGAAACTCTGTGGTGAAAATTTGACAATTTGATGCTTTCAAATAAAAAATGTACACATTTGAATCATGTTTCTTTGCTTAAGGTTCTATATTTTTTGATTCATACATACTTCTTTTTGATCTGCGGCAATGATGTTCTGCTTGCCCAAACTCACACTTGCCAGCTCTGAAGTTTGGCATGTCCACTCGAGGAACATCTGTTCTCTCAAACAAATTTCTGCGCACTCGACCAATATTCCCTCTAAGCTGTGCACGCGGGTACGCAGCTCCCCCGGGACTGGAGAACAGAAGAAATATCAGCTCGCACAGAGAAGCACGAGATTGAACTTCACTCAACTTTCTAGAGTTTTCCCCCTTAATTAACACTAATCAACCTTTCTCTTCTGTGGGAATTGTGATCAAATCATCGCAATATTAGCCACTTTCAATGAAACATACCGAAACAAAACTAACTATGCAAGATTTTGTTGTAGGCAGAACGCATCGAAGTATGATTCTATTGCATTGACATACACGACTCAGCCAGTACTCTACACAGACCATAACCAATCAGAGCTGCAGTAGAACTATATGCAAATAACTATTGCCATATATGGATCGGTGCCATTCGCTTTGAACTGGATTGTGTTATAGCATGAGCAGTTGTGAGTATTCTCTATAATAATGGTATGGGAATATTAATGCATTTTATTTTGTATAGTGGTTTCTTGCATCAAACACAACATTTTCAGTCACCTCCTTGTCTGAAGGACAAACGTCTCATGGAATGTAGGCCTACATTGAACACCACACATGATGGTAGGCCACTCTGTTAGGCCAACATTATGATCAAATAATAACAGTAGGTACTTGACCACTGTCTGAAACTGTAAATTAAAGCAGGTACAGCCTCAGTGTATTTTTTTATTTTTTTTTTAACCTTTATTTAACTAGGCATATCAGTTAAGAACAAATTCTTATTTACAATGACGGCACACGGTAAACACGCGCTGGAAATTGCACCGAATTTTCCAAATGTTCAAGTTTGCCCTCAGCAGACATGAAATTTGCTGAGTGCCGAATTTTTTTTGAGGGAACATTGCTCTGGACTGGTCTATGCGCTTGCGGCACTTATTCTCTGCTTGAGGGACCCATCCTCTGCGCGTCGACTCAGTGTTTGGTTGTTCAATGAGGTTTCATCTTGCTCGACAGCGCCATCTTGCGCGCAATGGACTTTAGATGCTGATTTGACACGATATTAATGGACGGTTACTTTACAACTGAGATGGCCTACTTTTGAATCATACCATTTCATCTAACATATCCAGGGAATGCATGATTGATATTTTGGATGTGCAACCTGTCAAAATAGGATACAGAATTACCTTCTTTTTTTTTTTTGCTCTACAGAGAAACTTGCCAACATATATAGTGTATATTGGCCTATAGGCTATATTGTTCACCACCAGGAAGTGGGAACTCAAAACACTTAGGTAGATTGCTAACTCTAAATATGATATTGTTGCTATATAACCATGTAGGCTAATTGATTAACCAAATCAGTAAATGTTGACTAATGTCCTACAAAAACCTTTTTCCCAGGAATTTACTTTTTTTACCCCCCACACCATTAACAAACATACACATACGAAAAACAAACAACATCTACCTCTCCTCTGCCCAGACCCACATGCTTACACCCCCATCCCTAGTGCATGCATTATTGTTTGCCACATGGCCTTAAATTGTAGCAATTTGTTTTTCCTCGGTCGTCCATACTATTTCAATATTTCAATAATAAAATCATTAGATTTTTCTATTTTGGTAATGATGGCGGATTGACTTTTTCAGCGCTAGGCCTAGGCTACTTGATGAAGGCCTATTCACTGCAAACGTTGTGCTCTACTCCGCAGGCCCATCAAAGCCATACTTACAGCCTACCTCGGTTGTAAAGTGGTGCCATGAACTCAATATTAACCTCTTGACGTTACCCTAGGATAGGGGGCGCCACAGCGCATTTTGGAAAAAATTCGTGCCCATTTTCAACGGCCTACTAATCAGACTCAGAAGCTAGGATATGCATATAATTAATACCTGTGGATAGAAAACACCCTAAAGTTTCTAAAACTGTTTGAATGGTGTCTGTGAGTATAACAGAACTCATATGGCAGTCAAAACCCCGAGACCGATTGAACCAGGAAGTGGAATTCTGAATTGTGGACTCAACTTCACGTAGTCGCCTATAATTCACACCATGAGATATCGTTTATTGAGCACTTCCTATTGCTTCCACAAGATGTCGCCAGTCTTTTCAAAGTGTTTTGATCCTTCTACTGTCGAAACTCAGTGAATGAGACGCGTTGGAAATTGGTCACAGCGGGAGGGCCATCACCATTATGACGCCGGCGGCCCTGTCTACCCCCACCTTTGGAAACGTTTTGAAACACATTGAAATCGTCCCCCTCGAATCTTATTGGCTCTCTTGTTGAAACAGGCTCTGAAGATTTATGTTATACAACGTTTGACATGTTTGAACGAACCTAAATGTGAAAAAAAAGTACTATTTCGAAACCACTGTGGCGCGCAAGGCAGATTAGTTGGATATGCCCTTCGGACACACTAACATCAGCAAGCTAATGGAACATAAAGGATGGACTTTTTCGACCGAAAATACATCTGTTGTGGACCTGGGATTCCTGGAAGTGCTTTCTGATGAAGACAACTAAAGGTAAGGGATTATTGACAATATTATACAACATCAGATGTGATATGCGATTGTTCCAAGATGGCGCCGAGCTGTATTTAATTGCTCATTTTCTGAGTATCGCATCCCCTTTTATCGCTAAGTGTGATTACCCAGTAAAGTTATTTTTAAATCTGGTATGACAGGTGCTTTCAAGAGATATTCATCTATAAATCTTAGAATGACAATATTACATTTTAAAAATGTTTTCGAATAGTAATTCAGTAAAATGTAGCACTGTTTCCCTGGATGCATTTGACGGGAAAATAGTTAGTCAACGTCAGACGCCGATGTAAAATGCTGTTTTCATATATAAATATGAACTTTATTGAACAAAAGAATGCATGCATTGTGTAACATGATGTCCTAGGTGTGTCATCTGATGAAGTTTGTAAAAGGTTAGTGCTGCATTTAGCTGTTTTTTGGTTATTTGTGATGCAAGTGGTTGGTCGGAAAATGGCTGTGTTTCTGCTTTTTACGATGGACTCCTCTAACATAATCTAATGATTTGCTTTTCCTGTAAAACCTTTTGGAAATCGGACGACGTGGGTCGATTCAGGAGAGGTGTATCTATAAAACGAAAAAAAAAAATATATATATATATTCTAATTATTAAATTTTGTTATGCTAATGGCGATATGATTTTTCGCTGGATTTTGATCCCGCTGACGGGATGAGACGCTGAAGAGGTTTTAAAGGTTAGAAATACATTATATACTCACAGAAAGCTGTGAGACTCTCCTTTATAACTATAACAGTAGCTGCTTTGAAAAATGTATTTTTTCACACAATTGCATTTTGAGCAATGGTCATATGCTTTTTCTTCTCAGAATGTATCTCTCCCTCCTCCATGCACACAGTGGGGAGAGGGAGTAAGAGTGGCTCGCTCACACAGCAGACGACTGAGAAACAGGGACAGGCAGATGCTTTCATAGCAGGAATCAACGGAATGCATAGGCTATTACTGTGGACCAAATAATGGTTTTAGAGCCACCTACAGAAACATTGTGTAGAAGGGAAAAAAAATGGCGGAAATTACAGAAGTACACAAAATAAGGGGAGGGCAACGTTGGTGTCGGTAACTTTGGGTTCATGGTCACAGCTTTATGGGGCAGGCATGGTGGATGAGGCACCATGGTACTTTTCTATGTGCACCATGGTATACAGAAACGGTAGCTCCTACCTTTTATTTGCTTATTTGGCTAAACAACACATTGTATCATTAACTCAAAAAAGGGAGAGTTGTATGTTCATATCAAGGCAAATTATTGATGCATTAGCAACGGAAATGTGGCCAACTCTATGGAGTCAAACAAGTGGAAAAACAGTTACTCATTCACAAGTGAGCACAAACAGCTAAATGTTCCACAGATAGAACCCCCCCCCCCCCCACCTCCACCTGACAGAAATTCCGCAGGGCACGACAGAGGACAAGCTGTACTAAAGGTTGAGTAATCTACAGTAGAAGAGTCACACAAACAGCACCACTCTCCATTAGCAAACTACCTGAAGTGACTGACTGACTGACTATAACAGCAGGTTTTGTGTAACAAAGAAAACCATGGGGCCTACACCATCACAATAAATCCATGTAATATAGCCTACACCATCACAATAAATCCATGTAATATAGCCTACACCATCACAATAAATCCATGTAATATAGCCTACACCATCACAATAAATCCATGTAATATAGCCTACACCTTCACAATAAATCCATGTAATATAGCCTACACCATCACAATAAATCCATGTAATATAGCCTACACCATCACAATAAATTAGAGGTCGACCGATTAATCGGAATGGCCGATTAATTAGAGCCGATTTGAAGTTTTCATAACAATCGGTAATCGGTATTTTTGGCCACCGATTTGCCGTTCAAACAGCACCTTCGTGCGTTTTGCCAGCAGCTCTTCACAATTCTTCAAGCATTGCGCTGTTTATGACTTCAAGCCTATCAACCCCCGAGATTAGGCTGGTGTAACCCATGTGAAATGGCTAGCTAGTTAGCGGGTGCGCGCTAATAGCGTTTCAAACGTCACTCACTCTGAGACTTGGGAGTGGTTGTTCCCCTTGCTCTACATGGGTAACGCTGCTTCGAGGGTGGCTGTTGTCGATGTGTTCCTGGTTCGAGCCCAGGTAGGAGCGAGGAGAGGGACGGAAGGTATACTGTTACACTGGAAATACTAAAGTGCCTATAAGAACATCCAATAGTCAAAGGTATATGAAATACAAATCGTATAGAGAGAAATAGTCCTATAATTCCTATAATAACTACAACCTAAAACTTCTTACCTGGGAATATTGTAGACTCATGTTAAAAGGAACCACCAGCTTTCATATGTTCTCATGTTCTGAGCAAGGAACTTAAACTTTAGCTTTTTTACATGGCACATATTGCACTTTTACTTTCTTCTCCAACACTTTGTTTTTCCATTAAACCAAATTGAACATGTTTCATTATTTATTTGAGGCTAAATTGATAGTATTTATGTATTATAATAAGTTAAAATAAGTGTTCATTCAGTATTGTTGTAATTGTCATTATTACAAATTTTAAAAAATCGTTTAAAAAAAAATATCGTCCGATTAATCGGTATCGGCGTTGAAAAATCATAATCGGTCGACCTCTACAATAAATCCATGTAATATAGCCTACATCATCACAATAAATCCATGATTTATTTTAGACAGGTCTAAAGAAACATGATATGAAGAAAATGTAGTCTATTTCAGAAGAACAGAATAACATACTCTGAGTTGTCCTTATGTTAGTTCCTTATCTGGCTATGCCATATGGCAGTGGGCTATACTAGTTCATTTAGCAGACAAGATTTGCTTAGAATTCTGTGACATTATTTCATAGTATGAAGAACACAATTGAACAAAGCGATATTTTCTCTAAGCGATTTGAGGGAATGCGCACATGCAGCTATTCTGTGTTGAGCAGTTAACAACGAAATAGGTACTCCATATGCTTAATTTATAGTTATTAATTTAACTTAAGTTGTTCTACAAACGTTGGGCTATATATTTTGATTTTTAATACATTGTAAGGCTTCATGATGTGACTAATGATGATTTGAAAAAAGTCGATTGAAAGGCATGATCTCTGCTTTGTTTTTTTGCGCAGGCTGTACACACTTCGTCAGTCTCTCATTCACAATTTCAGAACCACTTGATAATGCCTCGAATTTCCCGGTGGCATTCCCTTTGTGTGGCCATAATACACCCTAGAAAAACCCATGCCTGCCTGCCCCGAAGCACCTCTCATCTCACTCACATGGCTCTCCATCACGTGATTGGGTCTTTCTCACAGGCTACAAGTGAAGACAGACACATCCGGGACGCAGCTGCGTACGTACTTATCCAATTCCGAGGTGCATACTGAAGATATTGGAAGAACTGTCTACATTTACTTTTCATCAGCCAACAAGATGAGTAGGCCAAAGCACTAGCCTATGTCAATCAACTATCCCCCACAGTACAAAAGTCGACCTATTCTATTCTGTGTGAGAAATAAATATTCCAAACATAGTCTGGGACAGTTGTGGCATGCGATAGATCCCAAATTAAAACAACCACTAGCATCAAACGAACGTTTTGAAGCAATGAGGCTGACACAGCAGATCACAACATTTAGCTTAAAATGTTTAAACTATTAGGCTATTTCTTCACAGTATAAGCGCAGCAATGCGCACATGGCTAAGCACAAATGTTCCATTAGCGGGAAAACATCATTATCAAAAGTGACCAAAAATGCAATTATGCATATAATGCTTTTATTAAAAAGGTGCATTTTTATGGTGAAAATTATCTTCCCCAAACTTGAAACTCACGCGCTGCTTATGTATGCCAGTTAGGCTCTACACCCCTTGTAAAGTGGATTAATGTGCTTAATTTTAAGAAGTTATTTGGCCACTTTAGTTGTGATACAAACCTTATCAAAACATATAGGCTTATGGGCTAGCCTACATGAGGTGTGCGACTATGCTTAGAAAAATTCGCAAAAAAAGGCATTGTTTCTTGCGTTTATCTGGGCATCATTCACAAGTGATAATATATAATTCACAAGTGTTAGGCTAATATTGTCACCCATCAGAATATTCTTGATTTAATCTTGTCTTTACATATACTAAATAATATATGTGTGAAATTCATTTTGATGTAGAAAGGACCATTATTATGTACCTGTCTCGTAACAGGGTCAGGAAAAAAAGTCATCTCTGCATCTCTGTCATAGCGAATAGAGGACGCTTTTCCTGTGGTTAATTTTCATGCCAGCCAGGAAGGCTATACTCCTGTTGTAAAGATAAGCAATGTGCTTAATATTTGCTTAGTATTAGGAAAGTTAAGAAATAAATATAGTAAGCCTAGCCTATAGAAAGCTGAAGAGATCCTCTTTTTAATATAGGCCATCACTCTGTTTTCTCACAAAATTGCATAGCCTATAGAAATGTAGCGAAACGTTGAGCTCATGGGCTCTCATGAAGCGTTTGATTTTCAAACGCATTTGCATTGATGTCAGAGTGATTAGAGGGACAACAGAGTCCTGAGTACCAGGCAGTTAGCATGTTTGGTAGGCTACTAATGACCAGCAGCATCAGAACTTGGAGAAGCCTAATTACCGTAACTAAACGGTCACATGAAATTTGACTGCCTTCATGACTCGTGACCGCCGGTGTGCCAGTAATACGGTGGCTGCAACAACCCTAGCCACGGGATGGTTTTTCAATTCCGTTGAAACTATTTACTTTAAGTTTTTTTAAATAAATTTGAATATTAGTAGATACCTTTTATGTACAGTGCCTTCAGAAAGTATTCTTAGCCCTTGATTTTTCTCTCTCACCCATATACACACAATAACCCATCATGACAAGGTGAAAACATGTTTACAGAAATGTTAGCAAATGTATTGAAATAAAATACAGAAATCTCATTTACACAAGTATTCATGTCACACTCCTTTGCTATGACACTCCAAATTGAGATTAGGTGCATCCAATTTCCTTTGATCATCCTTGAAATGTCACTACAACTAGAGCTCTGGTACCCAACATGAGCCAGACTGACTTCATCAGGAAATGCATCGCCGACATTGTACCCTCAGTGAAGATTCACTGCTTCCCCAATCAAAAGCCCTGGATTAACACAAAGGTTGGCACTAAGGTAAAGGACAGGGGCACCCACACACAAAGCTATCACAGCCAACTCCGATGCTAGGGCTGAGGACACAAACAAGTACAAGAAGTCCTGCTACGACCTCTGCAGAGCCAAAAGGACAATATAGGCTTAAAGTGGAATCCTATTACACAGACTCTGATACCTGCTGCATGTGGCAGGGGCTACAGTCCATTACGGATTACAAAGGAAGAGACAGCTGGGATCTGCCCAACAATGCCTCTCTACCAGACAAACGTAATGCACGTTAAGCACTCTTTGAAAAAAACAACACCAAGCCTTGGATGAGGGCCCCCGCCAACCCAGAGGACTGGGTGATCTCGCTCTGAGGCTGACGTGAGTAAGGTTTTCAATCAGGTCAACACTCGCAAGGCCACGGGGCTGGACGGTTTTCCAGGGCACATCCTCAGAGCATGTGCAGAAGAGCTGGCAACCATATTCCTGGTAATTTTAAACCTCTCCTTGTCCCAGTCTGTAATCCCCAAGTCTCAAGCTGAACACCATCGTTCCTATTCCCAAGAACTCTAACATGCTGACCACACCCCCCGCGTTGTATGCATGAGCATTGCAAAATAAATGTACACATACATGTTATTCAATCATTGCACCCACACTGCTTGCACGCGTCTGCGTAGCCAGGCGCTAAAATAGAACTTGGTTCTATTTGTGACACTTGACACTCTGCAAGTTCCACCTCTCCCATCTCCTCATAGTTTTTTAGGAGCAAATACCCACGTGGGTGAAAGATGAACTGAGGTCCACACTCCAGTCCAGTTGGTGGTGGTAATTCACATTAAAGTTGTAAAGCCAACATAAAGTCCAAAGAAGAAGAAGAAGCCTGAAGGAGGAGAGATTACTGGAAACAAACTTAGTTTACCCTTTTATCTGTGGATTAATTGTCGGCATTGAGGACATTGTGCATTTCAGGTAAAATAACAACCCAACGCTTATATCCCAGGACAAATTAGCTATCAACATTAAGCTAGCTAGCTAAATTGCCCCCCAAAAATGATGCTTTTCGACCTGTCCCCAAATGAATATAGTTTCTTCAGAGTTCTTTTTGATATCTCAACCTGTGTGTCCTGATCACGTCTGGTGTGGGTGGAAAAAAATCAACATGCGCACGAGCGGTGTGGTCAGCACGTAAGGCTACCTGCCACAATGACTACGGCCCTGTAGCACTCACGTCTGTAATCAGGAATCGCTATGAAAGGCTAAGTATTGCACACAACTCCATCATCCCAGACACCCTAGATCCACTCCAAATTGCATACCACACCAACCAATCCATAGACAACACAATCTCAATTGCACTCCACACTGCCCTCACCCACCCTAGATAAGTAGAATGCCTTGCAAAAGTATTCAGACCCCTTGGATTTCTTAAAATGTGTTAAAGTGTGATTCAAATTAATTTAATTGTAATTTCCTTGTCAATCTACACAAAATACTTGAATGTCAAAGTGGAAGAAAAAATATACAATTTAAGGGAAAAAAAATGCATAACTAAAATATAGTCATTGCATAAGTATTCAGGCCCATTGTTTAGGCAAGCCTAAATTAGTTCAAGAGTAAAATTTGGCTAAACAAATCACATGGAGTCCATGTAACTTAAACAACATCTGTAAGGTCCCTCAGTCAAGTATTGCATTTCAATGCCAGATTTACCTACAAAGACCAGGGAAATTTTTGAAAGCCTCAAAGAAGTTCAGTGATTGTTAACAACAACAAACCAGACACTGAATATCTCTTTAAGCATTACCAACTTCATAGATATGCTATGGATTAGGTATTAAACCACCCAGACATATCAAAGATACAGCCGTCCTTCTGAACTGAGCAGCAGGACAGGAATGAAACTGCTTAGGGATATTACGATGGGGCTATTGGCTACAGAGTTCAATGGCTGTGATGGGAGAACACTGAGGATGGATCAACAACATTGTAGTGACTCCACAATAATGACCTAAATTACAGAGTAAAAAGAAGAAAACAAATATACAGAATACATTTTTTTCCAACCATGCATCTTGTATGCAAAGGCGCTGAAGTAATACTGTGAAAAAAACACAGCAAGGGAGGTCCCATTTTAAATACAAATGCCAGTACATCACTGGGGCCGAGCACCCTGCCATCCAGGACCTCTATATCAGAGAGTGTGAAAGGAAGGCCCGGAAAATTGTTAAAGACCCCAGCCACCCAAGCCATAGAATGTTCTCTCTGCTTCTGTGCGGCAAGCGTTACCGGAGCAACAAGTCTGAAACCAACAGGCTCCTGAACAGCTTCTATTCCCAAGCCGTAAGACTGTTAAATACAGTGGGCTCTAAAATGACTGGCACCCCTGACTGGCAATGCACAAACAATACTTTAAAAATATAAACAATATAATTATAGAGATAAACTCAAAATACCAACATGTGAGAAATACTGTACTTTATTAATCTTTCAATGGAACCCACCAAAATCATACAATTATTTAATACAATTATTTAATACAAAATACATTTCACCAAAATCAAGGTTTCATAATTATTGGCACTCCTCATTTAGTACTTAGTGCCACCACCACTGGCAAGGATAACAGCATGGTCTTTTCCTGTAATGTTTGACAAGGTTAAGGAACACATTTGGAGGGATTTTGGACCATTCCTCTATGCAGATCCTTTCAAGATCCTTCACATTCTTGGGTTTGCGCTTATCAACTGCCCTCTTCAACTCAGCCCACAGGTTTTCGATTGGATTCAGGTCCTGCGACTGAGATGGCCATGGCAGAACATTGATTTTGTTGTCAGAGAACCATTTCTGTGTGGATCTTGAGGTACGTTTTGGGTCATTGTCCTATTGGAAAGTCCACATACAGCCAAGTCCCAGCCTTCTGGCAACCAGATTGTCAGCCAAAATTGCCTGACACTTGGTGGAATTCATTATGCCATCAATCTTAACCAGTGCCTCTGGACCTCTGGAATTAAAACAGCCCCAAAACATCGCTGACCCACCACCATATTTCACCGTGGGTATGAGGTGCCTCTCCTTGTATGCATCTCTGTTTCGACGCCAAACATGCCGATGCTGTATCTGACCAAAACGTTCAATTTTGGTCTCATCTGACCAGAGCACCTTCTTCCAATCATAATTTAAATGACATTTGGCAAACTCCAAGCGCTTGCGTCTGTGTCTTGGGGTCATTAAGGGCTTTCTTCTGGCAACCCTTCCAAAGAGTCTATGGTTGTAGAGGTGGCGTCTGATGGTGCTTTTTTAAACCTGGTGACCCCAAGATGCCACCAAGGCCTGGAATTCTTTCACAGTGATTCTTTGGGATTTTGTTGCTTCTCTCACGATCCTCCCCCCTATCCTGGGGGGCAAAATGCATTTGCGTCCTCTACCCGTGAGGTTTTCAACTGTTCCATATCTTTTAAATTTTTTAATAATCGCCCTGACAGTGCTCAGTCATATATTCAATCGTTTGTGGATCTTCTTGTAGCCATTAACAGATTTATAAAAGGTCTACGACCATCTGTTTCTTTTGAACTGCCAGTTCTTTTCTTCATGGTGTTGGATGACAGTGGGATATTGCATGCGTGTTACCTCATTTTTATACCCTAGTGAAAAAGGAAGTGATGTAATGGCTCAATATAGTTTCTTAACACTTAGATAAACTTAAATAAGTGGAATTTAATTCCTGGTTTAATTTTGGTAGATGTTATTTACAATAATATTTAAGGGTGCCATTAATTGTCAAACCTTGATTTGGAGGACATGGATTTTTAATTAAATCAATAAATGATTTTGGTGGGTTCAATTGAAACATGAATAAAGTACAGTATTTTTCACATGTTGGTATTTTGAGTTTCTCTATAATTATATTGTTTATATTTTTTTTAAAGTATTGTTTATGCATTGCCAGTCAGGGGTGCCAGTAATTTTGGAGCCCACTGTAGCTAACAAAACGGCTACACAGACTGACTATGCACACAAACAGGATTGACTGTGTCCAAATACCCATACTAGCGTACTACATACTTTAACTGCATACTATGTACTCATCATCGCATACTATTTAGCACATAACGTTTAGTAAAAAGTATGTAGTATGCCACGGCTGCAACGCAGTAGCGTCTCCTGACTGGCTGAGTAGATGGGGCTAGGTGGATTTTTCCAAATTCAACAGACATGCATCGCATTAACCAGCCTTATAATAGCTCATTTCCATTTCAATTAATTTCTCCAAACTCTGAATAGAATAGGAATAGAGTTATAGGCCTACTCAGGCTGGTTATAGGCAGACTATCGCCGGACAGCAACATAATAAAGTAAAGCACGGATCATTGGGAGCAAGATCAGAACGACTGCAAATACTTGATCCATGAATTAAATAATTAAACAGGAAGCCTAACATCCATAAGTTTAAATCAAAAGGCCTGATTAACATGACGTCAAAAACGCAGCCACATCCCGAGTCCCCGATGCCGACACGTTCAGGGAAAAAAAATATGGCTTAATATTTCGTTTAAAACGGCCAAGAGAACAATAAACACTTTTCAATGAGAAAAAATAAATCCAGTATGGGTAAAAAATAATAATAATATGCCTATGATGAAATACTCGTTATTTTATGCAGACCAAAAAACGACTTGGCCTACAGTACCAGTCAAAAGTTTGGAAACGCCTACTCATTCAAGGGTTTTTCTTAACTTTTGCTATTTTCTACATTGTAGAATAATAATGAAGACAATGAAATAATACATATGGATTCATGTAGTAACCAAAGTGTTAAACAAATCAAAATATATTTCATATTTGAAATTCTTCAAAGTAGCCACCGTTTGCCTTGATGACAGCTTTGCACACTCTTGGCATTCTCTCAACCAGCTTCACCTGGAATGCTTTTTCAACAGTGTTGAAGGAGTTCCCACATATGCTTAGCACTTGTTGGCTGCTTTTCTTTCACTCTGCAGTCCAACTCATCCCAAACCATCACAATTGGGCTGAGGTCAGGTGATTGTGGAGGTCAGGTCATCTGCTGCAGCACTCCATCACTCTTCTTCTTGGTTAAATAGCCCTTACACAGTCTGGAGGTGTGTTGGGTTATTGTCCTGTTGAAAAACAATATGATAGTCCCACTAAGCGCAAACCAGATGGGATGGCGTATTGCTGCAGAATGCTGTGGTAGCCATGCAGGAAGCCACGGTGGGAATTACACATGCGGAGATCATCCATTCACCTACTCTGCGTCTCAGAAAGACATGGAGGTTGGAACCAAATTTGGACTCATCAGACCAAAGGACAGATTTCCACCGGTCTAATGTCCATTGCTCGTGTTTCTAGGCCCAAGCAAGTCTCTTATTATTATTGGTGTCCTTTAGTAGTGGTTTCTTTGCAGCAATTCAACCATGAAGCCCTGATTCACGCAGTCTCCTCTGAACAGTTGATGTGTCTCTTACTATAACTCTGAAGCATTTATTTGGGCTGCAGTTTCTGAGGCTGGTAACTCTAATGAACTTATCCTCTGCAGCAGAAGTAACTCTGAAGTCCTCATGAGAGCCAGTTTCATCATACTGCTTGATGGTTTTTGCGACTGCACTTGAAGAAACTTTCAAAGTCCTTGGAACTTTTCCAGATTGACTTACCTTCATGTCTTAAAATAAGGATGGACTGTCGTTTCTCTTTGCTTATTTGAGCTGTTCTAGCCATAATATGGACTTGGTCTTTTATCAAATAGGGCTATCTTCTGTATACCACCCCTACCTTGTCAGAACACAACTGATTGGCTCAATCGCATTAAGAAGGAAATAAATTCCAGAAATGAACTTTTAACAAGGCACAGGTGTTAATTGAAATGTATTCCAGGTGACTACCTCATGATGCTGGTTGAGAGAATGCCAAGAGTGTGCAAAGCTGTCATGAAGGTAAAGGGTGGCTACTTTGAAGAATCTCAAATATAAAATATATTTTGATTTGTTTAACGCTTTTTTGGTTACTACAAAAGTGATAACTAAGTGGCTCGGGGAACAAAACATCGATATTTTGGGTCCATGGCCAGGAAACTCCCCAGACCTTAATCCCATTGAGAACTTGTGGTCAATCCTCAAGAGGCGGGTGGACAAACAAAACCCCACAAATTCTGACAAACTCCAAGCATTGATTATGCAAGAATGGGCTGCCATCAGTCAGGATGTGGCCCAGAAGTTAATTGACAGCATACCAGGGCGGATTGCAGAGGTCTTGAAAAAGAAGGGTCAACACTGCAAATATTGACTCTTTGCATCAACTTCATGTAATTGTCAATAAAAGCCTTTGACACTTATGAAATGCTTGTAATTATACTTCAGTATTCCATAGTAACATCTGACAAAAATATCTAAAGACACTGAAGCAGCAAACTTTGTGAAAATGTATATTTGTGTCATTCTCAAAACTTTTGGCCACGACTGTACTATTCATCTTTCTTTTGTCACATACTCAAGCGGGACACAAACAAGCAGGCAGCTGAGTCCTGTTTTACCACCTGAGTAAGTACTATTTAGGACACAAGTATGGGTAATCGGACACGGCCACACACACACACACACACACACACACACACACACACACACACACACACACACACACACACACACACACACACACACACACACACACACACACACACTTCATTCTGACTCTACACAAACAGACTCATATACAATCATCAAATACACTGCTGCTAGTCTGTTTATCATATTTCCTGATGCCTATTCATACAAGTGCCTTCAGAAAGTATTCACACCTCTTTACTTTTTCCAAATGTTGTTGTGTTACAAAGTGGGAGTCCATGCAACCTATTGTGTAACGTGTTAAAGGAAAACTCCATCCAAAAACTATATTCTGGTATTTGTTTGTCCATTATCCATTGTTGACATAGTCCTAAACGTTTTGAAAGATATGTAACTTTCAAAATACAGGAAGCATCCCCGTATGATGCATTTTAATTATATGCAACTTATTATGTGACATGTTAAGCACATTTTTACTCCTGAACTTATTTAGGCTTGTCATAAGAAAGTGGTTGAATAGTTATTGACTCAAAACACTACAACTTTACATTTTTTTATTACATTTTAAATATTTAAAAAACATAATTCCACTTTGAAATTATGGGGTATAGTGGGTAGGCCAGTGACAAAAAAAATAATCACAATTGAATCCATTTTAAATTCAGGCTGTAACAACAACATTTGGAAAAAGTCAAGGGGCGTGAATCATTTCTGAAGGCACTCTATCTACCACTACCACTCCAGTATACCTGCACATTGTAAATAAGGTATAGGCACTGACCATGGAACTGACTCTGTATATAGCTTATCTACTTCCTCATGTTCTTCTTACTTCTACTTCTCATGTGCACTATGGATATTAGTTACTGCATTGTTGGGCAAGAGATTGCAAGAAAGTGTACAATAAAACTTGAAAGTTGACCAACAGCAGAACAGCAGATAGCTTGTTGGAGAGGATGCTACATACAGTCTGACCAACCTTGTGACATATCTCAGTCTTGACTTCCTTCAGGGCCCGGTCGGAAAACACACAACCACAGGTACGCAGAAAACAGAACCTGAGAGACAAGATCACACATAAGGGTTAAGGTTGTCATGCAACAAACCTCTATTGTCCCCTTTTACTCTGTCTACCTGCCCGTCTCCTTATTTCTATTCCTATCCAGAAGGAGATCAGAATTATATTCTCCTTAAAAAAATGATTAAAGAAAGTGACAATGCTCAAATAGTGGAGTGGCTCACGTTATCACTCAATCTCATCTTTAGCACTGAGTCCTACTGCACATACCCTGGTCCCAGATCTGTGTGTGCTCTTGCCAACTCCGTTACTGTCATTGTGAAGTAATGCAGACACTCAGGGTAGAGGCAACTGCACTAGACTCAGTGCCAGTACTCCGTAAGATGCAGATATTGTGAGATGACACTTTGAGACCAAACTGCACCCATCTACGCTTCTCATTGAAACCCATTGATAAGATGGTGAGAAGTTGACGAGATGCTAGTATCTAGGGTCCTATACATTAGTGCACACCGTAGCAAAACATTTTGCAAAGGAGAACAAGCCTTACTAATTGGACAAATTTAGGTAGGTCCCTGAGAGTGATGAAGAAATCCATGAGGAATAACGTGCACGCACACAGTACCTATGTTTGCCATTCATCTCCAGGCCCACCACAGGACAGATGAACATGGCACAGTGCATGTCCTCGTAGCGGTCCCCTTTGGTGTTCCTCCGCTCGCCTTCCCAGGCTGGGTTGTCAGTCAGGTTCAGCTCCTTTATATCCTGTGGAATGACACACACACACCATAATATTATGGGTTATTATTTCATTTCATTCCCTTTAGATAATGCAATGATATTAGGGCTGGGAATTGCCAGGGACCTCACAATAAGAGATTATCACGATACTTATGTAGCGATACGATATGTATTGCGATTATCATGATTCTATATGTATTGTAATTTGGTACTGAGATTTTATTGCAAAGTGATGTTCCAAACATATTGCTCACTATATGTCTGCTGCGGAAATACAAGAGAGCACGAGAAAACGAGTTCTGCTCAATCAGGGAAATAAAAGTGCAGGAAAGATGTTGGCTCGCTATTACAAAAGAAGATGTAGAACAAGATACAGGTGTGGCCACGGATAATTACCATACCTTAATGCCACGAAGGTGTGATACAACCTCGCTGTTGGGTCTATCTGCGGATTTATCCAGAAGGAACTCAATCACGGCATCTTTGTTATAAAGTCTGTAAACCAGAATAACATTTTGATTACGGAATACATGTGTGTTAGTTCTATCTAATAGACCTGTTTTGACCAAAATTTGAGAACTGTTAAATGTTAAATCTTGGCCCCTGACCATTTCCTGTTGCATGGGGCAAGATTTTTGATTTTATTTAACCTTTATTTAACTAGGCAAGTCAGTTAAGAACAAATTCTTATTTACTACTACTACTGTATACTGACAGGGCTAGCTTGCCAGTAGATGGTGAGCAATTGTGGGAGGTGTGATGCCTTGCTCATGGGCATAGTGGTAGCAGATGGTACATGGTATCAATGACCAGCAGCCTTCCAGTTGCCAGTTCAGTTCCATTCCCATATTTGTGTTGCCCCAGTCCGGGTCTTAAACCATCAACCTTCCAGTTGCTGGTCTGCCTCGCCAACCTCTGTTTCTCAATCCTGGTCCTGGGGACCCAAAGGTGTGCACATTCTTGTTTTTGTCCTAAGACTACACAACTGATTCAAATTATCAATGTATCAAGCTTTGATGATTTGAATTAGGTGTGTAGTGCTATTGCAAAAAGTAAAATGTGCAACCCTTTGCGACTCTAGGACCAGGAAACACTGCTCTACAGGACCAATAAATGAGTGTGGTGCATAACTACAATGGTTTCTGCCCAGGATGACTCTATGCCCACAATTGTTCTCCACCCAGGGGTGCTGCACTGCAGGCAGTTGGGAAAAACAGAAGACATATTTCCGTTCTAACCAACGGACAATAAAGTATCTATTCTCTCCATGACGATGTCACAAGATGACTCATTGCACATCTCTACACCCACAACACTGTTGCGAATGTCTTTTACAATAACTACTTTGAGTATTATTGTGAATTACTTGTTTATTGTGAAAGAATAATATTGTGAGAGACTAAAATATTGCATTATAACATGTTTACTTTGCCAACAAATGAGAGAGTTGAAATGAGAGAGCTAAAATGACACCTTTGAACTTGAGATGGGTTAATGGAATACTAAGTGAAATCTGGACACTGACAGGGCTAGAACATCTTACATGTAGCCAAATATAAAATGAACTCCTGCAGAATTAAGTATTTCTTCCAGGATAATGATACACCAAATGTTATTTTTGTCTCAGGAAAAGTGGAGCAATATGGCAAGATGTATTTCTTACAGTATCTCAAGCAAAAGCGAATATGCATTCATTCAGTCAGCTCTATAAGGAAATAAGAAAACAGGAAACTGCTCACCCAGAAGCAGCGCTACTTGTCCCCTCTGGGGATTTTAATGCAGGGAAACTTAAATCAGTTTTACCTTATTTCTATCAGCATGTTAAATGCGCAACCAGAGGGGAAAAAAATTCTAGATCCCCTTCAGTCCACACACAGAGACGTGTACAAAGCTTACCCTCGCCCTCCATTTGGCAAATCTGACCATAATTCTATCCTCCTGATTCTTGCTTACAAGAAAAAACTAAAGCAGGAAGCACCAGTGACTTAGTCTATAAAAAAGTGGTCAGATTAAACAGATGCTAAACTACAGGACTGTTTTGCTAGCACAGACTGGAATACGTTCCGGGATTCTCCCGATGGCATTGAGGAGTACTCCACATGATTGTGGAGTACAGGAAAAGGAGGACCGAGCACGCCCCCATTCTCATCGACAGTGCTGCAGTGGAGCAGGTTGAGAGTTCAAGTTCCTTGGTGTCCACATCACCAACAAACTAGAATAGTCCAAACACACCAAGTCGGTCGTGAAGAGGGCATGACAAAAACTATTCCCCCTCAGGAGACTGAAAGGATTTGGCATGGGTCCTCAAAAGGTTCTACAGCTGCAACATCGAGAGCATCCTAACTGGTTGAATCACTGGCTGGTACGGCAACTGCTCGGCCTCCGACCGCAAGGCACTGTAATGCGCACAGGCCAGTACATCACTGAGGCTAAGCTGCCTGCTATCCAGGACCTCTACACCAGGCGGTGTCAGAGGAAGGCCCTAAAAATTGTCAAAGACCCCAGCCACCCCAGTCATAGACTGTTCTCCCTGCTACCGCATGGCAAGCGGTACCGGAGTGCCAAGTCTAGGACCAAAAGTCTTCTCAACAGCTTTTACCCCCAAGCCATAATACTCCTGAACAGGTTATCAAATGGCTACCCAGACTATTTGCATTGTGTCCCGCCACCCCCCTCTTTTACGCTGCTGCTACTCTCTGTTTATCATCTATACATAGTCACTTTAACTATACCTACATGTACATATTACCTCAATTAGCCCGACTAACCGGTGCCCCCGAACATTGACTCTGTACCGGTACCACCTGTATATAGCCTCGCTACTGTTGTTTTCACTGTTTTTTTGTTAGTTTTTTTTTCCTTTACTTATCTATTGTTTACCTAATACCTATTTTTTACATAAAAATTGCACTGTTGGTTAGGGATTGTAAGTAAGCATTTCATTGTAAGGTCTACACCTGTTGTTTTCAGCACACGTGACAAATAAACTTTGATTTGATATGTCTGGGTATCTTATTCAGTGATTGAACCTTTTATATAACAGCTGTCAATATTTTAACGAAGGAAAATATGCATCAATGAAGAAGTGAATTCTTAACAGAAACATTCATTTTCATTTTTATTGCTTTTAATCTGATAGTCACGCAGTCAATTTATGCTACAATTTGCCAGTCGCTACTAATACCACTACTATTGAAGTAATTACTACCACGATAATCCATCCGCCTGACAGGTGTGGCATATCAAGAAACTGATTCAACAGCATGATCATTACACAGGCCCACCTTGTGCTGGGGGCAATAAAAGGCCACTTTGAAATGTGCAGTTTGGTCACACAACGCCACAGATGTCTCAAGTTGAGGGAGCGTGCAATCGGCATGCTGACTGCAGGAATGTCCACCAGAGCTGTTGCCAGAAAATTGAATGTTCATATCTCTACCATATGCCACCTTCAATGTCGTTTTAGAGAATTTGGCAGTACGTCCAATCTGCCTCTCAACGGCAGACCACGCGTAATAACACCAGCCAAGGACCTCCACACCTGACTTCTTCACCTGCAGGATCATCTGAGACCAGCTGATGAAAACTGAGAAGTATTTATGTCTGCAATAAAGCCCTTTTGTGGGGAAAAACTCATTCTGATTGGCTGGGCCAGGCTCCCCAGTGGGTGAGTCTGGCTCCCCAGTGGGTGAGTCTGGCTCCCCAGTGGGTGAGTCTGGCTCCCCAGTGGGTGAGTCTGGCTCCCCAGTGGGTGAGTCTGGCTCCCCAGTGGGTGAGTCTGGCTCCCCAGTGGGTGAGTCTGGCTCCCCAGTGGGTGAGTCTGGCTCCGTGACCAAACTGCACTGGGCCTATGCCCTATCAGGCCCACCCAGTTATGTAAAATCCATAGATTAAGGCCTACTGAATTTATTTCAATTGACTGATTTCCTTATAAAACTGTAACTCAGTAAAATTGTTGAAATTGTGGTTATATTTTTGTTCAGTGTAAATACATAAGTGTCACACCAGCTATATGACTAGTACACAACAACGGAGATGTCATTTATAGATCGGCAGGTAAGGGTGCTCTCAAGCGACTAGATGTCCTTTACCATTCGGCCATCAGATTTGCCACCAATGCTCCTTATAGGACACATCACTGCACCCTATAATCCTCTGTAAACTGGTCATCTCTGTATACCTGTCGCAAGACCCACTGGTTTATGCTTATTTATAAAACCCTCTTAGGCCTCACTCCCCCCATCTGAGATATTTACTGCAGCCCTCCTCTTCCACATACACCTGTTCTGCCAGTCACATTCTGTTAAAAGGTCCCCAAAGCACACACATCCCTGGGTCCCTCATCTTTTCAGTTCGCTGCAGCTAGCGATTGGAACGAGCTGCAACAAACACTCAAACTGGACAGTTGTATCTCAATCTCTTCATTCAAAGACTAAATCATGGACACTCTTACTGACAGTTGTGGCTGCTTTGCGTGATGTATTGTTGTCGCTACATTCTTGCCCTTTGTGCTGTTGTCTGTGCCCAATAATGTTTGTACCATGTTTTGTGCTGCTGCCATGTTGTGTTGCTGCCATGCTATGTTGTTGTCTTGGGTCTCTCTTTATGTAGTGTTGACTCTTGTCCCCGCAGGAGGCCTTTTGGTAGGCCATCATTGTAAATACGAATTTGTTCTTAACTGACTTGCCTAGTTAAACAAAGGTAAAATAAATAAAATAAAAAACAAACTGATATAAATAATCCTCACCTTCCCAGATCACAAGTAACAATAGGGCGCCGGAGTTTCTCCGTGCTGAGAGCACAATACTTCCACCGAGCAGCAAGCGCTGCATTTTTGTCAACCTTGAGTGGAGAGATTCACACTTTCAACTTAGTTCATGCCCACTGCTGTTACGTTGTATTTGGTTATATCTTAAATACTTCGTCGCTAGCTAAATACCGTTAGTGAAAGGGGACAACCAAGGAAGGAATTGTTACAGTAACTCTGATTGAGATGCAGGACCACTGCACTACCACCTGTGCCATAATGCTCCGTATTAACTAGCTAATTACACAACCATGTCAAAGTATCTCATCAACTATGATGAATGTTGATGGTTTGTTATTTCTGAAACTAGCATAACAGGCTAGCTAGCTAGCTAGCGGACTTTACGTGGGCATGGCGAGTTAGTAAGCGAACTAACTGATGAATAAAAGCAAGATAACTGTTTATATGTAACGTTATGTGGTACACTATCGCTTCTCATTTTTTTTTTTAACAAAACATCCATAACGTTAGCTAGCTCATATGCGTTAACTAACGTTAGCTAGTTTAAGCTAGCTAGCTATAAGGTTACCTTCTCAACTTTCTTTGGGCCTTTCACCAACTCATGCCTTTTAGGAATTGTTCCACCATCACATCCCATTTTGACAAAGAGCACAAAAAGTGATTTCTTGGAATGGCCTGATAATTTTGCACGGAGAAAATCCAAAAAGGCTGGTTGTAAATAAACAAAGAATATTCAAAGAACATCTCTCAATGTTCCACAAATTTAGATGTCGCTCTCTAGTGTTCAGAAATAGGTTTGCCTGTTATAATATTTTCCAGTAATGACCACCAGGGAGCAGCATATAGGTTTTTACTACGACTTCAACTAGTTCAAAAACTTTGTCAAGAGGAAATTATACCAAAATAAGATGAATAGCTATGCTATTGTTAAAAAAAAAAGGCATTTAAGTTTACATTGTTTTCCAAAATATGTTGTAAGAATTGCAAATTTTTTGCAAGCTTCTTTCTTGCACTTAAACTACAAGACGTGTTCCCAAATAAACAAATTAATATGAATATTTCATCAGGTCACTTCTAACGCAATACTTAGAACTTTACAGATCTCCAGCATTCGATTGTAACTAGAAAAATTACATTTCCTGAAGAAAATGTGGTTTGCTTGCTCCTTTTGAGGTGTTTTTCATGGTAATTAAAGAAGTAGTAGTGGTAGTGGTAGGGACGGTGTTAGAAATTGTAGTAAAAGGGTTGTCATAGGCTATGGGTTAGTCATAGTGACCTATTTTGGGATGGTTTGTAGGTGTGGAGTTATTATAGTGGGTTATAGAGGGCTAGTAGTAATGGTAGTGGTACTATAGTAGTTGTTACTGTATCAGTAGTGGTGGTGGTGGTAGTAGTAGTAGTAATGGTAGTTACTTCAATAGTAGGTATTAGTAACAACTGTGGTAAATTGAAGATTTATTGAAGCAATCTTAGTTGAGTCAGTCTGTACACCCTGGACCAGAGCTAGTTATTGAGGACCAGAGCTAGATCAATGCTACTAGCTACAGGCTGGACAAGAGCAGGACCAGTACCAACCAGCGCTAGCTAGCTACTAGTGTAACAGTGTAGGTTCCGTCCCTCTCTTCACCCCAACCTTGGCTCGAACCAGGGACCCTTGCACACATCAACAACTGACACCCCACGAAGCATCGTTACCCATCGCGCCACAAAAAGCCGCGGCCCTTGCAACGCAAGGGGCAACCCTACTTCAAGTCTCAGAGCGAGTGACGTCACCGATTGAAACGCTATTAGCGCGCACCACCGCTAACTAACTAGCCATTTCACATCGGTTACACTAGCTACGTCCTGGACCAGAGCTAGTGCGGACCAGAGATAGCTATGTACTAGCTACACCCTGGACCAGAGCTAGTGGTAGTGGTAGTCACAGCAGTAGTAATGGTAATAGCAGTAATTGTAGTAACAGGGTTGTCATAGGCTATGGGTTAGTTATAGTGAGTTATTTTGGGGTGGTTTGTAGGTTTGGAGTTATTATAGCAGGTTATACAGTAGTTGGTTAGTATAGTAGGCTAGAGTGAGTACTACAGAATGTGTTTTTAAGCTTTATAATTGTTTTAGTTTGAACATTCTGAAAGTTCTGTGACAGTGATTTCAGTTTGTAATGTTGAAGCCTGCATTCCACCATTGAAATGAATGAGGATACAACAAGCTATATAGTTTATGAAATATGAATGGTAGCGAAAAGCTTTGTTGAAGCAATCTATGTTGAGTCAGTCTGCACATTTTAACTTTGGGGTGGTGTTTGTAACAGGAACGGTTCAACATCAGTGGCAAATCCACATTTGCCTTTGAAGTCGATGGAGTTTTTATGCCCGCATTCCGTCATTGAAATGAATTGGGATACAAAAAAGGTCAATCGTTTATAAAGTATAAATAGTATCAACCAGAATGCGAATTATACCGTGACATTCAAGGGCGGGGGGTCTTTAACTTTCCACGGGTTTGCGCCATAACATAACCATGTTAATTTTGTAACATTTCATTAGGAATCAAACCCAATTCACTAATTTGGCCATTTTTCCCGCCATTTCTGGGCATTTTTTTCATAAAATGTCAAAACACAATGGCCACAACTCACAAATTAGCAAGCCTCTTGGGCTCACCGGACACTGACATGGACTCTGACCCCCAACTTAGCCAAGATAATGGCGGCTATCAATAAGTCTGAACAGACTATGCTGGCTAAGTTGGAGTCACTATCCACTGACCTATCCACATAAATAGCCACTCTCGCCACTGAGGTCAACACAAAGATTGGCTCTACAAGACGTGGCGAAACAGGACACCCGATCATAGTCTGCCGATGGAAAAACGTATGTGCTATGGCTTTACACCCACTGCTATATTGTGATAAGAGTTACCTGTCTAACAGAACACAGATGGTGTTCTTTAAAGGAAGCCTCTCCAACATAATAAAATAGAATAAGGAATTCCCCAAGGCAGCTGTCTAGGCCCCCTACTTTTTTCAATCTTTACTAATGACATGACTTTGAGTAAAGCCAGTGTGTCTATGTATGTGGTTGACTCAACACTTTACATATCAGCTACCACAGCAAGTGAAATCACTGCAACACTTAACAAAGAGCTGCCGTTAGTTTCAGAATGGGTGGCAAGGAATACATTTGTCCTAAATATTTATAAAACTAAAAGCATTGTATTTGGGACAAATCATTCACTAAACCTTAAACCTCAACTAAATCTTGTAATAAATCATGTGGAAATTCAGGAAATTGAGGTGACTAAACTGCTTGGAGTAACCCTGTATTGTAAACTGTCATGGTCAAATCATGCTGATGCAACAGTAGCTAAGATGGGGAGAAGTCTGTCCATAATAAAGCACTGCTCTAAACAGCAGGTCCTACATGCCCTAGTTTTGTCACACCTGGACTACTGTTCAGTCATGTGGTCAGGTACCACAAAGAGGTACCTCGGAAAATTACAATTGGCTCAGAACAGGGCAGCACGGCTGGCCCTTAAATGTACACGGAAAGCTAACATTAATAATATGTATGTAAATCTCTTGTAGCTCAAAGTGGAGGAGAGGTTGACTTCATCACTATTTGTTTTTGTAAGAAGTGTTGACATGCTGAGTGCACCGAGGTGTCTGTTTAAACTACTAGCACACAGCTCGGACACCCATGCGTTCCCCAGAAGACATGCCACCTGTAAGGGATGCGTACTGGCGGCAGAGAAGTCAGGCGCAGTAGAGCAAAAACTGTGTTTACAACGGTGCAGTTTAATAATAAAAACCACCGGAAACAGAACAATCAATCAATGGGTACAAAACCCGTCGCACACCAGACATTATGTGCACAAGCACTTACAATAAACAATTCCGGACAAGGACATGGGGGGGAACAGAGGGTTAAATACACAACATGTAATGATGGAATTGAAACCAGGTGTGTGGAAAGACAAGACAAAACAAATGGAAAATGAAAAGTAGATCGATGATGGTCAGAAGACCGGCGACGCCGACCGCCAAACGCTGCCCGAACAAGGAGAGGCACCGACTTTGGCGGAAGTCGAGACACCACCAAATGTCTCGTCACAATCCCCAAGTCAAGAACAGACTATGGGAGGTGCACAGTGCTACATAGAGCCATGGCTACATTCCACATCAGGTAACTGATGCAAGCAGTAGAATCAGATTTAAAAACAGACAAAACTACACCTTATGGAACAGCGGGGACTGTGAAGAGACACACACACAGGCACAGACACACATACACATGATAACACGCTCACTCTACACACACGTACAGATGGATTTTGTATTGTAGATACAGTGCATTCTAAAAGTATTCAGACCCCTTCCGTTTCTCCACATTTTGTTTTGTTACAGCCTTAATATAAAATGTATTAAATAAAACATTTCCCTCATCAATCTACACACAATACCCCATAATGACAAAGCGATAACAGGTTTTTAGAAATTCTTGCAAATGTATTATTACAAATAAAATACACAAATACCTTATTTACAGAAATATTCAGACCCTTTGCAATGAGACTCAAAATTGAGCTCAGGTACATCCTATTTCCATTGATCATCCTTGAGATGTTTCTACAACTTCATTGGAGTCCACCTGTGGTAAATTCAATCGATTGGACATAATTTGGAAAGGCACATGTGTCTATTTAAGATCCCACAGTTAACAGTGCATGTCCGAGCAAAAACCATGCCATTAGGTCAAAGGAATTGTCCGTAGAGCTCTGAGACAGGATTGTGTCGAGGTACAGATCTGGGGAAGGCTACCAAAACATTTCTGCAGCATTGAAGGTCCCAAGAACACAGTGGCCTCCAGAATTCTTAAATGGAAGAAGTTTGAAACCACCAAGACTCTTCCTAGAGCTGTCCGCCCGGCCAAACTGAGCAATCGGAGGAGAAGGGCCTTGGTCAGGGAGGTGACCAAGAACCCGATGGTCACACTGACAAAGCTCTAGAGTTCCTCTGTGGAGATAGGAGAACCTTCCAGAAGGACAACCATCTCTGCAGCACTCCACCAATCAGGCCTTTGTGGCCAGACGGAAGCCACTCCTCAGTAAAAGACACATGACAGCCCACTTGCAGTTTGCCAAAATGCATCTAAAGACTCTCAGACCATGAGAAAAAAGATTATCTGGTCTGATGAAACCAAGATTGAACTCTTTGGCCTGAATGCCAAGCATCACATCTGGAGGAAACCTGGCACCATCCCTACGGTGAAGCATGGTGGTGGCAGCATCATGCTGTGGGGATGTTTTTCAGCGGCAAGGACTGGGAGACAAGTCAGAATCGAGGGAAAGATGAACGGAGCAAAGTACAGAGAGATCCTTGATGGAAGCCTGCTCCAGAGCACTCAGGACCTCAGACTGGGGTGAAGGTTCCCCTTAAACAGGACAATGACCCTAAGCACACAGCCAAGACAGCACAGGAGTGGCTTCGGGACAAGCCTCTGAATGTCCTTTAGTGGCCCAGCCAGAGCCCGCACTTGAACCCGATCAACCATCTCTGGAGAGCCCTGAAAATAGCTGTTCAGCGACACTCCCCACCCAATCTGACAGAGCTTGAGAGGATCTGCAGAGAAGAATGGGAGAAACTCCCCAAATAGAGGTGTGCCAAGCTTGTAGCATCATGCCCAAGAAGACTCAAGACTGTAATCGCTGCCAAAGTTTCTTCAACAAAGTACTGAGTACAGTGTCTGAATACTTAAGTAATTGTTATATTTCAGTATATATATTTTTTATAAATTGGCAAACATTTCTAAAAACCTGTTTTTGCTTTGTCATTATGGGGTATTGTGTGTAGATTAGAAAGTTAGAAAGTTAGAAACCAATATACACAGGCAGAAAAGCCAAGGCTATCTTTTTCAAGCAGAAATTTGCTTCCTGCAACACAAACTCAAAAAAGTTCTGGAACATTGTAAAGTCCATGAAGAATAAGAGCACCTCCTCCCAGCTGCCCACTGCACTGAGGATAGGAAACTCTGTCACCACCGATAAATCCACTATAATTGAGAATTTCAATAAGCATTTTACTACGGCTGGCCATGCTTTCCACCTGGCCACCCCTACCCCGGTCAACAGCACTGCACCAGAGCCGGTCATGGGTGCACCTCAGCCACGCTCAAGGTCCTAAACGATATCTTAACCGCCATCGATAAGAAACAGTACTGTGCAGCCGTATTCATTAACCTGGCCAAGGCTTTCGACTCTGTCAATCACCACATCCTCATCGGCAGACTCAACAGCCTTGGTTTCTCAAATGATTGCCTCGACTGGTTCACCAACTACTTCTCCGACAGAGCTCAGAGTGTGAAATCGGAGGGCCTGTTGTCCGGGCCTCTGGCAGTCTCTATGGGGGTGCCACAGGGTTCAATTCTTGGGCGACTCTCTTCTCTGTATATATCAATGATGTCGCTCTTGCTGCTGGTGAGTCTCTGATCCACTTCTACGCAGACGACACCATTCTGTATACTTCTGGCCCTTCTTTGGACACTGTGTTAATAACCCTCCAGACGAGCTTCAATGCCATACAACTCTCCTTCCGTGGCCTACAACTGCTCTTAAATACAAGTAAAACTAAATGCATGCTCTTCAACCGATCGCTGCCTGCACCTACCCGCCCATCCAGCATCACTACTCTAGACGGTTCTGACTTAGAATATGTGGACAACTACAAATACCTAGGTGTCTGGTTAGACTGTAAACTCTCCTTCCAGACTCACATAAAACATCTCCAATCCAAAGTTAAATCTAGAATTGGCTTCCTATTTCGCAACAAAGCATCCTTCACTCACGCTGCCAAACATACCCTCGTAAAACTGACCATCTTACCGATCCTCGACTTTGGCGATGTCATTAACAAACACCCTACTCAACAAATTGGATGCAGTCTATCACAGTGCCATCCGTTTTGTCACCAAAGCCCCATATACTACACACCACTGCGACCTGTACGCTCTCGTTGGCTGGCCCTCGCTTCATACTCGTCGCCAAACCCACTGGCTCCAGATCATCTATAAGACCCTGCTAGGTAAAGTCCCGCCTTATCTCTGCTCGCTGGTGACCGTAGCTGCACCCACCCGTAGCACGTGTTCCAGCAGGTATAACTGACTTGTCACCCCCAAAGCCAATTCCTCCTTTGGCCGCCTCTCCTTCCAGTTCTCTGCTGCCAATGACTGGAACGAATTACAAAAATCTCTGAAACTGGAAACACTTATCTCCCTCACTAGCTTTAAGCACCAGCTGTCAGAGCAGCTCACAGATCACTACACCTGTACATAGCCCATCTATAAATAGCCCAAACAACTACTTCTTCCCTTACTGTATTTATTTATTTATCTTGCTCCTTTGCACCCCAGTATTTCTACTTTACACACTCATCTAGTGTAAAATCTACCATTCCAGTGTTTTAATTGCTATATTGTATTTACTTCGCCACCATGGCCTATTTATTGCCTTTACCTCCCTTATCTCACCTCATTTGCTCACATTGTATATAGACTTACTTTTCTACTGTATTATTGACTGTATGTTTGTTTTACTCCATGTGTAACTCTGTGTTGTTATATGTGTCGAACTGCTTTGCTTTATCTTGGCCAGGTCGCAGTTGTAAATGAGAACTTGTTCTCAACTTGCCTACCTGGTTAAATAAAGGTGAAATAAATAAAATAAAATAAATAAATAATAGATTGATGAGAAAAAAAAACTATTTAATCAATTTTAGAATAAGGCTGTAACGTAACAAAATGTAGAAAAAGTCAAGGGGTCTGAATACTTTACGAAGGCACTGTATAATACTCTGTATATACTTTACCAACAATGACGAGACAGCCGACAGGGAAGAGGGGAGGGCCCTGGTGGAGTGGTGCCAGGAAAATAACTTCTCCCTCAATGTCAACCAAACTAAGGAGCTGATTCTGGACTTCAGTAGAGAGCAGAGGGAGCATGCCAACATCTACATCGACGGGACCACAGTGGAGAATGTGAAAAGCTTCAAGTTCCTCGGCATACACATCGCTGACATCTGAAATGGTCCACCCACATACACAGTGTGATGAAGAAGGCGCAACAGCTCCTCTTCAACCTCAGGAGACTGAAGAAATTCGGCGTGGCCCCTAAGACCCTCACAAACTTTTACAGATGCACCATTGAGAGCATCCTGTCGGGCTGTATCCTCGCCTGTTACGGCAACTGCACCGCCCACAACCACAGGTTTCTCTAGAGGGTGGTGCAGTCTGCCCAAAGCATTACCGGAGGCACACTGCCTGCCCTCCTGGACACCTACAGCACTCAAATAACAGCCTGTTCACCCACTATCATCCAGATGGCGAGGTCAGTACAAGTGCATCAAAGCTGGGACCGAGAAACTAAAAAACAGCTTCTATCTCAAGGCCATCTGACTGTTAAATAACCATCCAGCCAGCCATCCTCCACCCAGCACCCTGCCCTGAACTTAGTAACTTTCACTAGCCGGCTACAACCCGGTTACTCAACCCTACACCTTAGAGGCTGCTGTCCTATGTACATAGACATGGAATCACTGGTCAATTTAATAATGGAACACTGGTCACTTTAATAATTTTTACATACTGTTTTATTCATTTCATGTGTTTATACTGTATTCTTCTGTATTTTAGTCAATGCCACTCTGACATTGCTCATCCTATTATTTATATATTTCTTAATTCCATTCTTTTACTTTTAGATTTGTCTGTATTGTTGTGAATTGTTAGATACTACTGAACTGTTGGATTTTGATCACACAGAATTCATTCACAGAATTCTCAAGATACCAAACAATAAAGACACCACTTTATTCAGTTTCAATATTTTAATATCTTTAATATCATAATCTTCTCACACAAAACACAAATATGGGGAAAAATGTACATTACGTGAGACAAATTCAATAATTCTAATTCAACATTTTAAAGGAAAACAATTGTTTGAAGTAAGGTACTGTATATCAAGGTAGACCTATTTGTTGAATTAGACCTGTTGTCTGTGTTTGTGGTTTAATAACTATAGGATAGACTACCAAATACTGATGCCCTAAAGAGATTTATGATTGAGCTTATTAATAATGTCAATATTTTCTTGAATCTATGATAACCATGGATAAGAATGAGAAAATAATGTTATTGCTGAAATCATTTATTTACCTTGTGGTGCTATGGTGTATCTTTCAGCGTGGACACCGAATGACACGGTCATATGCCAATGCTTTCATTGGCTTGGAACAAGACTACATTCTAACTCTGTGTGCCATGTGGAGATATTCGGTGATAAATACCTCTATTCTCCAGAATCTAATAACATCTCTCTATGGGTTTATGAGATAGATGTGTGGGAGCCAATCGGCAGTATTGGATCAACCTCCGCCATACAGTTCCTCCTAAAGGACCTGAAAGACGAGGCCGTCAAGCCCATTGCTGAAACAGCTTCAAGTGGCCTGATTCAGGATCTAAACATGGGCTGTCATGCCCATTGTCGTGTCTTTACTATCATTAAATGTGAAGACTGTTATTTTATCAAATCAATTCTCTATGTGTAATTATTATTACATGATTAAACTAATCATGTAAACTTAATTAAGTAAGAAGTCGGTGCACCACGGGAAAATGTTGATTTACAGAGCTATAATTTTCCAAATATAGCTCTTCAGATATTTTAATATCTAATAGATTAGTCATAGCATAAATTATGAATCAGTGATATACAAATTGTCTTAATTATTTATTTACAAACTAATCAAAACACAGAAATACATAAAAACACACACAAGTAGTTCAGACATTGGGTTGCTATATGATACAAAGAAAAGTCCCTGGCGGACGAAACTGATATGACAGCTTGGTAGACAAAGAAAAGGGGTGTGGCAGTTCAAGAGCGAGAAACTCATAGAGGATTACTACACTCATAGAAATTGCTAATACTTTACACGAATGACCGCTCATTTGAAAATAAATTGCAATTTACATATTTACGAGTATTTCTTGCTGTCTCTCTCTGTGGTAACCGGTCCATCTGTTGGAGAGAGTCGGCAGAAAAGTCTCTGGCTGCGTTTACCAGAAGATCAAAGTCGTAGGTGGTTGTAGGTGGTTAGAATGGATACTTCAGAGTATCATCCGGAAATGTTCTAATAGAATTGATGCTTCGGCGGTTGTTGGTATTCTCATTCTAGGTTTACGTAAGTTCTAGCTGCAGACTAGTAATTAGTGTCGTCTAGAATTTGCTCCTTCTGCAGTGAATCAATAGTCTCAGAGTTGAACCATTTCCAGCCGTGTAGCCAATGCTCCACGTGGGATGGTTTTCTAGTCTTACAGTTTGTAGATTTCTTAACCATTCAAGACGTCCATCTTAACATGGGTCTCTTTGGTTTGTTGTAGTTTAAACCATTTCACACACCAGCGTCGCCCGGCATGTTTTGGTCTGGTGTGAATTTCTTCAGGAGTGGTTTTATCCTCTGTCGAAGAAGGGGCGGTTCTATGACACCTAATGTGATGTCTGGGCTCATGGAGGTGTGGCCACTGACTAGTTCATCTTGATATGAAAATCCAGACTCTCATTAAGAAGGTTAATATCACATTACATCTTTTCACAAATAGTTTCATGTTTAATCACATACGTTTCAGATTTTTAGATGAATTTAGATGTAAACCTGACAGCTGGGAAATGTACACTTTAAGATATACTATTATGTGTGTTTCCTGTCCTCCATGAGATCGCCAAATGAAACACACTCGTCATAACTGTCCCCTAACTGTCCACGGACCATTCCCACATTCTCAAAAGTATAAATATTGTTTAATTCTCCCATTTTGGGGATTCAGGAGCTTTTCCAAGTTAAGTCCTTTGTTCTCTCTCTGTGCTCTGTCCCTCTCTTCCTGCATGACCTGGGGGAGAGAGTCTCTGCCAGGAATTTATGACCTGAGATAATAAAGCCTGGGTTGAGAGAGAGAGAGAGAGAGAGAGAGTTTATATTTGCTAGATCTAAGTTTTTATCTATTTTCAATAAACGTTTTTAAACAGGAGAAGTACCTTCCAGGATATAAAACAAGGATGAGCTGAGCGATGATACCTGCAAGAAGAAGTCCAAGGAGGCAGAGGGGAATGTAGACGTCCTCAACCAAGGGGGAAATGGACTTCCTTTCAACTGCATCTAATCACCCATCATGGTTCAGCCCTGTTTAGACAGCCTCACCTTTATGTTTATTGGAGAGACCCTCATGGTTCAGCCCACTGTTTAGAACACCTCACCTTGCTGGTGTCTGTCTGTCTGTCTGTCTGTCTGTCTGTCTGTCTGTCTGTCTGTCTGTCTGTCTGTCTGTCTGTCTGTCTGTCTGTCTGTCTGTCTGTCTGTCTGTCTGTCTGTCTGTCTGTCTGTCTGTCTGTCTGTCTGTCTGTCTGTCTGTCTGTCTGTCTGTCTGTCTGTCTGTCTGTCTGTCTGTCTGTGTACAAGGTGTTAAACATATTCCACAGGGATGCTGGCCCATTTTGACTCCAATGCTTAGCTGGATGTCCTTTGGGTGGTGCACCAGTCTTGATACACACAGGAAACTGTTGAGCGTGAAAAACCCAGCAGCGTTGCAGTTCTTGACACACTAAAAATGCAGCGTTGCAGTTCTTGACACACTCAAACCGGTGTGCCTGGCACCTACTACCATACCCCATTCAAAGGCACTTCAATCTTCAATCATTCACCCTCTGAATGGCACACATACACAATCCATTTCTCAATTGCCTGAAGGCTTAACAATTCTTCTTTGACCTGTCTCCTCCCCTTCATCTACACTGATTGGATATACCAGTGACATCATTCAGGGATCATAGCTTTCACCTGGTCAGTCTATGTCATGGAAAGTTCCTAATGTTTTGCACACTCAATGTATATCATATTACATATTTCTGTATTATTTATTATCAATTAATTTCTTTGTAACAATGTGCACAATAACCTTGTAAGAGGTTAGTTATGTTTTTCACTGAACTGTTTCGATCATGGATACCAAAAATTACTCTCACAAAAATAGACCTTTATTACGGCAATCATTAGTTAGGCATGAATGATAATACACTTTTACTTTTTACAGCTACTATATACAGCACCAGTCAAAAGTTTGGACACACCTACTCATTTAAGGGTCTTTCTTTATTTTTCCTATTTTCTACATTGTGGAATAATACTGAAGACATCAAAACTATGAAATAACACATATGGAATCATGTAGTAACCCAAAAAGTGTAAAACAAATACAAATAAAAATATATTTTCTATTTGAGATTCTTCAAAGTAGCCACCCTTCGCCTTGATGACAGCTTTGCACACTCTTGGCATTCTCTCAACCACCTTCATGAGGTAGTCTCCTGGAATGGATTTCAATGAACAGATGTGCCTTGTTAAAAGTTAATTTGTGGGATTTCTTTCCTTCTTAATGTGTTTAACCCAATCAGTTGTGTTGTGTTTTGGTACAGACCTGGATAGTAAGACAGAACTCTGCAGGATATCTCTGCAGTAGATTGCAACACCGCCCCCTTTGGCAGTTCTATCTTGGCGGAAAATGTTATAGCTAGGGATGGAAATTTCTGGGTTTTTGGTGATTTTCCTAAGCCAGGATACAGACACGGTTAAGACATCCGGGTTGGCAGAATGTGCTAAAGTAGTGAATAAAGCAAACTTAGGGAGTAGGCTTCTAATGTTAACATGCATGAAACCAAGACTTTTACGGTTACAGAAGTCAACAAATGAGAGCACATGGGGAGTAGGAGTGGAGCTAGGCACTGCAGGTCCTGGATGAACCACTACATCACCAGAGGAACAGAGGAGAATTAGGATAAGGGTACGGCTAAAGGCTAAAAGAACTTGCCGTCTAGCACGTTCGGAACAGAGAGTAAAAGGAGCAGTTTTCTGGGCACGATAGCATAGATTCATGGCATAATGTACAGACAAAGGTATGGTAGGAAGAGAGTACATTGGAGACACTCTAGACCCAAACTGCTACAGACCTATATCTATTCTACCCTGCCTTTCTAAGGTCTTTGAAAGCCAAGTTAACAAACAGATTACCAACAATTTCGAATCTCACCGTACCTTCTCCGCTATGCAATCTGGTTTCAGAGCTGGTCATGGGTGCACCTCAGCCACGCTCAAGGTCCTAAACGATATCATAACCGCCATTGATAAAAGACATTACTGTGTAGCTGTATTCATCGACCTGGCTTAGGCTTTCAGCTCTGTCAATCACAACATTCTTATTGGCAGACTCAACAGCCTTGGTTTCTCAAATGATTGCCTCGCTTGGTTCACCAACTACTTCTCCGATAGAGTTCAGTATGTCAAATAGGAGAGCCTGTTGTCCGGACCTCTGGCAGTCTCTATGGGGGTGCCACAGGGTTCAATTCTCAGGCCGACTCTCTTCTCTGTAAACATCAATGATGTCGCTCTTGCTGCTGGTGATTCTCTGATCCACCTCTATGCAGACGACACCATTCTGTATACCTCTGGCCCTTCTTTGGACACAATGTTAACTAACCTCCAGATGAGCTTCAATGCCATACAACTCTCCTTCCGTGGCCTACAACTGCTCTTAAATGCAAGTAAAACTAAATGCATGCTCTTCAACCGTTCGCTGCCCGCACCTGCCCACCCATCCAGCATCACTACTCTGGACGGTTCTGACTTAGAATATGTGGACAACTACAAATACCTAGGTGTCTGGTTAGACTGTAAACTCTCCTTCCAGACTCACATTAAACATCTCCAATCCAAAATGAAATCTAGAATCGGCTTCCTATTTCACAACAAAGCATCCTTCACTCATGCTGCCAAACATACCCTAGTAAAACTGACCATCCTACCAATCCTCGACTTCGGCGATGTAATTTACAAAATAGCCTCCAACACTCTACTCAACAAATTGGATGCAGTCTATCAGAGTGCCATCCATTTTGTCACCAAAGCCCCATATACTACCAACCATTGCGACCTGTATGCTCTCGTTGGCTGGCCCGCGCTTCATACTCGTCGCCAAACCCACTGGCTCCAGGTCATCTACAAGTCTCTGCTAGGTAAAGCCCCGCCTTATCTCAGCTCACTGGTGACCATAGCAGCACCCACCCGTAGCACGCGCTCCAGCAGGTATATCTCACTGGTCACCCCCAAAGCCAATTCTTCCTTTGGCCGCCTCTTCTTCCAGTTCTCTGCTGCCAATGACTGGAACGAACTGCAAATATCTCTGAAGCTGGAGACTCTTACCACCCTCACTAGCTTTAAGCACCAGCTTTCAGAGCAGCTCACAGATCTCTGCACCTGTACATAACTCATCTGTAAATAGCCCATCCAATTGACCTCATCCCCATACTGTATTTATTTATTTATTTATCTTGCTCCTTTGCACCCCAGTATCTCTACTTGCACATTCATCTTCTGCACACCCTACCATTCCAGTGTTTAATTGCTATATTGTAATTACTTCGCCACCATGGCCTATTTATTGCCTTACCTCTCTTATCCTACCTCATTTGCACATGCTGTATATAGATTTTTCTACTGTATTATGTGTGTTTGTTTATTCCATTTGTAACTCTGTGTTGTTGTATGTGTCAAACGGCTTTGCTTTATCTTGGCCAGGTCGCAGTTGCAAATGAGAACTTGTTCTCAACAAGCCTACCTGGTTAAATAAAGGTGAAATAAAAATTAAAATTAAAGGGGTGGTATACAGAAGATAGCCCTATTTTTAAAAAGACCAAGTCCTTATTATGGCAAGAACAGCTCGAATAAGCAAAGATAAATGACAGTCCATCATTACTTTAAGACCAAGAAGGCGAGTGATGGAGTGCTGCATCAGATGACCTGACTTCCACAATCACCCGACCTCAACCCAATTGAGATGGTTTGGGATGAAATGGCCTGCAGAGTGAAGGAAAAGCAGCCAACAAGTGCTCAGCATAGGTGGGAACTCCTTCAAGACTGTTGGAAAAGCTGGTTGACAGAATGCCAAGAGTGTGCAAAGCTGTCATCAAGGCAAACGGTGGCTACTTTGAAGAATCTAAAATCTAAAATATATTTTGATTTGTTTAACACTTTTTTGATTACTACATGATTCCATATGTGTTATTTCATATTTTTATGTGTTCACTATTATTCTACAATGTAGAAAATAGTAAACATTTAAAAATGCCCTTGAATGAGTAGGTGTGTCCAAACTTTTGACTGGTACTGTATATGCGAGTTCTCAAAGTATTATAATTTCAATGTATCATTATTTAGTGAACAACTTCTAAATTGGCTATGGGGAGGCTGAGAGGACAATATTCCTTTCTGTTCTCATGAATTTTTTCAATGCCACAAATTGGTGTGCAGATGGAGTTATTATAAAGAGTACCAAACGTCTCCAGAATGGACACAAAGGGTAATTACTGGACACGTGATGTTGAGGGATAAACCTAAGACAGAAACGGCTCTGGATAACCTCTTTCTTAATGTGCAAGTTATATTTTCCCTCCCACACTAAAAACCTTTAACAGTCTAAGCTGTTGGGGGGGTGGGGGGTCTACCAATTGAACATATGGAATTGTTTTAAGATGGTCCTATCATGGATCATTTAGCTATTTGATTATGAATTTTTGAACCCCTTTAGGTATAACAAATATATATTTAAGCATTATTTGATAAAATATTGAACTTGGCCTTTATTACACATAGAAACGCATTGAATAACATATTCATAAACGGCAACAACAAAAAAATACATAAATAAATCATTAGGAATAAGGTTTTGAAGTGTCTGTCCTATATCTAGGAGATATAAGAAACCTCAGGAAATATTTTTGTTTTTTGGGACACATATTTAACCACTTATTTTTGTTGGCACAAAACTACCTCCATACTTCCATTCATTTGCATGGGTTACCTTCAGATGAAGGTTTAATATCTATATATATCTCCATACTTCCATTCATTTGTATGGGTTACCTTTAGACGGGTCCCATGAGTCCCGTGGCACTCTACAGACATTTTCGTGAGAAGACCGATTTTTGGGATGTCTCATGGTCTGACAAACACCACTGTAGCGCGGCCACCTTCCACCGCAGATGCGAAAGGCTGACATAGGCTGATGCAAAAAAAATGATATCTCTATCTTAAACTGACAGATTTTGATGGGGATTTTTAATTATGTTACTTAGATTGACACACAGGTGCATCAATAGACTCTTAATTAAGTTGAGTAAAAGTAAAAGTCACCATAATAGTTTTAAGCAACAACACCTTAATTCAAAATAACTACTCCTTTTTTCTAGTTCAGAGGTTTCCAAACTGGTTCCCCACTTTAAAAAATACTTTGGATTTATTTCACGAAAATGGCAGGCCAAAAAGACAATGATGCACGAAAATCACATATCGATCACAAAATCGATATTATAACCTACTTTTACAATGCCATGTCACCAACAAATGTGCAATGTGTAGCCTACTCTCATATTAATCAATGTTTATATTTTCATGTGCAATTGATCTGACATTAGCTACCACTAGCTACATTAGCTAATAGGACAAATATAAACACCCACCAAATTATTATTATACCCTTTGTGTTTAGGCCTAATATTCTATTGGGGGTCTACTGAGACCTTTATCTATTTTTGTTTGGGGCCATGGGAGAAAACAAAGGTTTAGAGCCACTGCACTGCTTGATAATGTTTTCAGCCTGTTATTGACCGACTCATCCGTAAGTATAGTAGGTCTCAACACAGAAGTGGTAAGTGACATTAGACTTGCTCTTAGGCTTTTTGTCAGGGTGGTTCGAAGATAAAAGTTTCCTTGGAAGATAGCTCATTGAGTGCTATCAAGATCGGCTTCCTGTGCCTTCCAGCGTTAAGATTAGTTTACCATCGACGTCCTCGTTGGAGAGTGACCATTAGTTTGTGGAATGGTACCTTTGTGTAGACGTCTGCGGCCACATGATTGATTCGCTGTTTAGAAATGCAGGTCAGAAAAAAAACAAGATTTTAACTTAATATGGGGCAAGAAATAGATTTCTGGGGATTTCCTAGGTCACCATCGTAATGCAGTAATTTCTCGTTATGCAAAAATACTAAATAAAGGAATAGACAAACAAAGACATATGCTCCTCCATTATGTTGGCTGGTTCGATTAGGCCTTCCTGTAATTCAGAAATTGTGTTATGTGTCTTATTACATTTCCTTCTCTCACACACAGCTAAATGTTTTGAGGTATGGATTTTCATTAGGCAATGGAGTGCTCTCACTGTTAGTAAACTCTCTTTCGAAATACTGAAACTCCCTAGGCTGAAGCAAACCAAGCCTCCAAGCTTCATCCTGGTGTTCTACCACTGTGTTATTTACCCATTTACTTAGCTCTCAACCCACTGGGCAAAGACGTCAGATAAACCATCCAATTTTGGTTGATATTTGATTGAGCAGTCAGCAAACTTGAATTCAACCTGCAATAAATAGAACATTGAGACTTGTTGATTTCTGGTTAAAATTTGGGTTTAAATTGACAGAAAACTATGCAGGTTGATGACTTTTTGAAAATCCAACCAATTAGCTACATTCATGCAACAGGTGTTTGTTAATACATTGAACTGTACATACTGTAATAACAACAAAACTATCTTGAACCATGTTTTGCCCAGTGGGAAGCCACAATGTGACAGCGATGTACCAAACACTGATGTAAACAAAATGTAGCATATTTACAGCAGCACGTTAAAATTATTACGAGTCATTCACATCAAAATCAAGTGACATTTTCACATTGTTGTGATAGTACATCCCTGTGTAATGGTACAGTTATCAATGTTTCTATAGTCCATCCTCTGTGGCGATGTAATGTCATCATCAACTGCCCTGCAGTACTTCCCCTCAAACCCTGCAGTACCTCCACTCTAAATGTAAATGTAAGCCCTGATGGCTACAACAACAGATAACTGTGTGCTGCTATTAAGGTCACACACGGCTGCCACAGCCCCTGAACGTCCACGTCACCTCTGACCCCCCCAGCTGGCCTTGAACTGTGACTGTATGCATCTGAACCAGCCAGTGGCGGTTTAGACTGGGCAGGGCAACTTGTCAAATGCATTTAGTGTTTCTGATTGGGAAGGAATTACTCTGTTTGGATTGGCAAGCGCTGCCAGAACTAGACCCCAGTCCAGATACACATGCACACACACGAACCAAATACACAAACATACTACAGACAGTTCTAGACAGAGGGATACTTCAGCCAGTTCTAGACAGAGGGATACTTCAGCCAGTTCTAGACAGAGGGATACTTCAGCCAGTTCTAGACAGAGGGATACTTCAGCCAGTTCGTGTTAGAATAAAGTGAGGGTCTTTTGAAAAGCTTTTTCATGATTCTGTATGGGTACAAAGATGGTCTAGGATATGAGCTATCGTAAAATTCTGTTTTACTGTATTGCCCCTCTATAACTGTACAATTTATTGATGCGCTTACATTTCATAAGTGGAATATTTTAAATATCATACTTACAGTTCCTTCAGAAAGCGTTCATACCCCTTGACTTGTTCCACATTTTGTTGTCTTACAACCTGAATTAAAAATGGATTACATTTGTTTTCTTTTCTCACCAATCTACACACAATGCCCAACCCGTAATGACAAAGTGGAAACATGCTTTTAGAAATGTTAGTACATTTATTGAAAAGGAAATACAGAAATATCTCATTTACATACAGTGGGGGAAAAAAGTATTTAGTCAGCCACCAATTGTGCAAGTTCTCCCACTTAAAAAGATGAGAGAGGCCTGTAATTTTCATCATATGTACACTTCAACGATGACAGACAAAATGAGAAAAAAAATCCTGAAAATCACATTGTAGGATTTTTAATGAATTTATTTGCAAATTATGGTGGAAAATAAGTATTTGGTCAATAACAAAAGTCTATCTCAATACTTTGTTATATACCCTTTGTTGGCAATGACACAGGTCAAACGTTTTCTGTAAGTCTTCACAAGGTTTTCACACACTGTTGCTGGTATTTTGGCCCATTCCGCCATGCAGATCTCCTCTAGAGCAGTGATGTTTTGGGGCTGTCGCTGGGCAACACTGACTTTCAACTCCCTCCAAAGATTTTCTATGGGGTTGAGATCTGGAGACTGGCTAGGCCACTCCAGGACCTTGAAATGCTTCATACGAAGCCACTCCTTTGTTGCCCGGGTGGTGTGTTTGGGATCATTGTCATGCTGAAAGACCCAGCCATGTTTCATCTTCAATGCCCTTGCTGATGGAAGGAGGTTTTCACTCAAAATCTCACGATACATGGCCCCATTCATTCTTTCCTTTACACGGATCAGTCGTCCTGGTCCCTTTGCAGAAAAACAGCCACAAAGCATGATGTTTCCACCCCCATGCTTCACAGTAGGTATGGTGTTCTTTGGATGCAACTCAGCATTCTTTGTCCTCCAAACACGACGAGTTGAGTTTTTACCAAAAGGTTCTATTTTGGTTTCATCTGACCATATGACATTCTCCCAATCCTCTTCTGGATCATCTAAATGCTCTCTAGCAAACTTCAGACGGGCCTGGACATGTACTGACTTAAGCAGGGGGACACGTCTGGCACTGCAGGATTTGAGTCCCTGGCGGCGTAGTGTGTTACTGATGGTAGGCTTTGTTACTTTGGTCCCAGCTCTCTGCAGGTCATTCACTAGGTCCCCCTGTGTGGTTCTGGGATTTTTGCTCACCGTTCTTGTGATAATTTTGACCCCACAGGGTGAGATCTTGCGTGGAGCCCCAGATCGAGGGAGATTATCAGTGGTTTTGTATGTCTTCCATTTCCTAATAATTGCTCCCACAGTTGATTTCTTCAAACCAAGCTGCTTACCTATTGCAGATTCAGTCTTCCCAGCCTGGTGCAGGTCTACAATTTTGTTTCTGGTGTCCTTTGACAGCTCTTTGGTCTTGGCCATAGTGGAGTTTGGAGTGTGACTGTTTGAGGTTGTGGACAGGTGTCTTTTATACTGATAACAAGTTCAAACACGTGCCATTAATACAGGTAACGAGTGGAGGACAGAGGAGCCTCTTAAAGAAGAAGTTACAGGTCTGTGAGAGCCAGAAATCTTGCTTGTTTGTAGGTGACCAAATACTTATTTTCCACCATAATTTGCAAATAAATTCATAAAAAATCCTACAATGTGATTTTCTGGATTTCTTTTCTGATTTTGTCTGTCATAGCTGACGTGTACCTATGATGAAAATTACAGGCCTCTCTCATCTTTTTAACTGGGAGAACTTGCACAATTGGTGGCTGACTAAATACTTTTTTTCCCCACTGTAAGTATTCACACCCCTGAGTCCATATATGTTAGAATCACGTTTGGAAGCAATTACAGCTGTGAGTCTTTCTGGGTAAGTCTAAGAGCTTTGCACACCTAGATTGTACAGTACTTGCACATTATTATTAAAAAAATTATTCAAGCTCTGTCAAGTTGGTTGTTGATCATTGCTAGACAGCCATTTCAAGTCTTGCCATACATTTTCAAGCTGATTTAAGTCACAACTGTAGGTCACTAAGGAACAGTCAATGTCATCTTGGTAAGCAACTCCAGTGTATATTTGGCCTTGTGTTTTAGGTTATTGTCCTGCTGAAAGGTGAATTTGTGTCACACCCTGATCTGTTTCACCTGTCTTTGTGCTTGTCTCCAGCCCCCTCCAGGTGTCGCCCATCTTCCTCATTATCCCCTGTGTATTTATACCTGTGTTCTCTGTTTGTCTGTTGCCAGTTCGTTTTGTTTGTGAAACCTACCAGCGTTTGTTCCCATGCTCCTGCCTGTTTCTTGATCCTGTTTTCTAGTCTTCCCGGTTTTGACCATTCTGCCTGCCCTGACCCTGAGCCTGCCTGCCGTTCTGTACCTTGCCCCACCTTACTGGATTATTGACCCCTGCCTGCCTTTGACCTGTCGTTTGCCTGCTGCTGTATTGAAATAAATGTTTGTTTCTTTGACACTGTCTGCATCTGGGTCATACCTGAAACGTGATAGTACGAACTGGCCATAACTGACCCAGCAGACTCGGACAAGCTCCGCAACGTCCTCTCCATCCAAGGAGCCACCATTGGAAGGCATGAGGAGTTGTTTCGTGGTCTTATGGAAGGGTTGCAGACCTTGGCCGAACGCCATGACCAAGCATTGAACACATTGCTGGAGAAATTCCGTGGGTTGTCTACTATGCAGCCTACCACAATGGTAACCTCCCAGCCCCTCAGTAACCCGGCTGTTAGCAGCGCCGTCACCCCGGTTTCCCGGGAACCCCGCTTACCTCCCCGGAGCACTTTGATGGAGAGTCGGGCACCTGTCAGGAGTTTCTCACTCAGTGTTCACCTATCATCGACGCTGGGTACCTCTAAGTCCCACGGTGTAAGCTTGCAACTTTTAAAGGAGGAACCATTGTATATTCATATGGATGAGTGACGTCAGACAGACTAAGATACAGTAGAATAGTATAGAAAACAGTATATGAGATGAGTATTGCAAGATATGTAAGCATTATTAGGTGAATGAGATACAGTAGAATAGTATAGAAAACAGTATATACATATGAGATGAGTAATGCAAGATATCTTAAAGGAGCCGCCCTTTTTTCCAATTTTTGACTTAAATGACATCCCCAAATTTAACTTCCTGTAGCTCAGGCCCCGAAGCAAGGATATGCATATTCTTTGTACCGTTTGAAAGGAAACACTTTGAAGTTTGTGGAAATGTGAAAGGAATGTAGGAGAATATAACACAATAGATCTGGTAAAAGATAATACAAAGAAAAAAACAACCATTCTTTTTTTTGTACCATCATCTTTGAAATGCAAGAGAAAGACCATAATGTATTATTCCAGCCCAGGTGCAATTTAGATTTTGGGCACTAGATGGCAGCAGTGTATGTGCAAAGTTTTAGACTTATCCAATAAACCATTGCATTTCTGTTCAAAATGTTGTATCAAGACTGCCCAAATGTGCTTAATTTATTTATTAATAACTGTTCATGTTCAAAATTGTGCACTCTCCTCAAACAATAGCAGGGTATTCTTTCACTGTAATAGCTACTGTAAATTGGACAGTGCAGTTAGATTAACAAGAATTTAAGCTTTCTGCCAATATCAGATATGTCTATGTGTCACGCCCTGACCAGTGAGAAGGGTCATTTTGCCATAGTAGAATGGTCAGGGTGTGGCAGGAGGGTTGTTTTGTGTGTTTTGGGGTTGGTTTGTTTTTAGGGGAATTTGTTTCAGTTTTCTGTTTCTATGTTTCATTTTCCTTGTGTGGCCGAGTAGGGTTTCCAATCAGAGGCAGGTGTCTTTCGTTGTCTCTGATTGGAAGCCATACTTAGGCAGCCTGTTTTTCTTTGGGTTTTGTGGGTGTTTATTTTCCGTTTAGTGATTGTACCTGACGGAACTGTTGAGCGTTTATTATTTTGTTGTGAAGTGCTTTTCATTAAAAGTAAAAGATGAGCACTATACACGCTGCGCCTTGGTCTAATCCTTTCGACGCTTGTGACACTATGTCCTGGGAAATATTCTTGTTACTTACAACCTCATGCTAATCGCATTAGCCTACGTCAGCTCAACCGTGCCGTGGAAGGGACACTGATCCCGAAGAAGTGACTAGTGTTCCATTCCTTAAAGTGGGCAGTGATTTCTAGTCTATGCCTATAGGTAGCAGGCTCTAATGTGCTAGTGATGTCTGTTTAACAGTTTGATGGCCTTGAGATAGAAGATGTTTTTCAGTCTCTTGGTTCCAGCTTTGATGCACCTGTACTGACCTCGCCATCTGGATGATAGCGGGGTGAACAGGCAGTGGCTCAGGTGGTTGATGTCCTTGATGATCGTTTTGGTCTTCCTGTGACATCGGGTGCTGTAGGTGTCCTGGAGAGCGGGTAGTTTGCCCCCGGTAATGCGATGGGCAGACCGCACCACCCTCTGGAGAGCCTTGTGGTTGCGGGTGGTGCAGTTGCCATACCAGGCGGTGATACAGCCCAACAGGATGCTTTCAATTATGCATCTGTAAAAGTTTGTGAGGGTTTTAGGTGACAAGCCACATTTCTTTAGCCTCCTGAGGTTAAAGAGGCTCTGTTGTGCCTTCTTCACCACACTGTCTGTGTGGGTGGTCCATAGTGATGTGTACGCCAAGGAACTTGAAGCTTTCCACCTTCTCCACTGCGGTCCCGTCAATGTAGATGGGGGGGTGCAGCCTCTGCTGTTTCCTGAAGTCCACGATCATCTCCTTTGTTTTGTTGACATTGAGTGAGAGGTTGTTTTCCAGGCACCACACTCCAAGAGCCCTCACGTCCTCCCAATAGGCTGTCGCGTCATCAATGGTAATCAAGCCTACTACTGTTGTGTGGTCTGCAAACTTGTTGATTGAGTTGGAGGCGTGCTTGGCCACGCAGTCATCGGTGAACAGGGAGTACAGGAAAGGGCTGAGCATGCACCCTTGTGGGGCCCCAGTGTTGAGGATCAGCAGAGTGGAGGTGATGTTTCCTACCTTCACCAACTGTGGGCAGCCCATCAGGAAGTCCAGGACCCAGTTGCACAGGGCGGGGTTCAGACCCAGGGCCTCGAGCTTAATGATGAGCTTGGAGGGTACTATGGTGCTGAATGCTGAGCTATAGTCAATAAACAGCATTAATACACAGGTATTCCTCTTGTCCAGATGGGATAGGGTAGTGTTCAGAGTGATGGCGATTGCAACGTCTGTGGATCTATTGGGGCGGTAAGCAAATTGAAGTGGGTCTAGGGTGGCAGGTAAGGTAGAGGTGATATGATCCTTGACTGGTCTCTCAAAGCACTTTATCATGACAGAGGTGAGTGCTACAGGGCGATAGTCATTAGGTTCAGTCACCTTTGCCTTCTTGGGTACAGGAACAATGGTGGCCATCTTGAAGCAAGTGGGTACAGCAGACTGGGATAGAGTGAGATTGAATATGCCCGTAAACACACCAGCAAGCTGATCTGCGCATGCTCTGAGGACACTGCTAGGGATGTCGTCTGGATCGGCAGCCTTGCAAGGGTTAACACGTTTAAATGTTTTACTCACATCGGCCACAGAGAAGGATAGCCCACAGTCCACACTGTGTTATCCTCAAAGCGTGCAAAGAATGTGTTTAGCCTGTTCGGAAGCAAGACGTTGATCTCAGCAACGTGGCTGGTTTTTCTTTTGTAGTCCGTGACTGTCTGAAGTCCCTACCACATACGTCTCATGTCTGAGTCGTTGAATTGCGACTCCACTTTATCTCTATATTGACATTTAGCATGTTTGATTGCCTTGCGGAGTGAATAACTACACTGTTTATATTCTGACATATTACCAGTGACCTTGCCATTGTTAAATGCGGTGGTTCGCACTTTCAGTTTTGTGCGAATGCTACCATCTATCCACGGTTTCTGGTTAGGGTAGGTTTTAACATTTACAGTGGGTACTGTATGCATCTAGATTATTTTCGCTACCCTGAACATATCCCAGTCCACATGATCAAAACAATCCTGAAGCGTGGACTCCGATTGGTCAGACCAGAGTTGAATAGCACGAAGCACGGGCACTTCCTATTTGAGTTTTTGCCTATAGGACAGGAGGAGCAATATAGATTTGTGGTCAGATTTGCTGAAAGGAGGGCGGGGGAGGGCCTTGTAAGCGTTCCAGAAGTTTGAATAGCAATGGTCGAGAGTCTTAGTAGGATAGTCAATATGTTGATAGGATTTCTTTGTTAAAATCCCCAGCTACAATAAATACAGCATCTGGATATGTGGTTTCCAGTTTGCATAAAGTCCAGTGAAGTTCTTTGAGGGACGTCGAGGTTTCGGCTTGAGGTGGGATGTAAATGATCGTGGCCATGACAGAGATTAATTATTTTGGGAGATAATATGGTCGGCATTAATTGTGAGGTATTCTAGGTCGGGTGAACAAAATGACTTGAGTTCCTGTATCCTAGAATTACACCATGAGTCGTTAACCTGTTAGGGCTAGGGGGCAGTATTGACACGGCCGGATAAAAAACGTACCCGATTTAATCTGGTTACTACTCCTGCCCAGTAACTAGAATATGCATATAATTATTGGCTTTCGATAGAAAACACCCTAAAGTTTCTAAAACTGTTTGAATGGTGTCTGTGAGTATAACAGAACTCAAATGGCAGGCCAAAACCTGAGAAGATTCCATGCAGGAAGTGGCCTGTCTGACAAGTTGTGTTTCATCTGGGCTCTTTTTATTGAAGACTGAGGATCTTTGCAATAACGTGACACTTCCTACGGCTCCCATAGGCTCTCAGAGCCCGGGAAAAAGCTGAACGATATCGAGGCAGCCTCTGGTTGAAACACATTATCGCTTTTGGCAAGTGGCCGATCAGAGTACTATGGGCTTAGGCGCGTGCCCGAGCCGACCGAATGCTTTATTTTCTTTCGTCTGTTTACCTAAACGCAGATCCCGGTCGGAATATTATCGCTTTTTTTATGAGAAAAATGGCATAAAAATTGATTTTAAACAGCGGTTGACATGCTTCGAAGTACGGTAATGGAATATTTAGAAATGTTTTGTCATGAATTGCGCCATGCTCGTCACCCTTATTTACCCTTTCGGATAGTGTCTTGAACGCACGAACAAAACGCCGCTGTTTGGATATAACTATGGATTATTTTGAACCAAACCAACATTTGTTATTGAAGTAGAAGTCCTGGGAGTGCATTCTGACGAAGACAGCAAAGGTAATAACATTTTTCTTATAGTAAATCTGACTTTGATGAGTGCTAAACTTGCTGGGTGTCTAAATAGCTAGCCCTGTGATGCCGGGCTATCTACTGAGAATATTGCAAAATGTGCTTTCACCGAAAAGCTAAAATCGGATATATCGAGTGCATAGAGGAGTTCTGTATCTATAATTCTTAAAATAATTGTTATGCTTTTGTGAACGTTTATCGTGAGTAATTTAGTAAATTCACCAGCAGTGTTCGGTGGGAATGCTAGTCACATGCTAGTCACATGCTAATGTAAAAAGCTGGTTTTTGATATAAATATGAACTTGATTGAACAAAACATGCATGTATTGTATAACATAATGTCCTAGGGTTGTCATCTGATGAAGATCATCAAAGGTTAGTGCTGCATTTAGCTGTGGTTTGGGTTTATGTGACATTATATGCTAGCTTGAAAAATGGGTGTCTGATTATTTCTGGCTGGGTACTCTGTTGACATAATCTAATGTTTTGCTTTCGTTGTAAAGCCTTTTTGAAATCGGACAGTGTGGTTAGATTAACGAGAGTCTTGTCTTTAAAATGGTGTAAAATAGTCATATGTTTGAAAAATTGAAGTTTTTGCATTTTTGAGGTTTTTGAATAACGCGCCACGGGATTACACTGGCTGTTACGTAGGTGGGACGATTTGGTGCCACCTACCCTAGAGAGGTTAATCATGAAACAGAGAGATATTTATTCCTGTCTGCGCGATGTACTGAGAATATTGCTGGCTTTACTGACTCCAATAGAGCATCCCGAGAGAGCCATGTTTCCGTGAAACAAAGTATGTTACAGGCCCCGATGTCTCTCCGGAAAGAAATCCTTGCTCGAAGCTCATCAACTTTATTATCCAAAGACTGAACATTAGCGAGTAATATACTCGGAAGCGGTGGGTTGTGTGTGCGCCTCCTAAGTCGAACTAGCAGGCCGGCTCGAGTGCCTCTAATCCACCGGCGAAGTTTTGGGTCGGCATCTGGAATAAGTTTGATTGCTCTGGGGAGAGTGAATAAAGGATCTGCTCCAGGGAAGTCGTATTGTTGGTCGTAATGATGGTAGTTCTGGTGAGTTATCGCCGCTCTAATATCCAATAGTTCTTCCCGGCTGTATGTAATGATACAAAACATTTCCTGAGCTACTAATGTAAAAAATAGTACATAAAAAATCTAAATACTGAAAAGTTTTCTAAGAGCTAGTTGCGATGCTGCCATCTCCGTCGGCGCCATCTGCAGTCCACCAGAGCTGTTGCCAGATCATTTAATGTTAATTTCTCTACCATAAGCCGCCTCCAACGTTGTTTTAGAAAGTTTGGCAGTATGTTCAACTGGTCTCACAACCGCAGACCACGCGGAACCACGCCAGCCCAGGACCTCCACTTCTCCGGCTTGTTCACCTGTAGGATCGTATGAGGGGGTGCTGAGGAGTATTTCTGTCTGTAAGGAAGCCCTTTAGTGGGGAAAAACTGATTCTGATTGGCTGGGCCTGACTCCCCAGTGGGTGGGCCTGGCTCCCAAGTGGGTGGGCCTATGTCCTCCCAGGCCCACCTATGGCTGCGCCCTTGTCCAGTCATGTGAAATCTACAGATTGGGGTCGAATGAATTTATTTCAATTGACTGATTTCCCTATATGAGCTGTAACTCAGTAAAATCTTTGAAATTGTTGCATGTTGTGTTTATATTGGTGTCCAACCGGCTTGATTGAGTCTTATGTAGCAACTTTTGAAATTGTGTTTTTTACAATGAATAAAAGTAGAGACTCAGAGCTAGAAAATGGTATATCATACACTACAGTTGAGGAGCAATGGGAAAGTAATTCTACTTTGAAAGTTGATAAACTTTTAATGCCACTAGAGTCCCAAATAGTCTGGATAAATCAGACACTGTCGACCTGGTGATTAAGAAATATGGCAGTGATGGTTCCCTGTCCGTCATGCTGCATGTCTTGAGGAGCGAAACCCTGCTCAGGAATGATCTCGCTAAATCACTGGAGGAGAAGCATAAGAATGGTGAGTTTCAGAAGAACATGACAAAACTGAATAGAATGGAATATAATTGATTATATTGGTGAAGTCTGAGGGATTTTTCCATTATTGGGTGGATAACATAGTCACTGATTGGTTGTGTTTTGATTTACTGACCACCCACTGAACATTGTGTAGTGTCAGCACTGTCCAGAATCACTATGTTTACATGCACACGTTTAATGACCCTTTTCCTGCTTATTTGTTTGTGTTTTATATATATTTCCACGCAATGAGGTTGGGATAATACTGTGAAATAATGAAAATGATGATAATACTCCCGAGTGGCGCAGCGGTCTAAGGTACTGCGTCTCAGTGCAAGAGGCGTTACTACAGTCCCTGGTTCGTATCCAGGCTGTATCACATCCGGCCGTGATTGGGAGTCCCATAGGGCGGTTCACAATTGGCCCAGCGTCGTCCAGGTTTGGCCGGGGTAGTCTGTCATTGTAAATAACAATTTGTTCTTAACTGACTTGCCTAGTTAAATAAAATAAATAATTCACTTTTAGTGTGAGACTGCCTAACATTTCTGCCAGTTTTGGTGGGATGGAGTTTTGGCCCACCTGGTGACCCGCGGTAAATTAAACCAATAAGAAAGAGAATTCCAAACCTCTCTGCCAATAACAGCTAGTTTTCTGTTTTCCTCTCTCCACTCAGACCACTCCCAGACAGTCCTAGGAAAAATTTTGCCTGAGTAATTGCTCTTTGCTAAGAAGCATTTTTTAAATTATTTTTGACCATTGGAATTGAAAATAATCGCAGTAAGATACTTAATTGTTACCCAGAAATGATTTTATATTGAGATAAAAACAGCTGCATTGGACCTTTAATAAGGGATTGTGCCAAGGGTGTCATTGCCATTGTGATTCCTATTTTGCATGACTTCCTATTCTGACATTGTCATTTTCACTGTGGTCTCCAGTGTCTAAAACAGACGCCCCCTGGGAGGAAGCCCAAAGAAAACACAAAGCAAAATTGAAGAGCAAGTATAAGTACATACATCAGGGAATTGCAAAATGCCCGGCCCGTCTTGAAGATATCTACACAGAACTCCACCTCACAGAGGGTAGAACCAAAGGCATCAGTTTTGAGCTCGAGGTGGTATTGGTTGAGAATTCACATTATACTCTAATCCAAAGTGACGGCATCTTTAATTTGTCTCAAGCCCAGAAGATCAAGACTGTCTTGCCAACAGGGATTGCTGGAATAGGCAAAATTATTACAGGGCAAAAGTTTGTTCATGACTGGGTTGAGGGACACAGCAATAAGGACATTCACTTCACCTTCGTCCTTCCATTCCGAGAGCTGAATCTGATGAAAGATGACAAAAGTCTGCTTCAGCTTCTTCAGGTCTTCCACCCAGAGGTTGAAGACATCAAAGACAGCAAATTCAAAGACCTGAAACCTTTGTTTATTTTCGACGAGATGGATGAGAGTCAACTTCCTTTCGATTTCACAAACAACAAGGTTTTGAGTGAACTTTGCAAGGTTTCGTCCATTGACGTGCTTCTGACCAACCACATCAAGGGTCACTTGCTTCACGATGCACACATCTGGATCACTTCACCGGCTGCAGCCAGTAAGATCCCACACAAGCATATTGATCGGTTCACAGAGATAAGGGGATTTAACAATCACCAGAAGGCCGTCCGTGACCAAAAGCTGGCAACCAAGATTATCACCTATATCAAGTAATCTCGAAGTCTGCACATCATGTGCCACATACCCATCTTCTGTTGGATCTCAGCCACTGTCCTTAAAGAAATTATGTCAAACACTGGAACAGAGTCAGATATCCCCAAGACTCTGACCGAAATGTACATCCACTTACTTCTCACTCTGACCAGTATAAAGAATGAGAAGTACCATGGTAGAGATCAGAGAAACCCCAAAAAGCTCTCAGAAGATGACAAAGCACTCCTTCTTAAACTTGGAGAGCTTGCCTTCCATCAACTGGAGAGTGGTGGACTCCTGTTCTATGAAGATGACATCAGAGCTTGTGGCATTGATGTGGACACAGCCTCAGTATGTTCTGGGTTGTGCACCGATATCATCAAGGTTGAGTCAGGTCTGTATGAAGAGCAGATATTCTGTTTTGTGCATCTCAGCATTCAGGAACTATTTGCTGCTTTGCATGTGTTCCGTGCATTTGTCAAGAGCAATCAGAACCTTCTTAGCCTAGCGGAAATTATCAGACTAAGACATCCGAAGCAGATACCTCCTGGGTTGCCAATGACAATTGGTGAAAAAAAGGAATTTGATGATGAAATTACACCTATTTTCCAGGTCATGGAATTTCTGAGTATGAAACAGTGAGCTTCAAGTTCAGAAAGATTCAGGGAACAAGTCATGAGAAGCTTTGAAAGTTGCAATGTGTTCACATCACTGTCAGGCTTGCTCAGAAATGCGGTGGACAAATCCTTGGAGACCGAGAATGGACACTTGGACATTTTTGTCTGCTTTCTACTTGGAATCTCAGGTGAGAGCAACCAAACTCTCTTGAAGAGCCTCTGGACAACAGTGGATGGGAATTTTGACAGCATCGAGGAGACCAACAATCACACCATGGAAACAATTAAGCACATCAAGCACAAGATCTGTGAAGATACCCGCCGAAAGGGATGCGGGCATGTTATGAATAAAAGCAATTCAAATTTAGTTCCAGAGAGATACATCAATTTGTTTCACTGTCTGGCTGAGCTACATGACAATGCTCTACAGGAAGCGGTGCTAACCACCTTGAACTCAAAGAGGGAACTGATGGCCCCACAATGCTTAGCCCTGGCTTATGTGCTAACGGTATCAGATAGCACTTTGGAGGTCTTCGACTTAAAAGCCTACAACGCGCACTTAGATGGCCACTCAAGGCTCTTGCCACTCATCAAGTTATACAAGAAAGTTATGTGAGTAATTTCACTTGAATGAATGTGGTTTGATGTTTGCACTTCCTACAACAGATTTACCACTCATTTGCCTCTGATCACACTTTCTGTGGCGCTTTTCTCAGGTTGGACCATTGTCAGATTCAACCAGACACCTTTGAAACCATGGCATTGTCTCTCAAATCAGCCAATAACTGCATCGGGGAACTGGACCTGAGCAAGAACATAGTCTCAGATGACAGCATGAAGTTGCTCTGCGATGGTCTCAAGCATAAAAGTTGTATACTACAGACACTAAGGTGAGTCCACTGTTGATCCTTCATGATCAACAGTTTCCTGAACAAGAGTGACAGAGAAAGAGGGGGGATTAAGAGAAATAGCGAAAGAGAGCTGCATAGGGCAAGGTATGCAGAGAGAGGGATTTTACATACAGTACTAAGGTGAATTACAGTCATTGTTTGGATGTACACTGTTGCGTCAAATTCTCTATCTTTTCCCTCATCTCTAATCTCTGAAGACTGGAGATGTGTCGTCTAACTGAGAAGGCTTGTGACGGTCTGGCCTCAGTGATCAGATCAAACCAAACAAAGCTGGACTACTTGAATGTCAGTGACAACAACCTGCGGGATTCTGGAGCTGAACTGATTTTTTTATGGGTTGATGGCTCCTCACTGCAAATTGCAGACACTCTGGTGAGTTCCTTTGACACTGGCTCTGTATGCAATTCTGCAGATTTCTCTGTATACTGTAAAGTAGTTGAACTTGGTGCCTTTACACAGGGAGGATATGGAGCCAATGAGGAACCTCTATATTGTTAGTTTGTTATGCCAACCCCCTCCCCCACCACCCACCTGTACCCCCTCAAAAGTGTCTTTCTCATGTTTGTGAGCAACTGTATAACAGTTGTGAATATGGTGTATCAGATGCAGATGAAAACCACTAATGACATTTGCCTGTGATGTATCCAATGAGTAATCTAAAATGAAGTGCCTTTGTCTTGTTGAAAGCATGGCGTCCTGCGGCGTCTCTGAGGAGCTGTGTGAGGCTGTGGCTGCAGCTCTCAAACTCCACAGACTCACCACTGAGGAAGCTGGACCTGAGCTCCAACGACGTGAGAGACTCGGGAGTCCAGTGTCTTTGCAAAGCACTGGCGGGTACACACTGTGCCTTACAAACCATGAGGTAACCCAGGGGATAACGCAATGCTCTGTATGGAGTGGTATGTGTGTGTGTGTTTTAGATGTTTCTGTAGAACTACCTGTTCTTACATTCTTGTAAAAACCTCTCTCCCTCCCTCTCTCTCTCCCTCTCTCTTTCTCTCTCCTCATCTGCCTCTCGCTTTCTCTCTCCCCTCCTCACCTACTTTCTCTCTCCCCCTCCTCACCTACTTCCTCTCTCCCTCTCCTCACCTACTTCCTCTCTTCCCCTCCTCACCTACTTTCTCTCTCCCCCTCCTCACCTACTTCCTCTTTTCCCCTCCTCACCTACTTTCTACTTCCTCTCTCCCCTCCTCACCTACTTCCTCTCTCCCCCTCCTCTCCTACTTTCTCTCTCCTCCTCCTCACCTACTTTCTCTCTTCCCCTTCTCACCTACTTTCTCTCTCCCCCCTCCTCACCTACTTCCTCTCTCCCTCTCCTCACCTACTTTCTCTCTTCCCCTCCTCAACCTACTTCCTCTCTCCCCCTCCTCACCTACTTTCTCTCTCCCTCTCCTCACCTACTTTCTCTCTCCCCCTCCTCACCTACTTCCTCTCTCCCTCTCCTCACCTACTTCCTCTCTCCCTCTCCTCACCTACTTTCTCTCTCCCCCTCCTCACCTACTTTCTCTCTCCCCCTCCTCACCTACTTTCTCTCTCCCTCTCCTCACCTACTTTCTCTCTCCCCCTCCTCACCTACTTCCTCTCTCCCCCTCCTCACCTACTTTCTCTCTTCCCCTTCTCACCTACTTTCTCTCTCCCCCTCCTCACCTACTTCCTCTCTCCCTCTCCTCACCTACTTTCTCTCTTCCCCTCCTCAACCTACTTTCTCTCTCCTCCTCCTCACCTACTTTCTCTATCCCCCTCCTCACCTACTTCCTCTCTCCCTCTCCTCACCTACTTTCTCTCTCCCCCTCCTCACCTACTTCCTCTCTTCCCCTCCTCATCTACTTTCTACTTCCTATCTCCCCCTCCTCACCTACTTCCTCTCTCCCCCTCCTCTCCTACTTTCTCTCTTCTCCTCCTTACCTACTTTCTCTCTCTCCCTCCTCACCTACTTCCTCTCTTCCCCTCCTCACCTACTTCCTCTCTCCCCCTCCTCACCTACTTTCTCTCTCCTCCTCCTCACCTACTTTCTCTCTCCTCCTCCTCACCTACTTTCTCTATCCCCCTCCTCACCTACTTTCTCTCTCCCCCTCCTCACCTACTTCCTCTCTCCCTCTCCTCACCTACTTTCTCTCTCCCCCTCCTCACCTACTTCCTCTCTGCCCCTCCTCACCCACTTTCTCTCTCCCCCTCCTCACCTACTTTCTCTCTCCCCCTCCTCACCTACTTTCTCTCTCCCCCTCCTCACCTACTTCCTCTCTCCCTCTCATCACCTACTTTCTTCCCCCCTCACCTACTTCCTCTCTCCCCCTCCTCACCTACTTCCTCTCTCCCCCTCCTCACCTACTTTCTCTCTTCCCCTCCTCACCAACTTTCTCTCTCCCCCTCCTCACCTACTTTCCATTTATTTCTCTTTATCTTCCAGAGAGAACACCTCGATATAGCTATACAGACTGACATCATTTTTATACCTCTGAATCAGTGAGTTGTCTGTCTGTCAGTTAATGAACTACAGTTTACGTGGTGCTGAGGGAAAAGGCGCGTGTTTATGACGCCCTCCTGACCAGAACACAATGACGTCATATGTTAATGTTGATTTATATGTTTTTTCACTCGCCTCAAGATCTCACCAAGGACCCTTAAAGCTAATGCCGGGCCTAATGACCTGCATTCAAGATGTCAGGCAATCATAATGCAAGTCATTATACCTCGGTGCCCATTCCAGTATGTCATTTAACCTTAACATGACACCTAATGACCCATCTCATGGCATGAGTTTGACAGTTTGTCATTACCATGTCATAACATCCATGACAAATGATATAAATGATAAACTCTATTAAGTTGTATTTTGGGAATTTGAAAACCACCGCCTGACCTTCGACTCAACAAAAACTAATTTCAATACATTTTAGTCGGAGGAAATTATTTTCTCTGACTCACCTTTTCTCAGGTTCCATTGGAAAACTCCATATTGGTCCATTTGAATAAACATGATGTTTATTGGTCTTCGATGACAACATTTGACATAAAATCACTTTCCTTCACAAAGTGTACAGTAAATCACTTTGACTATTTGTGGATCTTGAAAATATTTTCCCCTGTCTGTTGATTATGTAAGCCTTTGTTTATACACCTGAGCCAATCAATATAATCTTGCAAATAACTGTCACACACACACACACACACACACACACACACACACACACACACACACACACACACACACACACACACACACACACACACACACACACACACACACACACACACACACACACATACACACACTTTGGCTGTGTTACGCATGATTCTATATGAACCTTGTGATATTGTCAATGTTTCTCTTAGTTAAAGAACATTTCAACAAAGCTTAATTGTTTTCATATTCAAATTATATTATGTGCCAATTTTTTGGTTCCAAGCAACCTTTGTCACGTCCTGACCAGTATAAGAGGTTATTTGTTATTGTAGTTAGTTTTTTGTATACGTATTTAGTTGTTTCTCCTTCTTCAAAATAAAAGAAGATGAGTATACAAATCCATACGACACCAGTGACAACCTTTTTGCTTTTAGAATCACATTCTCTTCCTTTACTGAGTATATATATTTAAAAAAAAACTAATAATAAATACATTAAAAAAATATATGAAATATGCATCACAAAGTAAATCATGTTTTCAAGCCACTGGAAAAACATTGAATAATCCAACATGAAGAATACATCTGCACTATACCACATGACCTATTATAAACAGGGTAGTTCAAGCCCTGAATGCTGATTGGCTGACAGCTGTGGTATATCACACCGTATACCACACATATGACAAAACATTCATTTTTACTGCTCTAATTGCACTGCTAACCGGTTTATAATAGCAATAAGGCACTTCGGGGGTTTGTGGTATACGGCCAATATACCACGGATAAGGGCTGTATCCAGGCACACCGTGTTGCATCATGCATAAGAACAGCTCTTTGCCGTGGTATATTGGCCATATACCATACCCACTTGTGCATTATTGCTTAAATATGCCACACTCATTCCTTACTGTGTGTATTTATTTGAACGCTATATTCACACAGCTGATACCTCCTCATTTAATTTAAAAGCAAATACATTGACACAATTTTCTAATCCATCTGTCTTGAGTGGAATAAATGTGGTAGACAATTTTGATTAGGTCTGGTCGTCTCTCATTCGCAATTAATGACAAGGCTATGTAGTGGGCATAGTCAAGATCTTAATGACGAGGCTATGTAGTGGACATAGTCAAGATCTTAATGACGAGGCTATGTAGTGGACATAGTCAAGATCTTAATGACGAGGCTATGTAGTGGACATAGTCAAGATCTTAATGACGAGGCTATGTAGTGGACATAGTCAAGATCTTAATGACGAGGCTATGTAGTGGACATAGTCAAGAACTTAATGACGAGGCTATGTAGTGGACATAGTCAAGAGCTTAATGATGTATTAGTCTTCCTTGCCAGGGAGCCACTCTATATGGTGACAGACAGTGGGACAGGGAACCACTCTCTATGGTGACAGAAAGTGGGCCAGGGAACCACTCTCTATGGTGACAGACATGGGGAGAGGGAACCACTCTCTATGGTGACAGACAGTGGGACAGGGAACCACTCTATATGGTGACAGACAGTGGGCCAGGGCACCACTCTCTATGGTGACAGAAAGTGGGCCAGGGAACCACTCTCTATGGTGACAGACAGTGGGCCAGGGAACCACTCTCTATGGTGACAGACAGTGGGCCAGGGAACCACTCTCTATGGTGACAGACAGTGGGACAGGGAACCACTCTCTATGGTGACAGACAGTGGGACAGGGAACCACTCTATATGGTGACAGACAGTGGGACAGGGAACCACTCTCTATGGTGACAGACAGTGGGCCAGGGAACCACTCTCTATGGTGACAGACAGTGGGACAGGGTACCACTCTCTATGGTGACAGACAGTGGGACAGGGAACCACTCTATATGGTGACAGACAGTGGGCCAGGGAACCACTCTATATGGTGACAGACAGTGGGCCATGGAACCACTCTCACTGCACCTGCCCACACTTATTTAACAAAGTCCCAATTTGACATGTTCTTTTCCACAGCCACAAACCAAGAGACTCTGCACCACACAGCCCATTCAGCTAGGCAGTTGAGACTGAAACCGAAAGGGCACATATATCAGAATGGTGTGTGTGTGTGTGTGTGTGTGTGTGTGTGTGTGTGTGTGTGTGTGTGTGTGTGTGTGTGTGTGTGTGTGTGTGTGTGTGTGTGTGTGTGTGTGTGTGTGAATGGAACAAATCCCCCAAGTTGCTGGCTGCTCGGCTCTGGTCACATCTTGTTAGCGTGAGGAGAGAGCCCGAGAGTTTCTGACAGCTGCTTGGCCGGCCCAGGGGTTGCCCGGGGCGACGGGGACATACCTGTGGCCATGCCTGTGTACTCTGTGGGCGCGTGGCAGGAATCGCACACAGAGTTTGGCGGCCATTTTGGAGCCAACGCGTCCCAGTTGCCAACCGCCTCCTCACCGTACACCTCGGTAATAACACACTGCTGCATGCTGGGGGAATGTAAATTAGCCTTACTTTCCATTTTTAGCCTCAGACACATGTGCGAGAAATGGCGAAATGGTGATTCCACAGACTGCTGCAGGGAATGAGCTCAGTGCTAACTTTGAATTGTCCAATATGCAGCGAAGATTTTATTATTTGGTGAGTTTCGACGTCAACACCGGTAGCCTGGCGACAAGGTCTCCTGAGTCACATCCACTTGGCCTTGTTTATTTTACTACGTGCTCCACGGCCAGATGAAACCCACCACCGCTTTGTCCTTTCTGATGTTCTTACCAGTTCCACACAACTCTCCAATGAACTGCAGCAGCCCTCCTTTCTGATCAGTAGTAGTCTCCGCTGGGACCCTTGGGTATGGGGCTATGGAGGAACACGTGTTTCTCATAAGGGTCTGTGTGTCTGGCCTTGCATAAATGTTTTGCAGCACTCCTTCTGGAACGGGGGCCGGCTATACAGAGGAGCTTAATCAGCTGTAAATTTTGTTTAAAAAAAAGAAAAAAGAAGGGAAGGCAGGGAAAGAGTTAATCTCTCAGCCTAGCCTGCCCAGCCAGTTGGTTGCACAATAACTCTCACCGAAGAGAAGGAGGGGATGACAAAAAGAAAAGAGAGAAGAAAAGCTATGGGCTTTGACAAATGATCTAATAAACGGGGAAGGAGATTAGAGCCTGGGTGCCCGTGGGGAGAGGAAATGGAGCAGTAAATATTTTTAAAGGCTGTCAATAAATTTGCAGTGTTGAGTTGAGAGTCCAGGGGCTCCAGCCCCATCCCCAGCCCAGCCCCATCCCCAGCCCAGCCCCATCCCCATCCCCAGCCCAGCCCCATCCGCAGCCCAGCCCCATCCGCAGCCCAGCCCCATCCCCAGCCCAGCCCCATCCCCGTCCGCAGCCCAGCCCCATCCCCAGCCCAGCCCCAGCCCCATCCGCAGCCCAGCCCCATCCCCAGCCCAGCCCCATCCGCAGCCCAGCCCCATCCCCAGCCCAGCCCCATCCCCAGCCCAGCCCAGCCCCATCCGCAGCCCAGCCCCATCCCCAGCCCAGCCCCATCCCCAGCCCAGCCCCATCCGCAGCCCAGCCCCATCCCCAGCCCAGCCCCATCCCCATCCCCAGCCCAGCCCCATCCCCAGCCCAGCCCCATCCGCAGCCCAGCCCCATCCCCAGCCCAGCCCCATCCCCATCCCCAGCCCAGCCCCATCCCCATCCCCAGCCCAGCCCCATCCCCATCCCCAGCCCAGCCCCATCCCCAGCCCAGCCCCATCCCCAGCTCAGCTCTAGCTCCAGCCCGTCCAGCTCCAGCCCAGCTCCAGGCACAGCTCCAGCAGTGACTGTTGTGCACACAACATACAGGGTAAAGAGACCGGTATGTGGTGGAAACAAAGAAGGAGACCCACTAGCATTGTTCACATACATGATTGACACTAGTATTGTACATACTGTATACATGATTGACACTAGTATTGTACATACTGTATACATGATAGACACTATTATTGTACATACTGTATACATGATAGACACTAGTATTGTACATAATGTATACATGATTGACACTAGTATTGTACATACTGTATACATGATTGACACTAGTATTGTACATACTGTATACATGATAAACACTTATATTGGGCTCTTGAGTGACGCAGCGGTCTAAGGCACTGCATCTCAGTGCAAGAGGGGTCACAACAGTCCCTGGTTCGAATCCAGTCTGCATCACATCCGGCCGATATTGGTCGTCCCAATCCTGGGACCCCCCTGTGTTTGGTTGGAGTAGGCTGTCACTGTAAATAAGAATATGTTCTTAACTGACATGCCTAGTTAAATAAAAACATTTAAACAATTCTACACAATATATACATGATAGACACTAGTATTGTACATAATATATACATGATAGACACTAGTATTGTACATAATATATACATGATAGACACTTGTATTGTACATGATAGACACTAGTATTGTACATAATATATACATGATAGACACTTGTATAGACACTTGTATTGTACATAATATATACATGATAGACACTAGTATTGTACATGATAGACACTAGTATTGTACATAATATATACATGATAGACACTAGTATTGTACATAATATATACATGATAGACACTAGTATTGTACATAATATATACATGGTAGACACTAGTATTGTACATAATATATACATGATAGACACTAGTATTGTACATAATATATACATGGTAGACACTAGTATTGTACATAATATATACATGATAGACACTTGTAACGAGTGTGCTGAGAGTCGGGAAGCAAGTTCAGGGAATGAGTGTTTTAATAAATAAATGAAACAAGCAACACAAACAAGGTGTGCGGGATAATCAGCAGCCTGATGACCTAGAGGTCAGAAAGGGAGCATACGTGACAACACTAGTATTGTACATAATATAGACATGATAGACACTAATATTGTACTTAACTTATACCTGATAGACACAAGTATTATACATAATAAATACATGATAGACACTAATATTGTACTTAACTTATACATGATAGACACAAGTATTATACATAATAAATACATGATAGTGTCACATTTGCTATCTTCAAACTCCCTGTCATATATCAGCCAAGGCGCAGCGTGCCGGTAATTCCACATTCTTTATTGGAGAAAACCGAACAAAACAATAAACAGGTAAACAGAAAGAAACGTGACGCAACTGTGGCGCACACAAAACACTCACAGAAATAATAATTACCCACAAACACAGGTGGGGAAAAGGCTGCCTAAGTATGATTCCCAATCAGAGACAACGATAGACAGCTGCCTCTGATTGGGAACCATACTCGGCCAAACAAAGAAATACACAACATAGAATGCATACCCCACATCACACCCTGACCTAACCAAAATAGAGGAAATAAAACGTCTCTCTCAGGCCAGGGCATGACAGATAGACACTAGTATTGTACATAATATATACACTACCGTTCAAAAGTTCGGGGTCACTTAGAAATGTCCTTGTTTTTTAAAGAAAAGCTATTTTTTTTTCCATTAAAATAACATCAAATTGATCAGAAATACAGTGTAGACATTGTTAACGTTGTAAATGACTATTGTAGCTGGAAATGGCTGATTTCTTATGGAACATCTACGTAGGTATACAGAGGCCCATTATCAGCGACCATTACTCCTGTGTTCCAATGGCAAAGAAAATGTTTGAAATTTTAATATGCTAATAATGTTAATGTTAATAAATGTTAATAATGTTGCTGAAATGATTATTGGTAGTGCAATACTTTGATTCTTTGTAAGTTCATTAAATATGGCTCCCATCAGTTCTGCCCATCAGCCTAGTTTCTCTATACCTTCGATCATGAAGGATAATTTACTATATTTCCCTCTGCACTCGGCTGGCGGTCATTTGTACCCCATGAAGACAACTCAACCAAGCTTGTTAGTCATCAGCTAATTAAAGCTGATTTAGAGGTTCACCTGCTTGTCTACTGGCAAAGGTGCCCCGGTGGCGGTGCTTTCCCCCCCAGGTGACCCAGGTGAGATGATTGATAGGATGATGAGATAATGACGGACAGCCACAAGACCAAATTATTGAGATACGGGAGAGTGTACTGAAGAAAGGTCAAACAGGCAGCAGTCTGACTACACAGAAATAGGCCTTTATACTTTGCCCCTAAGGTCCACCATGCTTGTATGAGTAGTATGTTTGTTTGAGCTCAGGTTGCAAACAAACGTCTCACTTTTTCCTGCTTAATAAACAGTTATGTTGGCTTTATTTACGTTGATTTTCATTGTCATACTGATACAGTCATCTCTTTTGCTATCACAAAACCGTATTTGTGGTAGAAAAAGTTTGTGATGTTTTTTTGTTGTTGACATTCTTCGGGAAAGTATTTAGATCCCTTCACTTCTTCCACATGTTGTTACGCTACAGCCTTGTTCTAACAACAATCTAAACAGAATACCTCGTAATGACAAAGTTAATTTTTGTAAATGTATTAACATTTTAAAACACAAATACCTTATTTACCTAAGTATTCAGACCCCTTGTAATAAGACAAAAAATTGAGCTCTGATGCATCCTATTTCTACAACTTGAATGGATTCCACCTGTGGTAAATTCAGCTGATTCAACATGATTTGGAAAGGCACACAAATGTCTATATGAGGTCCCACAGTTGACAGTGCAAGTCAGTTTAAAAACCAAGCCATGAGGTCGAAGGAATTGTCCGTAGAGCTCCGAGACAGGATTGTGTCGAGGCACAGATCTGGGGAAGGGTGCCAAAAAATGTCTGCAGCATTGAATGTCCCCAAGAACACAGTGACCTCCAAGGCTCTTCTAAATGGTAGAAGTTTCGAACCATCAAGGCTGAGCAATCGGGGGAGAAGGGCCTTGGTCAGCGAGGTGACCAAAAACCCAATGGTCACTCTGACAGAGCTCTAGAGTTCCTCTGTGGAGATGGAAGAACCTTCATGAAGGACAACCATCTCTGCAGCACTCCACAAATCAGGCAATTGTGGTAGAGTGGCCAGACGGAAGCCACTCCTCAGGAAAAAGCACATGACTACCCGCTTGGAGTTTGCCAAAAGGCACCTAAAGGACTCTCAGACCATGAGAAACAAGATTCTCTGCTCTGATGAAACCAAGATTGAACTTTTTGGCCTGAATGCAAAGCGTCACGTCTGGAGGAAACCTGGCACCATCCCTATGGGGAAGCATGGTGGTGGCAGCATCATGCTTTGGGGATGTGTTTCAGCGGCAGGGACTGGGACACCATTCAGGGTTGAGGCAAAGATGAATGGAGCAAAGTACAGAGAGATCATTAATAATCCAACAGGACAATGACCCTAAGCACACAGCCGAGACAACGCAGGAGTGGCTTCAGGACAAGTCTCAGAATGTCCTTGAATGGCCCAACCAGAGCCCGGACTTGAACCCGATCAAACATCTCTGGAGAGACCTGAAAACAGCTGTGAAGCTACTCTCCCCATCCAACCTGACAGAGCTTGAGAGGATCTGCAGTGAAGAATGGGAGAAACTCCCCAAATACAGGTGTGCCAAGCTTGTCGCGTCATACCCAAGAAGACATGATGCTGTAATCGCGGCCAAAGGTGCTTCAACAAGGTTCTGAGTAAAGGGTCTGAATACCTGTGTAAATGTAATATTTCCGTTTTTTATTTGTAATAAATTAACAAAAATGTCTAAAAACCTGTTTTTGCTTTGTCATTATGTGGTATTGTGTGTAGATTGATGAGGGGGGAAAAACGAATGAATCAATTTTAGAATAAGGCTGTAACGTAACAAAATGTGGAAAAAGTCAAGGGGTCTGAACACTTTCTGAAGGCACTGTATATACTTTACATTATTACTTTGACAAGCCTATCTTACTCTGTCAGCAATTCATGTTGTAGTGTAGTGATGTAATGCTGCAAACCTGGTTGGAATCTAAACTGAATTACTGCACAGGACGTTGACCCAATTGCAGAACATTGGGCTTGCTGATATAAAAAATCAAGTAAATTGGATTTCCAGGACCTCCCATTCCTCTGGCTACAACATGAAGATATTAGTGAGTTCAAATTCTCTGCTACTCCCATGAGAGCACATTCGAAGTACATTAGATCTAGTCTGTACAGAGCTAGTCTGAATCCCAAATGGCATCCTATTTCCTACATAGTGCACTACGTTTGACCAGAGCCCTGATGAAAAGTAGTGCACTATACTGGGAATAGGGTGCCATTTTGGACACCGTCCTAGTCTGGAAAATAACAGTGTTTGTCAGATAAACAAACAATCATACTTGGCTAAAGCAACGGCATTAAGGGCTTTGTCTGGGCTTAGTTTTATTTTTGGGATGAACAAAATATCTGGGAATAACAGTGACAATGAAAATGCAACCTATTATAGTGTTTTGAAGCATGTAAACAATGACTCCATAACCATCAGGGTTTGAAACGTTTTCATTTTCTAAAGACCTTTGGCCATTTGGTGGTTGAACTCTTGCCCTAACAGTTGTTTTGATTATTGGTCTACAAATATGCTCCATATCTACATATGTGGATATGTTACACCGGTACATTAGAATAGAATACTATATGACGCAGAATACTACAGATTAGAACAGTGCATATTAGAATATAATACTATATGATACAGAATACTACAGATTAGATTAGTGCAGATTAGAATACTATATAAAAGAGAATACTATAGATTAGAACAGTGCGGATTAGAATAGAATACTATATGATACAGAATACTACAGATTAGAACAGTGCAGATTAGTATAGAACACTGTATAATACAGAACACCACAGATGAGAGCAGTGCAGATTAGAATAGAATACTACATTTAAAAAAATATGTATTGTCACACACTGTACACCAGATAGGTGCAGTGAAATGTGATGTTTTACAGGGTCAGCCATAGTAGTACGGTGTCCCTGGAGAAAACGAGGGTTAAGTACCTTGCTCTACCCCCACATGCACACATACTTCCACTTACATCGCAACACACACACACACACACACACACACACACACACACACACACACACACACACACACACACACACACACACACACACACACAGAGAGAGAGCCCTTGCACACGTTTACTGACACCACACACACACACACACCCTCACACGCACACAATCACACACATTCACACTCAGCACATATACTGCTGTTAATGTCAAATGTCTATCCTGTTTCCTAGTCACTTTAACCCTACCAGTATGTACATACAGTTGAAGTCGGAAGTTTACATACACTTATGTTGGAATCATTAAAACTCGTTTTTCAACCACTCCACAAATTTCTTGTTAACAAACTATAGTTTTGGCAAGTCGGTTAGGACATCTACTTTGTGCATGACACAAGTCATTTCTCCAACAATTGTTTACAGACAGATTATTTCACTTATAATTCACTGTATCACAATTCCAGTGGGTCAGAAGTTTACATACACTAAGTTGACTGTGCCTTTAAATAGCTTGGAAAATTCCAGAAAATGATGTCATGGCTTTAGAAGCTTCTGATAGGCTAATTGACATAATTTGAGTCAATTGGAGGTGTATCTGTGGATGTGTTTCAAGGCCTACCTTCAAACTCAGTGCCTCTTTGCTTGACATCATGGGAAAATCAAAAGAAATCAGCCAAGACCTCATAAAAAAAATTGTAGACCACAAGTCCGGTTCATCCTTGGGAGCAATTTCCAAATGCCTGAAGGTACCACGTTCATCTGTACAAACAATGGTACGCAAGTATAAACACCATGGGACCACGCAGCCATCATACCGCTCAGGAAGGAGATGCCTTCTGTCTCCTGGAGATTAACGTACCTTGGTGCAAAAAGTGCAAATCAATCTCAGAACAACAGCAAAGGACCAAGTGAAGATGCTGGAGGAAACAGGTACAAAAGTATCTATATCCACAGTGAAACGAGTCCTATATCGACATAACCTGAAAGGCCGCTCAGCAAGGAAGAAGCCATTGCTCCAAAACCACCATAAAAAAGCCAGACTATGGTTTACAACTGCAAATGGGGACAAAGATCGTACTTTTTGAATGCGTCTCCTCCCTGAGCGGTATGACAGCTGCATCACAAAGCCCTGACCTCAATCCTATAGAAAATGTGTGGGCAGAACTGAAAAAGTGTGCGCGAGCAATAGGCCTACAAACCTGACTCAGTTACACCAGCTCTGTCAGGAGGAATCGGCCAAAATTCACCCAACTTATTGTGGGAAGCTTGTGGAAGTCTACCCGAAACGTTTGACCCAAGTAAAACAATTCAAAGTCAATGCTACCAAATACTAATTGAGTGTATGTAAACTTTTGACCCTCTGGGAATGTGATGAAAGAAATAAAAGCTGAAATAAATCATTCTCTCTACTATTATTCCGACATTTCAGACTAAATGTCAGGATTTGTGATAAACTGTTTTTAAATGTACTTAGCTAAGGTGTATTTAAACTTCCGACTTCAACTGTAGCTACCTGAATTACCTCGTACCCCTGCATATTGACTCAGTACTGGTACTCCCTGTATGTAGCCATTTGTTTTTTACTTCCATCATCCATTTTGTATGACATGTTCCAAATTACAATTTTTTATGAATTGTTACGAATTACAATTCTTATGATTTGTTACGAATTTCAATTCTTATCATATGTTACGTTAGGGGTTATGGTTAGGGCTAAGGTTAAGGTTAGGGTTAGGGGAAGGGTTAGCTAACATGATAAGTAGTTGCAAATTAGCTAAAATACTAAAGTTGTCCGTGATGAGATTCGAACATGTTCATGTTATACAGCTACCCATCCACCTGGACCAAACACCCTCCTTTTGTTTTTGCCTTAATTAACCTTCTGTTTTATGTAACCATACCAAACATAACATATACTAATTTCAGTGTCCCGGATTTTTGTTAACTATTTTACGTCTAGTCTATGAGACCAGCCTGGTATGGTGGACCCTCCTCCTTTAACCAGATGGACTCTATCCATTATTGAAGTTCCCCAAAGCCCCCAAGGATACCAGGAGCCTATCAATAATTCAGCTTCCTCCGATCAGGCTAATTTAATTATCTGACAAGTAAAAAGGGTTTTAAGTGCCTTTCTATTAGGCTAATAAACCATAGGGGATGGGTAGCGATGCTAGGCTAATCACTAGGGGCCAGGACCATTGACCAACAATGAGTGTTTAAAAAAAAGTATTATAATAATAATAATAATAATAATAATTACAGAGCAGACATATTGGACTGTGTCCATTACGACCCTCCCCCTCACCGTCTAGACTTACGGTGCTGCGTCCCAAATGGCACCTTATTCCCTATATAGTGCACTACTTTTAACCAGGGCTCATAGGGATCTAGGGTGCCATTTGTGACACATACCTTGTTGTCTTCAAGTTGGCTTTGATTGGCAGCTACACATGTCTGTCTTGAATGGTTCAATCTGTCATTGCTCCCTGTGTTGAACTAGCTAGCTGATTTATCTGTGTTAGTTTCACACAGCTGCATCACATTTAGTCGATTGTAAAAAATATATATAGCTGTGTCATATTATAGTTGGTAGTTCCCAACAGTCTTGAACTGCCATTGAGTTGGGTTGTCCTCATTTCTTTCATACTTATATCTTCTTTTCATCTCTCTGATTAATACTGTAATTCCTCCTTCCCCCCCTTCCAATCCCAGCGGGGACCACACAATAAATACTCTATTCAATTCCAAATGCTGCCTGTGTGGAATCTCTGCCATGTACTGTATACAGTTAAACAGAATAACCACAAAGCGAATCTGACATATTCACTGTGTATTTATTTCTCATGCCACTATTTCTATTTTCTATAACATTTTCTAATCTTTATCTTAACTCTGCATTGTTGGAAAGGGCCCGTAAGTAAACATTTCACTGTTAATCTACACCTGTTGTTTACGAAGCATGTGACAAGTAACATTATTACATTTGATTTGCTCAAGGGCACATTGACAGATTTTTCACCTTCTCGGCTCGGATATTCGAACCAGCAACCTTCAGGTTACTGGCCAAATGGTCTAAACACTACCTGCCACTTAAACTCTCTTAAATGACACTTCACGTCTTCTTGCCCATTCTCATAACATTTATATACAGTGCATTCGGAAAGTATTCAGACCCCTTCCCTTTTTCCAAATGTTGTTACGTTAATTCCTTATTCTAAAATGGATGAGTAAATGTATTTTTCTTTATCTATCTTCTACACACAGTACCCTTTAATGACAAAGCAAAAACAGCTTTTTAGAAATTGTTGCAAATTTATTTTGAATAAAAAACAGAAATACCTTATTTACAAAACTATTCAGACCCTTTGCTATGAGACACAAAATTGAGCTCAGGTGCATCCTGTTTCCATTGATCATCCTTGAGATGTTTCTACAACTTGATTGGAGTCCACCTGTGGTACATTCAATTGATTGGACATGATTTGGAAAGGCACACACCAGTCTATATAAGGTCCCACAGCTGACAGTGCATGTCAGAGCAAAAACCAAGCCATGAGGTCAAAGGAATTGTCCATAGAGCTCCGAGACAGGATTGTGTCGAGGCACAGATCTGGGGAAGGGTAACAAAGCATTTATGCAGCATTGAAGGTCCCCAAGAACACAGTGGCCTCCATCCTTATTAAAACCTGTTGGTGACCCCTTCCCATTCTCATCCCGTTAACGAGATTGATTTTGACAACAGCCAGTGGAAAATCAGAGCGCCAAATTTAAAACAGCTAAAATCTCATAATTCCATTTTCTCAAACAATCAACTATTTTACACCATTTTAAAGATAAACTTCTCGTTAATCTAACCACATTGTCCGATTTCAAAAAGGCTTTACGGCGAAAGCATAAAATTAGATTATGTTAGGACATAAACTTCACAAGAAACACCACACAGCCATTTTCCAAGCAACTAGATGCATCACAAAAACCCAAAACACAGCTAAATGAAGCACTAACCTTTGACGATCTTCATCAGATGACACTCCTAGGACATTATGTTACACAATACATTATGTTTTGCTCGATAAAGTTCATATTTAGATCCAAAAACAGCGTTTTCCATTGAGCGTAATGTTGAGAAATGTTTTCCCTCCAAACCGTCCGGTGAATGAGCACAATGAGCACACAATACGTAAATTCTCATCGTAAACATTAATCAATATAGAAGTGTTATGCACAGAATTATAGATACACTTCTCCTAAATGTAACCGCTTTGTCAGATTTCAAAAAAGGTTCACGGCGAAAGCACAATTTGCAATAATCTGAGTACAGCCCAGATGACACTAACAACTAGCAAACAGAAACCCGCCATCTTGGAGTCAATAAAACTAAGAAATGACATTATAAATATTCACTTAACTTTGATTATCTTCATCAGAAGGCACTCCCAGGAATCCCAGCTCAACAATAAATGTTCGATAAAGTTCATATTTATTTCCAAATAATCCATTTTGTTCGCGTGTTAGGTTCACTATCCAAATCCACTATGCGCGTGCTTACTTAGTCCAGACAAAAAGTCCAAAAAGTTATACTACAGTTTGTAGAAACATGTCAAACGATGTATAGAATCAATCTTTAGGTTGTTTTTATCATATACCTTCAATAAAATTCCAACCTAACCTAGCCATTCTCTTTAGGAGTGAATGTGAACTCAGCTCGCTCCCAAGTCCTTGCGCGTGACTTGAGCCCATGCCTTATAACGGGACACCAGTTTACCACAGCTGGTATTCCCTTCAAATTCACCATAGAATCTTCAAACACCGTTCTAAAGACTGCTGACATCTAGTGGAAGCTTTAGGAAGTGAAAAATAAACCCTGTCACTGTATACAGTCAAGGCAATCACTTGAAAAAACTACAACCTCAGATTTTCCACTTCCTGCTTGACTTTTTCTCAGGTTTTTGCCTGCCATATGAGTTCTGTTATACTCACAGACACCATTCAAACAGTTTTAGAAACTTCAGAGTGTTTTCTATCCAAATCTACTAATAATATGCATATTCTAGTTTCTGGGACAGAGTAGTAACCTGTTTAACCTCTCTAGGGGAGGTGGGACGAAAATCGTCCCACAGTATTCAACAGCCAGTGACAAATCAGAGCGCCAAATTTAAAACCACAAAATGTCATAATTCAAAGTTCTCAAACATAGGACTATTTTACACCATTTTATAGATACACTTCTCCTGAATCGAACCACATTGTCCGATTTCCAAAAGGCTTTACAGTGAAAGCAAAACATTAGATTATGTTAGGAGAGTACATAGACACAAAAAACCACACAGCCATTTCCAAGCAACTAGCATGCATCACAAATACCCAAAACACAGCTAAATGCAGCACTAACCTTTGATGATCTTCATCAGATGACACTCCTAGGACATTATGTTATACAATACATGCATGTTTTGTTCAATCAAGTTCATATTTATATAAAAAAACAGCTTTTTACATTAGCATGTGATGTTCAGAACTAGCATACCCACCGAAAACTTCCGGTGAATTTACTAAATTACTCACGATAAACGTTGACAGAATACATAACAATTATTTTAAGAATTATAGATACAGAACTCCTTTATGCAATCGCTATGTCCGATTTTAAAATAGCTTTTCGGCGAAAGCACATTTTGCAATATTCTGACTACATAGCTCGGCCATCACGGCTAGCTATTTTGACACCCACCAAGTTTGGGGCTCCCTAAACTCAGAATTACTATTAGAAAAATTGGATTACCTTTGCTGTTCTTTGTCAAAATGCACTCCCAGGACTTCTACTTCAACAACAAATGTTGTTTTGGTTCCAAATAATCCATAGTTATATCCAAATACCACCGCTTTGTTCGTGCGTTCAGGTCACTATCCGAAGGGTAACGCGTGAGCGCATTTCGTGACAAAAAAATTCTAAATATTACATTTACATTTACATTTAAGTCATTTAGCAGACGCTCTTATCCAGAGCGACTTACAAAATGGTGCATTCACCTTATGATATCCAGTGGAACAACCACTTTACAATAGTGCATCTAAATCTTTTAAGGGGGGGGGGGGGGGTTAGAAGGATTACTTTATCCTATCCTAGGTATTCCTTAAAGAGGTGGGGTTTCAGGTGTCTCCGGAAGGTGGTGATTGACTCCGCTGTCCTGGCGTCGTGAGGGAGCTTGTTCCACCATTGGGGTGCCAGAGCAGCGAACAGTTTTGACTGGGCTGAGCGGGAACTGTGCTTCCTCAGAGGTAGGGGGGCCAGCAGGCCAGTGGTGGATGAACGCAGTGCCCTTGTTTGGGTGTAGGGCCTGATCAGAGCCTGAAGGTATGGAGGTGCCGTTCCCTTCACAGCTCCGTAGGCAATCACCATGGTCTTGTAGCGGATGCGAGCTTCAACTGGAAGCCAGTGGAGAGAGCGGAGGAGCGGGGTGACGTGAGAGAACTTGGGAAGGTTGAACACCAGACGGGCTGCGGCGTTCTGGATGAGTTGTAGGGGTTTAATGGCACAGGCAGGGAGCCCAGCCAACAGCGAGTTGCAGTAATCCAGACGGGAGATGACAAGTGCCTGGATTAGGACCTGCGCCGCTTCCTGTGTGAGGCAGGGTCGTACTCTGCGAATGTTGTAGAGCATGAACCTACAGGATCGGGTCACCGCCTTGATGTTAGTGGAGAACGACAGGGTGTTGTCCAGGATCACGCCAAGGTTCTTAGCACTCTGGGAGGAGGACACAAGGGAGTTGTCAACCGTGATGGCGAGATCATGGAACGGGCAGTCCTTCCCCGGGAGGAAGAGCAGCTCCGTCTTGCCGAGGTTCAGCTTGAGCTGGTGATCCGTCATCCACACTGATATGTCTGACAGACATGCAGAGATGCGATTCGCCGCCTGGTTATCAGAAGGGGGAAAGGAGAAGATTAATTGTGTGTCGTCTGCATAGCAATGATAGGAGAGACCATGTGAGGATATGACAGAGCCAAGTGACTTGGTGTATAGCGAGAATAGGAGAGGGCCTAGAACAGAGCCCTGGGGGACACCAGTGGTGAGAGCGCATGGTGCGGAGACAGATTCTCGCCACGCCACCTGGTAGGAGCGACCTGTCAGGTAGGACGCAATCCAAGCGTGGGCCGCGCCGGAGATGCCCAACTCGGAGAGTTACCATACTTAAAAAGCATGTCAAACGCTGTTTAAAATCAATTTTTATGCTACTTTTCTCGTAAAATAGCGATAATATTCCAACCGGGCAACGTTGTATTCATTCAGAGAGAGAAATAAAAACATGGAGAAGTCTCGTGAATGCGCATCTCAGTCTCACTGTCCCCAGGCTGACCACTCACAAACAGAGCTGTTGTACTTTGCCCAGAGACAGCAGACACCCCATTACACTTTCTGGCGGCTTTAGAGAGCCAATGGAAGCCTTAGAAAGTGTCACGTTACAGCACAGATGCTGTATTTTTGATAGACACGCAACAGAAGGACAACAAATTGTCAGACAGGGCACTTCCTGTATGGAATCTTCTCAGGTTTTGGCCTGCCATATGAGTGCTGTTATACTCACAGACACCATTCAAACAGTTTTAGAAACTTTAGAGTGTTTTCTATCCAAATCTACTAATTATATGCATATTCTAGTTTCTGGGCAGGAGTAGTAATCAGATTAAATCGGGTACATTTTTTATCCGGCCGTGAAAATACTGCCCCCTATACCACAACAGGTTAAATTGGGTACGTTTTTCATCCGGCCGTGAAAATACTGCCCCTTAGCCCTAAGAGGTTTTAAATGACTCTTCCTAGAGCTGCCTGCCCGGTCAAACTAAGCAATATGGGGAGAAGGGCCTTGGTCAGGGAGGTGACCAAGAACCCGATGGTCACTCTGAAAGAGTTCCAGAGTTCCTCTGTGGAGATGGGAGAACCTTCCAGAAGGACAACCATCTCTGCAGCACTCCAGCAATCAGGCCTAATATGGTAGAGTGGCCAGACAAAAGCCACTCTTCAGTAAAAGACACATGACAGCCCGCTTGGAGTTTGCCAAAAGGCACCTAACTGACTCTCAGACCGTGAGAAACAAGATTCGCTGATCCGATGAAACTATGAAACTCTTTGGCCTGAATGTCAAGCTTCACGTCTGGAGGAAACCCGGCACAATCTCTACGGTGAAGCATGGTGGTAGCAGCATCATGCTGTGGGGATGTTTTTCAGTGGTAGGGACTGGGAGACAAGTCAGGATGGGGGGAAAGATGAACAGAGCAAAGTACAGAGAGATCCTTGAGATCCTCAGACTGGGGTGAAGGTTCACCTTCCAATAGGACAACAACCCTAAGCACACAGCCAAGACAACGCAGGAGTGGCTTCGTAAAAGGTCTCAGAATGTCCTTGAGTGGCCCAGCCAGAGCCCTGACTTGAACCCGATCACACATCTCTGGAGAGACCTGAAAATAGCTGTCAGCGACGCTCCCCATCCAACCTGACAGAGCTTGAGAGGATCTGCAGAGAAGAATGGGAGATACTCCCCAAATACAGGTGTGCAAAGCGTGTAGCATCATATCCAATGATGCTTCAACAAAGTCCTGAGCAAAGGGCCTTAATACTTAAGTAAATGTGATATTTCATTTTTTATTGTGTGTGGATTGATGAGGGGGAAAAAAATATTATAATAAATTCTAGAAAAAGCTGTAACGTAACAAAAGGTGGAAAAGTCAAGGGGTCTGAATACTTTCCGAATGCACTGTATATATGTTTATATTACCCTTATATTATCTTCTATTGTCTGTTCTTTGTGTACAAAAAAAACACATTGAAGCCACTCATTGAATGTTGTTTACAGTCAAACTAATTCTCGAGAGACCTATCTGAGCCTTGTGCACGCAGAGGTGCTCTGCTGTTCAGGCCTACCTCCACTGTCAATGAAACATTAGACCTTTGGAATGTGTGGAATCAGAGAGAGGGAAAGAGAGCGAGAGAGAGAGAGACACAGGGTGAAAACTGTTAAATGTAACCCTTCTCAACCATGTTCGCACCTTGATCATGTGATATCCTGTATAATTGGAAACAAAGTTAATACAGGCATAAAATAATCAGGTGAATCACTTACCCTCAGCTGCGTCCTGAGATCAACATCAGCTAGACACTGCAGATCTGTCATTATGTAAATACTTTATCCAACTAATGTTGATCCAACTTTCAACATGTTTGATATTGGTTCAAATCTATTGAAGTGTACTATAGTCGATTGTCGTTGTATTTGGATATTGTAAGTCACTTAAATCCCAAAATGGCCGCCAACAAACAGGAAAACAATTATGCAAATGCATTCCATGACATTTTCATGTGAACCTATTGAACTGTAGGGTTTTCGTCTACAATGTTGTGGTTAAGCTAACCAACATGTCCCTTAGACAGCATTATAATGTAGGTTCATCATTATGAGAGTTGTGTCTCTCACATAGCTGACAGTCCTGTGTTCTTTACAGGCGCCTTTACACAACCATATGGGCTGAGAGTGACTCCCCTCTTCCTTATCTAAGAGCATGTCCAAGGCATGTCCAGCGATGCAACCTCTCTTATCATCAGTCAGTACCTGGGCTTACCTCCACTGTTCCCGCACCCCACCATACCCCTGTCTGCACATTATGCCCTGAATCTATTCTACCATGCCCAGAAATCTGCTCCTTTTATTCTCTGTCCCCAATGGACTAGACAACCAGTTTTGCTAGCCTTTAGCCATACCCTCATCCTACTCCTCCTCTGTTCCTCGGGTGATGTGGAGGCTAACCCAGGCCCTGCGTGTCCCCAAGCACTCCCATTTGTTGACTTCTGTAATCGAAAAAGCCTTGGTTTCATGCATGTTAACCTGTTAGGGCTAGGGGGCAGTATTGACACGGCCGGATAAAAAACGTACCCAATTTAATCTGGTTTCTACTCCTGCCCAGTAACTAGAATATGCATATAATTATTGGCTTTGGATAGAAAACACCCTAAAGTTTCTAAAACTGTTTGAAGGGTGTCTGTGAGTATAACAGAACTCAAATGGCAGGCCAAAACCTGAGAAGATTCCATGCAGGAAGTGGCCTGTCTGACAAGTTGTGTTTCATCTTGGCTCTTTTTATTGAAGACTGAGGATCTTTGCTCTAACGTGACACTTCCTACGGCTCCCATAGGCTCTCAGAGCCCGGGAAAAAGCTGAACGATATCGAGGCAGCCTCTGGCTGAAACACATTATCGCTTTTGGCAAGTGGCCGATCAGAGTACTATGGGCTTAGGCGCGTGCCCGAGTCGACCGAATGCTTTATTTTCTTTCATCTGTTTACCTAAACGCAGATTCCCGGTCGGAATATTATCGCTTTTTTATGAGAAAAATAGCATAAAAATTGATTTTAAACAGCGGTTGACATGCTTCGAAGTACGGTAATGGAATATTTAGAAATGTTTTGTCACGAATTGCGCCATTTGTTATTGAAGTAGAAGTCCTGGGAGTGCATTCTGACGAAGACAGCAAAGGTAATAACATTTTTCTTATAGTAAATCTGACTTTGGTGAGTGCTAAATTTGCTGGGTGTCTAAATAGCTAGCCCTGTGATGCCGAGCTATCTACTGAGAATATTGCAAAATGTGCTTTCACCGAAAAGCTATTTTAAAATCGGACATATCGAGTGCATAGAGGAGTTCTGTATCTATAATTCTTAAAATAATTGTTATGCTTTTTGTGAACGTTTATCGTGAGTAATTTAGTAAATTCACGGGCAGTGTTCGGTGGGAATGCTAGTCACATGCTAGTCACATGCTAATGTAAAAAGCTGGTTTTTGATATAAATATGAACTTGATTGAACAAAACATGCATGTATTGTATAACATAATGTCCTAGGGTTGTCATCTGATGAAGATCATCAAAGGTTAGTGCTGCATTTAGCTGTGGTTTGGGTTTATGTGACATTATATGCTAGCTTGAAAAATGGGTGTCTGATTATTTCTGGCTGGGTACTCTGCTGACATAATCTAATGTTTTGCTTTCGTTGTAAAGCCTTTTTGAAATCGGACAGTGTGGTTAGATTAACGAGAGTCTTGTCTTTAAAATGGTGTAAAATAGTCATATGTTTGAAAAATTGAAGTTTTTGCATTTTTGAGGTTTTTGAATAACGCGCCACGGGATTACACTGGCTGTTACGTAGGTGGGACGATTTGGTGCCACCTACCCTAGAGAGGTTAACATCAGAAGCCTCCTCCCTAAGTTTGTTTTACTCACTGCTTTAGCACACTCCGCCAACCTCGATGTCCTTGCCGTGTCTGAATCCTGGCTTAGGAAGGCCACCAAAAATTCTGAGATTTCCATACCCAACTACAAGATTTTTAATCAAGATAGAACTGCCAAAGGGGGAGGAGTTGCAATCTACGGCAGAGATAGCTTGCAAAGTTCTGTCATACTTTCCAGGTCTATGCCCAAACAGTTCTAGCTTCTAATTTTAAAAATTAATCTCTCCAGAATTAAGTCTCTCACCGTTGCCGCCTGTTATAGACCCCCCTCAGCTCCCAGCTGTGCCCTACACAATATGTGAATTGATTGCCCCCATCTATCTTCAGAGTTCGTTCTGCTAGGTGACCTAAACTGGGATATGCTTAACACACCAGCAGTCCTACAATCTAAGCTAGATGCCCTCAATCTCATACAAAATATCAAGGAAACCACCAGGTAAAACCCTAAATCCGTAAACATAGATATTATCCTGACCAACTTGCCCTCCAAATACACCTCTGCTGTTTTCAATCAGGATCTCAGCGATCATTGCCTCATTGCCTGCATCCGCTATGGGTCAAACGACCTCGACATCACTGTCAAACGCTCCCTAGCAGGCCTTTCTAATTGACCTGGCCTAGGTATCCTGGAAGGATATTGACCGCATCCCATCAGTCGAGGACGCCTGGTTGTTCTTTAAAAGTAATTTCCTCACCATCTTAAATTAGCATGCCCCTTTCAAAAAATGTAGAACTAAGAACAGATATAGCCCTTGGTTCACTCCAGACCTGACTGCCCTTGACCAGCACAAAAACATCCTGTGGCGGACTGCAATAACATTGAATAGTCCCCGCAATATGCAACTGTTCAGAGAAGTCAGTAACCAATACACACAGTCAGTCAGGAAAGCAAATGCTAGCTTTTTCAAACAGAAATTTGCATCCTGTAGCTCTCACTCCAAAAAGTTTTGGGACACTGTAAAGTCCATGAACAAGAGCACCTCCTCCCAGCTGCCCACTGCACTGAGGCTAGATGACACGGTCACCACCAATAAATCCATGATAATCGAAAATTTCAATAAGCATTTCTCTACGGCTGGCTATGCTTTCCTCCTGGCTACCCCAACCCTGGCAAACAGCACCGCACCCCTCGCAGCTACTTGCCCGAGCATCCCCAGCTTCTCCTTCACCCAAATCCAGATCGCAGATGTTCTGAAAGAGCTGCAAAACCTGGTCCCGTTCAAATCATCTGGGCTAGACAATCTGGACCCTCTCTTTCTAAAATGATCCGCCACCATTGTTGCAGCCCCTATTACCAGTCTGTTCAACCTCTCTTTCATTTCGTCCGAGATCCCTAAAGATTGGAAAGCTGCCGTGTCATCCCCCTCTTCAAAGGGGGTGACACTCTAGACCCAAACTGTTACAGACTTATATCCATCATGCCCTGCCTTTCTAGTCTTTGAAAGCCAAGTTAATAAACAGATCACTGACCATTTCGAATCCCACCGTACCTTCTCCGCTGTGCAATCCGGTTTTCGAGCTGGTCACGGGTGCACCTCAGCCACACTCAAGGTACTAAACGATATCATAACCGCCATCGATAAAAGACAGTACTGTGCAGCCGTCTTCATCGACCTGGCCAAGGCTTTCGACTCTGTCAATCACCGTATTCTTATTGGCAGACTCAATAGCCTTGGTTTCTCAAATGACTGCCTCTCCTGGTTCACCAACTACTTCGCAGATAGAGTTCAGTGTGTCAAATCTGAGGGCCTGTTGTCCGGACCTCTGGCAGTCTCTATGGGGGTACCACAGGGTTCAATTCTCGGGCCGACTCTTTTCTCTGTATATATCAACGATGTGGCTCTTGCTGCGGGTGATTCCCTGATCCACCTCTACGCAGACAACACCATTCTGTATACATCTGGCCCTTCTTTGGACACTGTGTTAACTAATCTCCAAACGAGCTTCAATGCCATACAACACTCCTTCCGTGGCCTCCAACTGCTCTTAAACGCTAGCAAAATCCAATACATGCTTTTCAACCGTTCGCTGCCCGCACCTGCCCGCCCGACTAGCATCACTACTCTGGACGGTTCTGACCTAGAATACGTGGACAACTACAAATACCTAGGTGTCTGGCTAAACTGTAAACTTTCCTTCCAGACTCATATCAAACATCTCCAATCCAAAATCAAATCAAGAATTGGCTTTCTATTTCGCAACAAAGCCTCCTTCACTCACGCCGCCAAACTTACCCCAGTAAAACTGACTATCCTACCGATCCTCGACTTCGGCGATGTCATCTACAAAATAGCTTCCAATACTCTACTCAGCAAATTGGATGCAGTCTATCACAGTGCCATCCGTTTTGTTACCAAAGCGCCTTATACCACCGACCACTGCCACCTGTATGCTCTAGTCGGCTGGCCCTCGCTACAAGCTGGCCCTCGCCCACTGGCTCCAGGTCATCTACAAGTCTATGCTAGGTAAAGCTCCGCCTTATCTCAGCTCACTGGTCACGATAACAACACCCACCCGTAGCATGCGCTCCAGCCGGTATATCTCACTGGTCATCCCCAAAGCCAACACCTCCTTTGGCCGCCTTTCCTTCCAGTTCTCTGCTGCCAGTGACTGGAGCGATTGCAAAAATCGCTGAAGCTGGAGACTCACATTTCCCTCACTAACTTTAAACATCAGCTATCGGAGCAGCTAACCGATCGCTGCAGCTGTACATAGTCCATCTGTAAATAGCCCACCCAATCTACCTACCTCATCCCCATATTGTTTTTATTTACTTTGCTGCTCTTTTGCACACCAGTATCACTACTTACACACCATCATCTGCTCATCTGTCACTCCAGTGTTAATCTGCTAAATTGTAATTACTTTGCTACTATGGCCTATTTATTGCCATACCTCCTCCTGCCATTTGCACACACTGTATATAGACTTTCTTTTTTTTCTATTTTGTTATTGACTGTACGCTTGTTTATTCCATGTAACTCTGTGTTGTTGTTTCTGTTGCACTGCTTTGCTTTATCTTGGCCAGGCTGCAGTTGTAAATGAGAACTTGTTCTCAACTAGCTTACCTGGTTAAATAAAGGTGAAATAAAAAAATTTAATAAAAAAATGGGCAGTGTGGCTGGTTGAACCAGAGGATCACAGGACCTACATCATGTACCATGGCAACTCGAGGCTGGCCGCACAGCAAATCCTGGCCTGTGTTTTCCATCCGTTGTGTTTCAATATAAGCATGTTGGGTCGTGGAATTTACCTGAGCCAGGACCCGGAGGAGGCTAGCAGATACCTACTGAATCTCCCTGAGCATCAGAGGGTCGTCATCAGAGTTATGGTCAACATGGGAAGAGTGAAAAGAATCACCTACAAAGGAGGTTGGCAGAAGACCTGTCACGACCACGGTTAGCTTACGGCTTGGGTTCCTCTGAATTGTGTCATGGTCCTCAGTGGTCTAGAAGATAACTGGGTTCCTCTAAACCAGGCCTGGGCAATTCCAGTCCTCGGGGGCCTGATTGGTGTCACACTTTTCCCCCATCACCTAGCAAACACACCTGATTTAAACTAATTGCATTTTTAACTGAAGATCATGATTAGTTGATTATTGGAGTCGGGTGTATTAGCTGGGGCTGGGGGAAAAGTGTGACACTAATCAGGCCCCCCAAGGACTGGAGTTGCCCAGGCCTGCTTTAAACTGTGACATGGTCCCCATTGGTCTAGAAGATAACTGCGTCTGGGACACAAACCGCATCGATATCATAGATACCATCCAACACAATGTGCAGATCGATCAGCAAGGCTTGAGATTTAATCTCAGTACTGTACTTGCCTTTCTTGCAGCAACACTTACAGATTGCTTCTTTATTAATGAACATTTTACTTACAATGATTGTGATACGTGGTTGTAAATAAAATAAAATAAATCCCTGAGGAGATGTGAGAGAGGTGCTTCCTGATGTTGTTAACTACGAGGTTTAAGAGTCCCCCCTCCGTTGGAGAGTTTCCTAAAGGAGTCTACACAGTCCACGAAAACAGAGCTGTCGTGCTCCACAAATTCTGCTGCATAAATGTATGTAGAACTACGCAGAGAGCGATGCAAACAGACCTCTGTTAGCTCTGTTTGAGTAGACTGTGTAGGCCCATTAAGTCATTTTTGGTAAGCAGAAGGAATAACATAACACCTTACACTGTGTGTGTGTGTGTGTGTGTGTGTGTGTGTGTGTGTGTGTGTGTGTGTGTGTGTGTGTGTGTGTGTGTGTGTGTGTGTGTGTGTGTGTGGTGTGTGTGTGTGTGTGTGTGTGTGTGTGTGTGTGTGTGTGTGTGTGTGTGTGTGTGTGTGTGTGTGTGTGTGTGTGTGTGTGTGTGTGTGTGTGTGTGTGTGTGTGTGTGTGTGTGTGTGTGTGTGTGTGTGTGTGTGTGTGTGGTGTGTGTGTGTGTGCAGGTAGCCTATCGGATAAGAGCATTGGGCCAGTAACCGAAAGGTCGCTGGTTCGAATCCCTGAGCTGACTAGGTGACACATCGGTTGATGTGCCCTTGAGCAAGGCACTTAACCCTAATTGCTCTGGATGTGTCTGCTAAATGACTGAAATGTAATGTGTGTGTTTCTCAACCCACAGATAGTGTTTCATTGACGCCCTGCTGGTAATTGCTGTCAAGTTGCGGTACCTGGACAGAATTACTACGGAGGGTAGTGCGAACGGCCCAGTACATCACAGGGGCCAAGCTTCCTGCCATCCAGGACCTCTATACTAGGCAGTGTCAGAGGAAGACCCTAAAAATTGTCTAGGTCCAAGAGGCTTCTAAACAGCTTCTACACCCAAGTCATAAGACTTCTGAACACCTAATCAAATGGCTACCCAGACTATATGCATGGCTACTCCCCTTTTACACCGCTGCTACTCTCTGTTGTTATCATCTATGCATTGTCACTTTAATAACTCTACCTACATGTACATATTACCTCAACTAACCGGTGCCACCGCACATTGACTCTGTACCGGTACCCCCCTGTATATAGTCTTGCTGTTGTTTCTCTGTGGCTCAGTTGTTAGAGCATGGTGTTTGCAATGCCCGCTTGGTGTTTGCAATGCCAGGGTTGTGGGTTCAATTCCCACGGGGGGCCAGTACAACAACAACAACAAAAAAACATGTATGAAATGTATGTATTCACTACTATAAGTCGCTCTGGATAAGAGTGTCTGCTAAATGACTAAAATGTTGTTATTTTACTGCTGCTCATTAATTACTTGTTACTTTCATTTCCTATTCTGAAATTAGAATTTTTCAATGTAATATCTAAAAACAGGTAAGAAGTTAGTTGACTGTTAAATAAAGCATACCCAAGTTATGCAACCTCTAGACATGTACCTTTCTACCAATTGTGTACCGGAAAGTTATGGACTGGCAAAAACAACAGTGAAAATGATCATGATACTGCTACCTTCGATGATGATGATGATGATAATGGTGATGGTGATGATGATGGTGATGATAATGGTGGTGATGATGAGGATGGTGATGATGATGAAGGTGGTGGTGATGGTGATAATGGTGATGATGATGATGAATATGGTCGTCATCATCATAGTGCAATATTCACCTCCCTTACCCAATCCCAATGCATTCCATTCAGCTTCCATGCTTTCTGGGGACCTAGACTGCTGTTGGAGCTGCCACTACCAAACTCATATCACTGCAAATTATCATCAGAGTCTCTGAAGCCCTGCTCCAAATCTAGAGTTTCACCTCAGCAGCCACATTTCCCTCTGAACTCCCCTGCTCTTATCTCTCATCTCCTGGAACCTCCTGGAACCTCTTGGAATCTCCTGGAATGTTTGCTGTTTCCCTCTAACGACATGGACATTGTCTGAGAAAATGTGAAAAAATTGGCAAAACATATCGAGGTGTGTGTATGAAGTTGTATATTTTTTTGATGGTTGGATGATTTACTCTGGTGGGTTATTATGTGTTTGCCAACAAGGGGTAGGCCTCAAGTAGGCCTCAATATCTCTTTTCTGCTATGATTTGCACTGTGCTGAGTTTTGCTTGGCAACTCCGGATGGTTGATGGTGAATTCATATTCAGTGGTGGCGGGCGTAAAGTCTGCCATGAGGTCGTTTTCACTCAATGCCTATCCTGGAGGAGTGACAGGAATGAGGTCTGACTCTATCGAGTTACGGTTTCCCCACTGAAGTGTTTTGAAATGGGGCTGTCCTGTCGTGACATGAACACCATGCAATATGGCAGAAGAGAGTCACTTTCTCCTGCAGCACTGTACCTCACTGTCTCCTATTTTTCTGTTTGGTTTGGTAGTTTCAGAGAGAAGAAGGGACCGGTTCAGCAGTAAATGACGGGGAAGGATATAGTGACAAAAGTTTTGTCAACTTTTCAGAAATCACATTATAGGTTTGCACAGCAATAGCACACCTTCAAATGCTCTCGTCTAATAAGATTGCCCAAACTATCTGTTTTATAATATTGCTCATTGGATGTTTGGATCAGAATTGGGTCACAAACTGGCAGACAAATTCACTCAACTTTAACAAGCTTGCAGCCCCAGACCGAATGTAAACAGGTTGGGTTCTGAGAGGAGAAATGACCATTTTCATGTATTGTTTCCTTCACCCTCTCCCCCCTTGACCCTTGACCCTCACTTCTCCTCTACTCATTGTGTCTGTGTTTAATTAACAACCCACTTAATATTCAAAAACACAAAACGGCAACTTCCCCAGGAATCCCAGTCAAAACAAGCACGGCCTAGCGTGTCCACAGAGCCCCTCCAAATCAACTCCAGATGTCCTCCTCTTAACCATTCCTTCTCTCTTTCCTCAACCGTTCCCCTTTCCTTTCCTCCTCTCTTTTCCTCCGTTTTCCTGTCTGAGATTCCAGGTGGACTGGACTGCTCCTGGCGGTCATGATTTGGCCGCATGCGCTCTCTTTCTCGTGTGCGCTCTCTGAGAATTAGCTTCTTGTCGAGAAGGCACTCACCTCTGACCAACCTCTCCCGAACGTTCACAAGCATTCGGGATGAAACATTAGGCCCACATGGGCGACTCACTTAAGAAATACAAAAATACACCGTTTGACAAAATAAGTGCCTCCAAATGTGATAGTCCTCATTGAGTTTGTGCCACGGACGGTTCATCTTGGTGTGGACTGAGTTGTGTTTCTATGTTTACCATAGCCAAATCTAAGAGCAGTGCATTCCTGTGGCTGTCGACACACACCATTCAACGTGTTGCTGGAACCAGGGGGAACTCAAATTTACTTTTCCACCTCAGTGCCGAGAAAAAACACAGACTCTAGAGTAACTAAACAATGTGGGCAGTCCTTCTGTGCTAACAGTTCTTTAGGGAGAGCCAGTCCTCACCTAGCTATCTACGAAGGGGTCTTTAATCTCAAGGCAAATAGCTCCCAGTGTTGTCTTAATGAGCTCAGGCACAACTCAGGCCTGCCGAATGGGTCCTTGGAGAGTAGCAACGAAAAAGCTTGAGTCAGTCCGTTTGAAGTCTACCACTTGATGGCCAGTAATTTACTGATTATTTTCCCCTTTATCCTCATTCAGGCATAATAGAGGCTGTCTCAGCAATGCCTGCTACAATAGTACAGCCTAAATCTTTTTCAACTGTTGACAGAAGGTCTATGGTTGAGTTAAACTCTGAAGCACATCCTGTCCATTGGACCAAAACAATGCTCCCTCTCTCTCTCTCTCTCTCTCTCTCTCTCTCTCTCTCTCTCTCTCTCTCTCTCTCTTTCTCTTTGAGAAAAGCAGGGGTGCAACTTTCACTGGGGTCATGTCCCTCCCACATTCTGGAATTGCATTTTTGTCCCCCCCTGGTTTTATCATTGGAAAGTGATATAAAACGAGGCAACAGTGTCCTTTAGGACCATGCGGGCATCTCCGAGCGGTCGGGTAGGCTGTTTGGTGTGTTTATCCGACTGGATAAAACATACATATATATATATATGTCCCCCCAACTTTTAAAACCAAAGTTGCGCCCCAGTAGAAAAATGTAACCTATATCTCTAACTATATCTCTAACTATATCTCTAAATAGATCTAACTATATCTCTAACTATGTCTCTAAATAGATCTCTAACTATATCTCTAACTAATATCTCTAACTAAATCTCTAAATATATCTCTAACTAAATCTCTAAATATATCTCTAACTAATATCTCTAGATATATCTCTAACTATATCTCTAACTATGTCTCTAACTATATCTGTAACTATATCTCTAACTATATCTCTAAATATATCTCTAAATATATCTCTAACTATATCTCTAAATATATCTCTAACTATATCTCTAACTATGTCTCTAACTATGTCTCTAAATATATCTCTAACTATATCTCTAACTATATCTCTAAATATATCTCTAAATATATCTCTAACTATATCTCTAAATATATCTCTAATTATATCTCTAACTATGTCTCTAACTATGTCTCTAAATATATCTCTAACTATATCTCTAACTATATCTCCAACTAATATCTCTAACTATATCTCTAAATATACTGCTAAAAAAAATAAAGGGAACACTTAAACAACACAATGTAACTCCAAGTCAATCACACTTCTGTGAAATCAAACTGTCCACTTAGGAAGCAACACTGATTGACAATACATTTCACATGCTGTTGTGCAAATGGAATAGACAACAGGTGGAAATTATAGGCAATTAGCAAGACACCCCCAATAAAGGAGTGGTTCTGCAGGTGGTGACCACAGACCACTTCTCAGTTTCTATGCTTCCTGGCTGATGTTTTGGTCACTTTTGAATGCTGGCGGTGCTTTCACTCTAGTGGTAGCATGAGACGGAGTCTACAACCCACACAAGTGGCTCAGGTAGTGCAGCTCATCCAGGATGGCACATCAATGCGAGCTGTGGCAAGAAGGTTTGCTGTGTCTGTCAGCGTAGTGTCCAGAGCATGGAGGCGCTACTAGGAGACAGGCCAGTACATCAGGAGACGTGAAGGAGGCCGTAGGAGGGCAACAACCCAGCAGCAGGACCGCTACCTCCGCCTTTGTGCAAGGAGGAGCAGGAGGAGCACTACCAGAGCCCTGCAAAATGACCTCCAGCAGGCCACAAATGTGCATGTGTCTGCTCAAATGGTCAGAAACAGACTCCATGAGGGTGGTATGAGGGCCCAACGTCCACAGGTGGGGGCTGTGCTTACAGCCCAACACCGTGCAGGACGTTTGGCATTTGCCAGAGAACACCAAGTTTGGCAAATTCGCCACGTTTGTCACATGTGCTCAGTCTGAAAGCAGGTTCACACTGAGCACATGTGACAGACGTGACAGAGTCTGGAGACGCCGTGGAGAACGTTCTGCTGCCTGCAACATCCTCCAGCATGACCGGTTTGGCGGTGGGTCAGTCATGGTGTGGGGTGGCATTTCTTTGGGGGGCCGCACACCCCTCCATGTGCTCGCCAGAGGTAGCCTGACTGCCATTAGGTACCGAGATGAGATCCTCAGACCCCTTGTGAGACCATATGCTGGTGCGGTTGGCCCTGGGTTCCTCCTAATGCAAGACAATGCTAGACCTCATGTGGCTGGAGTGTGTCAGCAGTTCCTGCAAGAGGAAGGCATTGATGCTATGGACTGGCCCGCCCGTTCCCCAGGCCTGAATCCAATTGAGCACATCTGGGACATCATGTCTCACTCCATCCACCAACGCCACGTTGCTCCACAGACTGTCCAGGAGTTGGCGGATGCTTTAGTCCAGGTCTGGGAGGAGTTCCCTCAGGAGACCATCCGCCACCTCATCAGGAGCATGCCCAGGCATTGTAGGGAGGTCATACAGGCACGTGGAGGCCACACACACTACTGAGCCTCATTTTGACTGTTTGACTTGTTTTAAGGACATTACATCAAAGTTAGATCAGCCTGTAGTGTGGTTTTCCACTTTAATTTTGAGTGTGACTCCAAATCCAGACCTCCATGGGTTGATAAATTGGATTTCCATAGATTATTTTTGTGTGATTTTGTTGTCATTACATTCAACTATGTAAAGAAAAAAGTATTTAATAAGATTATTTCATTCATTCAGATCTAGGATGTGTTATTTTAGTGTTCTCTTTATTTTTTTGAGCAGTGTATATCTCTAACTATATCTCTAGCTATATATCTCTAACTAGATCTCTAAATATATCTCTAACTATATCTCTAACTATATCTCTAGCTATATATCTCTAACTAGATCTCTAAATATAGCTCTAACTATGTCTCTAACTATGTCTCTAAATATATCTCTAAATATATCTCTAGCTATAGATCTCTAACTAGATCTCTAACTAGATCTCTAGCTATATATATCTCTAACTAGATCTCTAACTAGATCTCTAGTTATAGAAATATGACATACAAATACAACATTATGAGGTATTTCACAAATTTCCATTTCCAAATTCTAGGGTGTATTCACTGACAGTTCTTCATAATGTCAATCTGAAGTCTATCATTCTGTTTAACAACTAGCACACCCAACCTCTCCACCGCTGCTCAATGTTGTTACCCAGTCAGTCTGTGGCCAAAATCCCAACACTGAGACAAAGGACTGAAGGTGGTGGTGATGGAGGTGATGTTGGCGAGGGGGGGGGGGGGGGTCTCATTGCGAGAGATCAGCTGAGAGATCAGGTTGTGTAAACAGTCAGGTTAATGAAGCTCAGTGCGCCTAATCCTCCCCTCGTCCCCCATAATCCCCCTGGAGGACCCAGTCCTGTCAATCAGACTCCCCGGGGAAGGCCCAGTGGACGGGAGTGTGGGGGGTGGCGAGGGTTGGGAGGTTGAGGGGGGAGAGGGGGGATCAAGGGGGTATTTTCAGCGAGGGCTCCAAACCATATGAAAGGAGAAGGGGTAGTGGTAGAAGTCCTTGGTCTGGAGTCTAAGGAAGGAATTGGGGGTAATGAACAACACATGAATGTGAGGACGGGGTTTTGGGGTTTTCCGGGCGAAAGCTTGGTAAACACTGACGTTACAGAGCACGCCTGGAATATCAGATGGGACACATTCGGGTAAAAGTTATGTTTTCATGCCTTGAATAACTGTGAGGTCCGTTACACTGGAAAATTACACAACAATTAACATTAAATATTATATTAGTACAATAAATCTCAGTTAACATAGTATTATCTGTTCTCACATTTGAACAATAATGCTTCTAGAAATAAGTTTGACAACTAACTTTAATTCCTACATTGATTAACTGCTCCTGGGAGTGGTCAATACAAAAACATTCACACCGTAAATAGTTTTACTCTTTTCACCAGCTGTTAGCTGTTCTTCATGATATAGGGAAAGCTTAGTAGACGGCTTTGAATATATCAAGTGCCCCAGCAACTTTCAAATACAGCAGCATTGGTTGTGAGATTTTCTCTTGGGCTCATTAGTAGTGTGTAAGTGACCACCACCCCTGCTAGTCACCCTGCAGATGAACAGGAATATACCTTATCTTCTCCCTGAAGTGTTTACAAATCAGTCGTCTACTTAAACATGAAAGGATCCTTGAGAGTATACTGTGGTTAAGCTATGGGCTAAATGGAAACCCAGTGAGATTGTAGCTTTGACTTCCTCCCCAACTGACTCCTTCCACAACAACAAGAACGGTCCCCCTCAGGGCCAGCTGAGGAAACCATTCTACTCAAATGTTGCTATATCAATTGCGTCTCGAAGGCGGAGTGGTCTCTGTTTGTAGTGGATCACAAAACACATACACTGCTCCCTTGTCTTGATGTCCTACCCAGGATACACTGCTTCCTTGTCATGATGTTCTACCCAGGATACACTGCTCCCTTGTCTTGATGTCCTACACTGGATACACTGCTCCCTTGTCTTGATGTCCTACACTGGATACACTGCTCCCTTGTCTTGATGTCCTACACTGGATACACTGCTCCCTTGTCTTGATGTCCTACACTGGATACACTGCTTCCTTGTCATGATGTTCTACCCAGGATACACTGCTCCCTTGTCTTGATGTCCTACCCAGGATACACTGCTCCCTTGTCTTGATGTCCTACACTGGATACACTGCTCCCTTGTCTTGATGTCCTACACTGGATACACTGCTCCCTTGTCATGATGTTCTACCCTGGATACACTGCTCCCTTGTCATGGTGTCCTACCCAGGATACACTGCTCCCTTGTCATGATGTCCTACCCAGGATACACTGCTCCCTTGTCATGGTGTCCTACCCAGGATACACTGCTCCCTTGTCATGGTGTCCTACCCAGGATACACTGCTCCCTTGTCATGATGTTCTACCCAGGATACACTGCTCCCTTGTCATGGTGTCCTACCCAGGATACACTGCTCCCTTGTCATGATGTTCTACCCAGGATACACTGCTCCCTTGTCATGGTGTCCTACCCAGGATACACTGCTCCCTTGTCATGATGTTCTACCCAGGATACACTGCTCCCTTGTCATGGTGTCCTACCCAGGATACACTGCTCCCTTGTCATGATGTTCTACCCAGGATACACTGCTCCCTTGTCATGGTGTCCTACCCAGGATACACTGCTCCCTTGTCATGGTGTCCTACCCAGGATACACTGCTCCCTTGTCATGATGTCCTACCCAGGATACACTGCTCCCTTGTCATGGTGTCCTACCCAGGATACACTGCTCCCTTGTCATGGTGTCCTACCCAGGATACACTGCTCCCTTGTCATGATGTTCTACCCAGGATACACTGCTCCCTTGTCATGGTGTCCTACCCAGGATACACTGCTCCCTTGTCATGATGTTCTACCCAGGATACACTGCTCCCTTGTCATGGTGTCCTACCCAGGATACACTGCTCCCTTGTCATGATGTTCTACCCAGGATACACTGCTCCCTTGTCATGGTGTCCTACCCAGGATACACTGCTCCCTTGTCATGATGTTCTACCCAGGATACACTGCTCCCTTGTCATGGTGTCCTACCCAGGATACACTGCTCCCTTGTCATGGTGTCCTACCCAGGATACACTGCTCCCTTGTCATGGTGTCCTACCCAGGATACACTGCTCCCTTGTCATGATGTTCTCCCGGTCCGCCCGCAGGGCCACCCGGTACCGCCCCGCAGGCTCCCGGCCTGCCCTTGTCATGGTGTCCTACCCAGGATACACTGCTCCCTTGTCATGATGTCCTACCCAGGATACACTGCTCCCTTGTCATGGTGTCCTTCCCAGGATACACTGCTCCCTTGTCATGATGTTCTTCCCAGGATAGACTGCTCCCTTGTCATGGTGTCCTACCCAGGATACACTGCTCCCTTGTCATGATGTCCTACCCAGGATACACTGCTCCCTTGTCATGGTGTCCTTCCCAGGATACACTGCTCCCTTGTCATGATGTTCTTCCCAGGATAGACTGCTCCCTTGTCATGGTGTCCTACCCAGGATACACTGCTCCCTTGTCATGATGTCCTACCCAGGATACACTTCTCCCTTGTCATGATGTTTTACCCTGGAAAAACAGTTTCACATTTTATAGCTTTGTAACCCTAGTAACGTATTCATGCTACCAGAAATGAGGGTTACGGTTGTAATTCATCAGAGAGAACTAGTAAGTAGGTACACACACCTCTACTAGACTGTGCCATTATTTGAAGCGGGGGAATTAAGGGCCATTTTCCAGGCCATCGATGGCATGACTAATTCTACCGGGATAGGTTTACTGGCCATATCAGTCCTCTTCTCCTCTGTTCTCACACTTCTCCCCTGTCTGTCGCCTCTCCATTTTTTCCCCCTTTTTTCCTCTCTCCCTCACGTCTTTGCACTTGAAAAGTTGAGCTGGTGTTTTATTATAGCTTGGTTATTGTGATGATGGTGATTTATGTCAGCCTCCCCACTCTTTTTATTTCTGTTCCCTTTAACACTATAAATCACAGGATACAGTAAGCTTGGCTTCATGCCACTCATGCCACAGACACACCTCAGGGGAATTAGAGTGACGGGTAATACAGGCAAATTGAAAAATACCTTACAATTTATCTCAGTGTCTATTCAAGGCCATATTGGTGGACTTTGTGACAATAGCTGATGTTTCTTGTTCTTTTCTTTCCCTGTACTATTTCTTGACAAAAAAAAATGAATCTGCAACTTTTTATTGCCTCCTTATTTCTTGGCAGAGGGATATTGGCCCCAGTATTTCTTCATTGACATATGTGGGGGGGGGGGGGGGGGGGGGGGAATGAGCCCTCAACACCACAGAGACCCATATGAGAGAGAGAGCCAGAGGGGTTTTTCCCTAGTATCCTGGACATCTTGACATCAGGGTTAAGCAACCCATCCGTTTTCTCTACCCACACGTGTACAGATGCTGAAGCGTTCAGGATTGTTCAGAGCCCCAGTGGCTACTGCTGGCACAGAGCCAACGTCAACAGGGCAGAGCCTGTGTCCACGTGTGGCACCATAGAGGGATGGGGCAGGGATGGTATGATATCCCAGGCTCCCCCTGTGTGGTGGACACCGTGGAGAAGGGAGCAGCGGTGACAGGGGTGTCTAGGACGCTGCAAGCCCTTCATTCGCCAAATTATCTCGCCAGGGGCCTTTAATTATGAGCTCAGCCGATTATTATTTTTATTAACGGCCTGTATTTTCATCCCCAATGCCAATGTTCATTGCCCACAGCTGTTTCTCCTCAGACCCAACGTTTTCTTAACTTAAGAGGTGCTTTGCAAAATGTCCTCCAGATATTTTTCTTCGGCAATCCCCCTCCTCACTGTCTATCTTCACTTTTCTTTGGTTTGACTCTTTTTCTTCTTACAATTACGCCAAGTCTAACAATCTCATCTCGCTGCTGGAGAGACAGGAGAGTACTAGCGCTATAATGTCGTAATCATTAAACGAATATCAAAGAGTGAATGTATAGTCTCAGTCCAAAGTGATGGAATATATACACTACCGTTCAAAAGCTTGGGGTCACTTAGAAATGTCCTTGTTTATGAAAGAAAAACTAATTTGTTGTTCATTAAAATAACATCAAATCGATCAGAAATACAGTGTAGACATTGTTAATGTTGTAAATGACTATTGCAGCTGGAAACGGCAGATTTTTTATGGAATATCTACATAGGCGTACAGAGGCCCATTATCAGCAACCATCACTCCTGTGTTCCAATGGCACGTTGTGTTAGCTAATCCGAGTTTATCATTTTAAAAGGCTAATTGATCATTATAAAACTCTTTTTGCAATTATGTTAGCACAGCTGAAAACTGTTGTGCCTGATTGAAGAAGCAATAAAACTGGCCTTCTTTAGACTAGTTGTGTATCTGAAGCATCAGCATTTTGTGGGTTCGATTACAGGCTCATAATGGCCAGAAACAAAGAACTTTCTTCTGTAATTCGTCAGGCTATTCTTATTCTGAGAAATGAAGGTAATTCCATGCGAGAAATTGCCAAGAAACTGAAGATCTCGTACAACGCTGTGTACTACTCCCTTCACAGAACAGTGCAAACTGGCTCTAACCAGAATAGAAAGGGGAGTGGGAGGACCCGGTGCACAACTGAGCAAGAGGACAAGTACATTAGAGTGTCTAGTTTGAGAAACAGACAATTTACAAGTCCTCAACTGGCAGCTTCATTAAATAGTACCCGCAAAACACTAGTCTCAGCATCAACAGTGAAGAGGCGACTCCGGGATGCCGGCCTTCTAGGCAGAGTTGCAAAGAAAAAGCCATGTCTCAGACTGGCCAATAAATAGAAAAGATGGGCAAAAGAACACAGATGGGCAAAAGAACACAGACACTGGGCCGAGGAACTCTGCCTAGAAGGCAAACATTCCTTACAGTGTCACCAGCAAAGCACCCACACACCATCACACCTCCTGCTCCATGCTTCCACACATGCGGCGATCATCGATTCATCTACTCTGCATCTGACAAAGACACGGCAGTTGGAACCAAAATCTTTTATTTCTTTCATCACATTCCCAGTGGGTCAGAAGTTTACATAATTAAAATTTGGTAGCATTCCCTTTAAATTGTTTAATTTGGGTCAAACGTTTCAGGTAGCCTTCCACAAGCTTCCCACAATAAGTTTGGTGAATTTTGGCCCATTCCTCCTGACAGAGCTGCTGTAACTGACTCAGGTTTGTAGGCCTCCTTGCTTTTTCAGTTCTGCCCACACATTTTCTATAGGATTGCGGTCAGGGCTTTGTGATGGCCACTCCAATACCTTGACTTTGTTGTTCTTAAGCCATTTTGCCACAACTTTGGAAGTATGCTTGGGGTCATTGTCCATTAGGAAGACCCATTTGTGACCAAGCTTTAACTTCCTGACTGATGTCTTGAGATGTTGCTTCAATATATCCACATAATTTTCATACCTCATGATGCCATCTATTTTGTAAAGTGCACCAGTCTCTCCTGCAGAAAAGCACCCCACAACATGATGTTGCCACCCACATGCTTCATGGTTGGGATAGTGTTCTTCGGCTTGCAAGCCTCCCCCTTTTTCCTCCAAACATAACAATGGTCATTATGGCCAAACAGTTCTATTTTTGTTTCATCAGACCAGAGGACATTTCTCCAAAAAGTACGATCTTTGTCCCCATGTGCAGTTGCAAACCGTAGTCTGGCTTTTTTATGGCGGTTTTGGAGCAGTGGCTTCTTCCTTGCTGAGCGACCTTTCAGGTTATGTCGATATAGGACTCATTTTACTGTGGATATAGATACTTTGTACCTGTTTCCTCCAGCATCTTCACAATGTCCTTTGCTGTTGTTCTGGGATTGATTTGCACTTTTCAAACCAAAGTACGTTCATCTCTAGGAGACAGAACGCGTCTCCTTCCTAAGCGGTATGACGGCTGCGTGGTCCCATGGTGTTTAAACTTGTGTACTATTGTTTGTACAGATAAACGTGGTACCGTCAGGCATTTGGAAATTGTTCCCAAGGATGAACCATACTTGTGGAGGTCTACACTTTTTTTCTGAGGTCTTGGCTGATGTATTTAGATTTTCCCATGATGACAAGCAAAGAGGCACTGAGTTTGAAGTTAGGCCCTGAAATACATCCACAGGTACACCTCCAATTGACTCTAATTATATCAATTAGCCATGACGTAATTTTCTGGAATTTTCCAAGCTGTTTTACAGTCAACTTAGTATATGTAAACTTCTGACCCACTGGAATTGTGATACAGTGAATTATAAGTGAAATAATCTGTCTGTAAACAATTGTTGGAAAAATTACTTGTGTCATGCACAAAGTAGATGTCCTTACCGACTTGCCAAAACTATAGTTTGTTAACAAGAAATTTGTGGAGTGGTTGAAAAACGAGTTTTAATGACTCCAACCTAAGTGTATGTAAACTTCCGACTTCAACTGTATATATATTTTTTTATATATATATACTTTTGTATCAATCTTTATTCTGATTATTTTATCAATTATCAATAAGACAGAAATATTTTGTAAAAAGGTAAACAATAAGCTATCCAAAAAAAACTGTCCATGCAGAAAGTCAGCACTTCATGCAAGTCATATCAATGCCTTCACAGGTCAAGTGGTAATTCAATAAGTATTTCCAGAGAAAATCCATGTTTTCTCAGAGGGCACACATTGTCTCCTCTCTCTCTTCTCTCCTCTGGAGATTAAGTCAGTCTCTCCTTTCAACATTGTCTAGTAATCCACCACCAGATCTCTTAGGCAAGACACCAAGTGTAGTGGAGCTAATGACTCTAGAGTGAAAGTCCAATCAATAAGGCAGATCAGGTTTCCCAGCCTCAGATGGGGGCCGGACTAGCAGCAACAGCCTGTGTTTAAGGAGGCTTGAGGTGAGTGCTTTGATCCGGGTCAAAGGAAGTGATGACAGTTGACGGGGAGTGGGGGGATGGCCCCTCTAGATTCACTTCAAATGGACCGCTTCGGGAAAACATCTCTGACATTGTCTCCAGACAATACCACAGTGAGTGTAGTATAGATGCGTCACTTTGCAAACTCTGCTCCAACTTCAAACCATGGCCTCCACTCGTAGCTCAATCGTCGGGCTAGAAGGAGTAAAAACATGATTCACACATTGAGACGTTCAAGACTCTCAGACATTATCTCAATACGACAGTGTGTATAAGAGCAAGGCTATGCTGCTATCACTCTTCTACAAATACAAACCATATAGCCTACATTCATAGCTCAACGTTTGGGACTAGAAGGAGTAAAAACATTGAGACACTCAGACACATTTGGGGCAGTCGGCAAGGCTTTATGACTCCCAGAAGTCCCATTAGCACAATCCAGGAATCTGAATAGGTTTTAGACTCTCTCGTCGGCTTTGTCATCGAGCTCAGCTGTGTGGGCTCATATCTACACTAGTATTACTACAGCTCCAAATGTTCCAATATGTCAGATTCGCTTTGTGGTTATACTGTATACAGTACATGGCAGAGATTCCACACAGGCAGCATTTGGAATTGAATAGAGTATTTATTGTGTGGTGACGGCTGAGATTGGAAGAGGGGGGAAAAGGAGGAATAACAGCATGAATCAGAGAGATGAAAAGAAGATATAAGTATGAAAGAAATGAGGACAACCCAACTCAATGGCAGTTCAAGACTGTTGGGAACTACCAACTATAATATGACACAGCTATATATATTTTTTACAATCGACTAAATGTGATGCAGCTGTGTGAAACTAACACAGATAAATCAGCTAGCTAGTTCAACACAGGGAGCAATGACAGATTGAACCATTCAAGACAGACATGTGTAGCTGCCAATCAAAGCCAACTTGAAGACAACAAGGCATGTGTCACAAATGGCACCCTAGATCCCTATGAGCCCTGGTTAAAAGTAGTGCACTATATAGGGAATAAGGTGCCATTTGGGACGTAGTCACTGTAAGCCTAGACGGCAAGGGGGAGGGTCGTAATGGACACAGTCCAATATGTCTGCTCTGTAATTTTTTTTTTGTTGAAACACTCATTGTCCGTCAATGGATACTGGCCCCTGGTGATTAGCCTAGCATCGCTACCCATCCCCTATGGTTTATTAGCCTAATAGAAAGGCTCTTAAAACCCTATTTACTTGTCAGATAATTAAATTAGCCTGATCGGAGGAAGCTGAATTATTGATAGGCTCCTGGTATCCTTGGGGGCTTTGGGGAACTTCAATAATGGATAGAGTCCATCTGGTTAAAGGAGGAGGGTCCACCATACCAGGCTGGTCTCATAGACCAGCCTGGTAAATCCGGGACACTGAAATTAGTATATGTTATGTTTGGTATGGTTACATAAAACAGAAGGTTAATTAAGGCAAAAACAAAAGGAGGGTGTTTGGTCCAGGTGGATGGGTAGCTGTATAACATGAATGTCTAGCAAACCAAAGGTAGTTTGTTTGAATCTCATCACGGAAAACTTTAGCATTTTAGCTAGTTAGCTACTTTGCAACTACTTAGCATGTTAGCTAACCCTTCCACTAACCCTAACCCTAACCTTAACCATTTAACCTAACTCCTAACCCTAACCTTAACTTTACCCCTAACCATAACTCCTAACGTAACATATTATAAGAATATAAATTCGTAACATATCATAAGAATTGTTATTCGTAACCATTCATAAAAATTGTAATTTGTAACATGTCATACAAAATGGATGATGGATATTCACAAATTAATACATATCATGCCAAACGTAACATATCATTCTAATTTGAATATCCCGGATTTGTTTTTACTATGTTACGTCTACCCCTGAGTCCAGGTTGACCATGCTGTAGGTTCAACCGCCACCTACTCATATTCTCAAATAGTGGGGGTCTAAATTGGTTTGACATTAACACACCTCTCACAGTGAAATGGTATTTAGTGGTTTTATGAAGCTAGCCACATTATTTATTTTCAGTATCCAGCCACCCACCCATCCGTCCGTCCGTCCTTCCGTCCGTCCATCCATCATCCATGAACCCATTTATCCATCCATCCTGTTTGGTACATCTATTGTACCTCAACAAGGTGAAATCATCGGCAATAGCTTCAATAAGTAACTCCTTGTCACTCCTTTAAGTTAGGGCTTCAGTTGTACTGTCCTGCTCTACTCTCAGTAAAGTTGTCTTTTTAACAACTCGGTCTGGCCTACAGCAGCAGTAATCACTGGGTAATGCAGTAAGTCCCACAATCTTGTTCTAATTAGCTGTGGTTTTGCAGTGTACCTGTGTCTGCCAGTCGCTCACAGACGTGGTCGTAAACACGTTCGCTGTACAACAGCCCACAAGACAGGGATGGAACTAATAAGGCCTGTGACTGCTGTGAAACTCCGACGCGTGGGTTAGGGATTAGGTTTAGGGTTAGGGAACCAATAAGGCCTGCAACTGCTGCAAGGCTCCGGCATGTGAACACTAAGGAAGGTCAGTGCAAAACAAAGGAGGGTGCGAGACAACAGAGAGGGTGAGAGAAGGAGAGAGAGTGAAAAGTGCAATGTAATGTCAATAATATGCCATTTTGTTTTGTTTTGGCTTTTATACCATACCATGTGGCTTCTCAGTCAGGTTAAGACTGACCTACTACTATTTATTAATGTCTTATTATTGTCATTCATTTTGTTGTTGTAGTTGTTATTAAATAATACCCTTTCCTGTGGCGCAGTTGGTAGAGCATGGTGTGTGCAACGCCAGGGTTGTGGGTTTGATTCTCACGGGGGGCCAGTACAAAAAATGCATGAAATAAATGAAATGTATGTATTCACTACTGTAAGTCGCTCTGGATAAGAGTGTCTGCTAAATGACTAAAATGTAAAGGTGATTCCCTTTCCACAACTACTAGCATTATTGATGCCTTATTGCTGTTTGTCCCACCTTTGTTGTTATATGTGTACTTTGATAATGTAAGTCATTTAGCTTGTCAATAAAGTATTTTGAATTGAATTGAGAGACAAGTGAGGGTGACAGAGCTGGAGAGAGACAATCAAGGGTGAGAGAGTGGGAGAGAGACAAGCGAGGGTACTGGAAACTTGGGTTTTCATGAAAGGGACTCGTTGACCATAGGAAAATGTTGACCATAGGGGAAACACTTTAACTGAGCCCTTTGTTGTAGGGAGTTATGAGTATGACAAGGAAGTTGCTATAGGTATTCAAAGCAACTTTGTTGAATTTGTGGCTATGGAGCAACGGTGAGACTACAGTATCATGTGGGTTTTAGTTCGCCAAAATTATAAACCATCCTAAACCAAAGCCTGAGTTATGACCTTTCAAGACCATTAGTCAGAATTAACAGTAATATGACTGCCTACGACATCTGTCATGTCACGTCTGTGTCAACGCACCGACAGCAACATGAATCATTATGTAATGTCTTCACTCATTGACTATGACACTACAGTGAGTGAAAGCACTATTTCAGGTGAGTCACTTTAAACAGCCTTGAAATTGTTTTGTTACACATTTTCCTCTAAGTTCAAAAGTCCACTACGTCCTCTTTTCTTCTATACGTGGCAGGGCTAACATCGCTCGCTCTGAAAGGTGGAGGAGATTTCTCACAGTTCAGAGTGACAAGACAATGATCACCAAGGTAAGGCAGTAAAATTGTAGAGCCTGGAGCCACGTGGCAAATGGGGGAGGAGGAGATGAACACATCGCTAAAAATCATTTCTCACCTTCGACAATCTCAAAGCTCTCCCGGCACCTCAGGCATTGAAACGTTAATCCAAAGGTCACCTGGAGAATCCCTCCATGACCCCGTCCCTTTCTCTTCCAAGACAAAAAAACTAAAAGAACCTATGGGAGTTTGGGTCCAGATTGACCCCGGGGCATGGGACTCTGAGACGTCAAACAGGGCTCTTTATTTTTATACCTGGTTCTTTTTCTTATTTACCTAATTTCTATGTTCATTGGAGTCCTTTACTCTCAGACTCAAACTCCCTCTCTCTCTCTCTCTCTCTCTCTCTCTCTCTCTCTCCTCTCTCCAACCATCTCTCTCTCTCTCTCTCTCTCTCTCTCTCTCTCCAACCATCTCTCTAACTCTCCAACCATCTCTCTTTCTCTCTCTCTCTCTCTCTCTCCAACCATCTCTCTTTCTCCAACCATCTCTCTCCGCCTGTCTCTCTCTCTCTCACTCTCTCTCGCTCTCTCTCTCTCTCTCTCTCTCCCTCTCCCTCTCTCTCTGCTATTGATTTGAAATGATCCATCTTAACTTGTGAGCATCGGGGGTTTAAGAAGTAAAAGTAATAAAGGTAGGCCTCCAAGCAATGGTAATGCAGTCAAAGCAGATTGGTAAACCAATGACACCAAAATGTCATCCCCACCTCTGTCCAATATTCAATCAATAGGAAGATGTGCTGCATGCTGCGTATTGACAAAAACCACTTCTGTGTTTTCCCATCCTCTCCAATGCCTCCTAAGTATAAATAATATATTAACAACGGCTACGGGTAAAAAGGAGATATAATATTGACATATTCATTTTTTTTATCTTCAAAGACACATTTATGGGAAATCCATGTACTGTATGTTATGAATATTTAGTATATCTTTAGTTTTGAATCACATTTAGCTCTAATGTTAATACAATTGTTTTTGTTAAATATAATACTTATTTTGACATAGTGAAAACAAAAGGTGTGGTGCATGTTTACCAGACTAATGACATTGACCTTGCCATTTGATGACACTGACCCAGATCAGTTGTCCAGAAGAAGTAGTAGGGTCAGTCAGTCAGTCAGTCAGTCAGTCAGTGAGTCAGTCACTGAGTCAGTCAGTCAGTCAATCAGTCAGTCAGTGAGTCAGTCAGTCAGTCAGTCAGTCAGTCAGTCAGTCAGTCAGTCAGTGAGTCAGTCAGTCAATCAGTCAGTCAGTGAGTCAGTCAGTCACTCAGTTAGCCAGTCAGTCAATCAGTCAGTCAGTGAGTCAGTCAGTCAGTGAGTCAATCAGTCAGTCAGTGAGTCAGTCAATCAGTCAGTCAGTGAGTCAGTCAGTCAGTCAGCCAGTCAGTCAGTGAGTCAGTCAGTCAGTCAGTGAGTCAGTCAGTGAGTCAGTCAGTCAGTGAGTCTGTCAGTCAATCAGTCAGTCATTCAGTGAGTCAGTCAGTCAGTGAGTCAGTCAGTGAGTCAGTCAGTCAGTCAGCCAGTCAGTCAGTGAGTCAGTCAGTCAGTCAGTGAGTCAGTCAGTGAGTCAGTCAGTCAGTGAGTCTGTCAGTCAATCAGTCAGTCATTCAGTGAGTCAGTCAGTCAGTCAGTCAATCAGTCAGTCAGTGAGTCAGTCAGTCAATCAGTCAGTCAGTGAGTCAGTCAGTGAGTCAGTAACTCAATCAGTGAGTCAGTCAGTGAGTCAGTGAGTGTCAGTGAGTCAGTCAGACAGTCAGTCAGTCAGTCAGTCAGTCAGTCAGTCAGTCAGTCAGTCAGCCAGTCAGTCAGTGAGTCAGACAGTCAGTCAGTGAGTCAGCATGTTTGAGGGGATCAGTTTGAGCAAGGCAAGATGCATAATACCTCCTCTTGATCCCATAATGAGTAGTGATTTGGGATGCAAGGTGATTTGATTCAGTCCGACTGTTTCCGTCATACACCAAACATTGGACAAACATCAACAGGGCCAAGACGTGGCAACATTTTAGTAAATGTGGCAACATTTTAGTAAATGTGGCAACATTTTAGCACAGCATTATTTAAAATAAGTGATATTTGTGTACCTCAAGATTGAATACTTGGACCACTTTTATTGTTGTGCTTCAACACGACCATACGTTCAGACTGAGCTGTTATTTTGACCTATGACCTTTGTATAGTATGACCTGCTGGAACAGCGAAGGGAGGTCCTGAGTGACTGATACATGGCCTCTCCTTCGCTCTCTCTCCTTCTGCGATGCAAATCTGTTTCAGATTGTGAGTCTGCGGGGCTTCTGAGACTCAGGAAGCTGAGCAGAAGTACCTGATATTGCTCTCGTTCATAAAAACAATGCTCCCTCTCTTTCTCTCTCTCTCTCTCTCTCTCTCTCTCTCTCTTTCTCCCTCCCTCCCTCCCCTCCCTCCCTCCCTCCCTCCCTCCCTCCCTCTCTCACGCTACCTTTTTTGGGGGGTTTAAGATTGAAAGTATAATCAAAGCAGGCCCCAGGCGAAGTAGACAGACCAGATAGCCGGAGGCTGCTGGAGAGAGTGTGTGAGACATGTCTCCGGTGAAGAGTGCACTCTGAAAGGCAAAGCTAGAGCAGGTGAAACCAGAGAGAGAGGAGAGGTAAATCAGCTCTTCCTCCTCGCTGTCTCTTTCTCTCATTCAATTCAAATTCATTTTAAGGGGCTTTATTGTTAACATTGCCAAAGCAAGTGAAGTAGATAATAAACAAAAATGAAATTAACAATAAAAAATTTACAGTAAACACTACACTCACAAAAGTTCCAAAAGAATAAAGACATTTCAAATGTCATATTATGTCTATATATGTCACGCCGAAGTCGGCTCCTCTCCTTGTTCGGGAGGCGTTCGGCGGTCGACGTCGCCGGCCTTCTAGCCATCGCCGCTCCACTGTTCATTGTTCCATTTGTTTTGTATTGTTTCCCCGCACACCTGGTTTACATTCCCTAATCACACTACATATATATTCCCCCTGTTGCCCCCCTATGTCTTTGTGTGGAATTGTTCTTTGTTACGTGTTTTTGTGTGATGCAATAGGCTGTTTTTTTTCGGGTACCATGTTCACCCGTAGTATGTTTATATTGTTAAAAAAATGTTGCTTCATTGTGACTTTGTCACGCTTTACACTTCGCTTTTGGCTGGAGGTTTGTTTGACGCAGTTGCATCCTACGGTTCTTTGCTTCTGCCTAATAAAGTGTGCGCCTAAACAATACTCTCTGCTCTCCTGCACCTGACTTCTGCACCAGTAGCGCACATCCTTGACAATATACAGTGTTGTAATGATGTGCAAGTAGTTAAAGTACAAAAGGGAAAATAAATAAACATAATTATAGGTTGTATTTACAATCTCTATCTTTCTCTTTCTCCTTCTCTCTGTCTCTCTCCTTCTCTGTCTCTCCTTCTCTGTCTCTCTCTTTCTCTTTCTCTGTCTATCTTTCTCTGTCTCTTTCCTTCTCTGTCTATCCCTCGATGTCTCTCTCTTTCTCTTTCTCCTCTCTGTCTCTCCGCTTCTCTCTCTATCCTTTGCCGTCTCTCTCCTTCTCTGTCTATCCCTCTCCGTCTCGCCATTTCTCTGTCTATCCCTCGCTGTCTCTCTCTTTCTCTCTTGCACTCTATCTTCCTGCTCTCCATCCCCCATTGTTTGTAGGAGCTAGAACACAGAGAGCGAGATGCACACACAGAATGCAAAATAAAACTCTGCTCGATCTAGACACAATTCCTCAGTACAACATAGACATGAATCACAACACACAATAGCTCCCATCAATACGATAACAGCAAGACAACAGCAGTTCAGAGACAGTATAAAGAGTGACTATATCATTATGATAACAATGCAACCACTGTCTATACACAGTATGGCTGTCTGGTGTGCTGGTCATGTACTGTTAAAACAATGCATAGAGAAAAACAACAGTACTGTTGTTTGATAGTAGAGAGATAATTATAACCTCTAAATGTCTGTCTTGTGTGCATGAAGGATTTGTTTTCTTAGTAGTTGTTGATGCAATATTTTTCATTAAGTTGGTTGGCTGTAACTCCAGTAGGGGAATCCCCTGTTTTGATTGCATTTTAACAGTATGTTGCCACAACACTGCATGAGAGCTTGTTATTCATGTTCGACAATATATGTTTTTCCAGAAACAAAAAAATGGTATGATTATACTTGGCAGTATGGTAAGTATGGTATGATCATGCTCATATCAAATAAAATGATCCAGAAAAATCTCCTTTGTCACGCAATGCAACCGCCCCAGGCCAGTCAAGTTGATTTAAACGGAATTACAATACGGTACATATTTGCGGAAATTGAATACGTGTGAGATATATCTTTCAGAATACTTAAAGAACCGGGAGGAAATAACTGCCATTTTCCTAATTTTATAGGAAAGCAATTACAAATGTCATATCACTAGTGCGTAAGCTTTCCTGGAACTATATTGCAACAAAATATGTTGACATCATCTCAGTTCATCCATGTCATTGGCCAGGAGATATATAAGGAAATCAAACAATACATTCCCCCACTAGCGACCCCATCATCTTTGCCCATAGCTACTCATCAACAGGAGCACAAGCAGCCTGACTAGGGGGAAACCACAAACACAGGTTTAAAGCTACCTCACAAAGCCCTATTGTCCCACCAACACTGTTGCCTCTGCCTGAAGCAGGACTATGCTCACTGTTCCCACAACCCTTTATCTCAGGTGGCTTTATTCAAAGACACATCGTCACCCAAGTATGTCAGGATCGTGTCACCGTCAGTACACACACTTCATAAAGTCAACGTAAACTGAGACTGTGTTGTGTGTGAAAATATTTCACACATAGAGACTTCTTCAGAAAGGTTGTACATTGACACGCCTTGTCCCTTTAAAAAAATAAAAAATCCCCTCTCATTCTAAAACATGCCTGGGCCCTGCAGCCTGGTGCATTTTTGACTGCCGTGGGAACCTGAAAAGCTATGTGAATGTATCTTTCTCACCTCTGGGCTGACTTGGAGGAAATGGACGAGCGGGGAAAAATAGTCTGAAATTCTCACAGGAGATCATCCATCATAAGAGAGGGTAACTGGCTGGATGTGGACATGCTTTATTATCATCATACGGGGGGTTATAAATCTCTCGAAGGCGAGAACAAGTGTCAATCATGGCCATCGGCCCGAGAAGCCTCTAATCTTCTGCAGTCCTCACAGGTTGTCATAAAAGACTAACAAGGTTTTATGACTTCCAAGCAGCCTTCATAATCTCTAACATTGTGGTTTACATAGCTAATAGTGGAAAGTAGTGGAAAGTACCATCTAATTGTTATTGTTGATAATAATTCAAAGATACAGATGTAGGATCTTAATTTGAGCCAGTTTGCTACAGCAGGAAAATAATCTGGCAGCAACAGGAAATGGGAATTATTATGTGGATTATAATGGACATTTTTGTAGGGGTTAATACATAAGAGAAAATCAAATCTGAAATGTCAAAATGTAAATGACACATCAGAAGTCTTCTTAAACCCCAAATATACTCAAGTTTTACATTTCCTGCACTGCAGGAAAGTTATTCTGCAACAGGGTGATCAAATTAAGATTCAACATCTGTAGTACTACATACTGTACTTATTTTGGAAGACTTTACTTTAGATAAACTCTTGGAAAGTAGTGTCACGTTGTTATTGCTGACACAACAGACAGCATCGAATCATTGTTGTTTTCTGGTCTCTATGTGAGTTGCCAGGTATGTAAACCATTTTAACACAAGTTGACACACCTAGTGTAATATGTGTGTGCATGGGAAAGCAAGCAAACAGATTAAATTAATACCTGCCTCCAGGACATTCAATTCTACATTTCCTCAGAGATAATCCTATCAATTTATGATTATGTATCACAGTTCATGTTTTTGGTGAGATGTGTGTCTTGTCTTTCGGAGTATCCCATTTTCACACCGCTGAACAAAGAAACAATGTCTGGCAAGGACAGTTTATTTAGATCAGTGGAAAAGTAGGGTGAACAAACTGATTGTATAATTATAATTACATATAATTATAATTACATGTATAATTACATAGGATAATATAACATACAGATAAATGACCAAATACATTTGATAAAATAATGTTGTTGATATTTTGGAAAAGCCAACAAAATGCCCAATCTACTTAATACAGATAATAATTATTTTGCATAATTCGCAATAATTACGTTTTCATAATATATTATATAAAAAGTTGTCCTGTTAGCCACAGAACCAGTTATGGCAGGTTTTGTGAAATATTCATATATCGTATAAATACATTCCATCATTTTATAATATTTAGCATTTAGCCTCGATCTTGTTTTTACAGTACATGTAAAGTCATTTGCGACACTCATATCAGAAAGCTGTTGTGTCTAGGTAAGTGGCAGGGTCGGCCTTGCTCACAGGTTACAAATTCCTCCGGAGAAATTGTCTCTATCTGAGGTTTATGGCCTGAAACATCTGTTGTAATTTCTGTCAAATTGAAATGTTATTACCTGGTCATTAAAGCCGTGGCAATGACAAAACCAGATGGCCTCCGCTGCTCTTACAACTGCTGCGTTTTTATGGTGTTGGTGAAAATTGAACCAAAGGGAGCGCTCCGCATTGTAAAATTAAGGCAATCATTCCCACATTCCCCAGACAAGGGAAGCAGTATCGAGGTTTGGCAGCGTAGGGCTGTAGGGTGGTGAGGGCGCTCGGCTCCGGTGTTAGAGGTGGGAGTCGACTGGGTAACACACACATCCAGAACCACCCTGAGAGAAACTAGTCCCGCTTACTGGGAGGGAGGTGGGGAGGGAGGGAGGGATGGAGGGAAGGATGGAGGGAGGGATGGAGGGAGGAAGGGAGGCTGGGAGGGATGTAGGGAGGGATGGAGGGAGGGAGGCGGGGAGATGGGGAGCGAGCGATGGAGGGAGGTGGGGAGGGATGTAGGGAGGCAGGGAGGGAGGGAGGCGGGGAGGTGGGGAGGGAGGGAGGGGAGGGAGGGAGGGAGGGAGGGAGGGGAGGGAGGGAGGGAGGGAGGGAGGGAGGGAGGTGGGGAGGGATGGAGGGTCGATCAACTGTTGGGAGAGGAGGAGGAGGAGGAGGAGGAGGGGGGACTGGTTGTCACTTGTGTGTTTATTAGGGAACATGGAGGCAAGAAGAGAGAAGAAAGGATGGTTGTAGGAAGAGAGAGATTTGGTGTAAAGAAAGAAAGAGAGGAGAGCAAGGTAGAGGGTTTGGAGGGTGAGGGGTGTGATGGGGCAGTGGGGTGAGAGCAGTGAGAGCGGTAGGCCGGGCAACACAGATGTGGTAGTTATTATACAACAGCTTCCACACTGTGTAAACGCCCTGTGAGGGGTGTGATGGGGTGGTAGTTATTAAACGACAGCTTCCACACTGTGTAAACGCCCTGTGAGGGGTGTGATGGGGTGGTAGTTATTAAACGACAGCTTCCACACTGTGTAAACGCCCTGTGAGGGGTGTGATGGGGTGGTAGTTATTAAACGACAGCTTCCACACTGTGTAAACGCCCTGTGAGGGGTGTGATGGGGTGGTAGTTATTAAACGACAGCTTCCACACTGTGTAAACGCCCTGTGAGGGGTGTGATGGGGTGGTAGTTATTAAACAACAGCTTCCACACTGTGTAAACGCCCTGTGAGGGGTGTGATGGGGTGGTAGTTATTAAACAACAGCTTCCACACTGTGTAAACGCCCTGTGAGGGGTGTGATGGGGTGGTAGTTATTAAACGACAGCTTCCACACTGTGTAAACGCCTTGTGAGGGGTGCTAGTTCATCTGTTTTTCCCTGTTTATATTCTCCTCTCCCCCTATCCTCCTGGGATTTTCAGCATGCACCTTAGAAAAACGTTTTGAGGCTCAATTTATTGTTTAACACACATTTGACTTTATGTAGCAAAGTATTTGAATAGGTTTTCTGAGGGAGTAAGGACATCATCAGGGCCATTAAGCTATGTGACAGTGAGACACCCGAGCTCTTCAGAGGAGAAGAGACAATGGTCGCTTTTATTTCCCCGCCGACATTCCTAACGAAGAATGGAACTTGCAAATGAATCAGAAGCAGACAAAGTCCATGTCTGGGTCACATTACATCCCAGAGTCCTAGGTAACGCTATGGGACTTTTCCATATCCCCGCCCCAACCACTTCTCTCTGCTCTCTCCTCTGTGTTGTTTTGAGTTCCACAGCAAGTGAGAGAGTATTAATATAGGAAACTCACACATTTGTCGTAGGGCTATCGAAATTCATCACGAACGCATCAAAAGCAATGCTGAATTGGGAGAATGTACACATGGTTATACTCTAACTGGAGGTAATTAAGTCCTATATTCCTTGTTTTGTGTCTATACATGGGAATTAGCATGTATGAGAAACTCTTGCCTGCGTTCCCTCCTGCTGGCTAACTTCGTCATTCTCGAGGTGTCAAAATGGTGTCAGAGAGAGCTTCCTGTTTCCTCTTTTGCCAGGCCTGCAGTTTGCAGGTTCCCAACGACAGACTTCCTCATATTACAGGATATACATCCAGACTGGTGAGGACTCGACTCCGACACGACTCCTAGACAACCGCCTGCCTTTGTGCCCCAGTTCTGGCATAGTTTAAGGTTCTGTATTTTGTGCCTGGATATGTGATATAAAATATATACTTATTAAACGGGTTCGGAGAATCTGCAATCTGATTAGCTGAAATGGGGATCCAGGACATTGACAATTCCCTGTTAATCGCACTACATATGGAAGTAGAGCCAGCTATCAAAATGTACCTTGTCCCCAAGCTCGAATTACAGAGAGAGAGCCAGCTGGTGGGCAAGATTACATCAAAATATCAATAAGCCAACTCTGAGCCCTGACCAAAACAAAAAACATGGCGGACAATTTCTCTCGCCTCTCCATCACCAGTAGTAACCACAACCGTCAATGAATGTTTGCCTAACTTTATATTGTCCAGTACAACACAAAGCAAATTGAAACATGGTGGCAGCAGTGGGTTTAATTATCTAATGCTTATGTCTATGATATAGCCTAATATATACTGTAAAACTTAAAATAAACACTGTCTGAAATAGTCGCCTGTCCCTTTTAATAGCCGGGCATCGGCACACATTTCAGCACATCAACACCTGTTTCAAATAAACGCCGGGACAAAATGAATTGTTTACGAGGTTACCATGAACACAGCTTTGATATTCCCATGGTCATGTGCATAAAAAATGTAATAATAATTCTGTCTTCATTGCCATGGTGCCACAAAAATGATAACACATCAAATTCAGTCTAGCAGTGATCAGATTCGCAGAGCAACATTTGGGCGAGGCAGCAGACTGGCATTTTGGAATTGATCCAAAACGAGTGAGATAAGTGAAAAAGTGAAAAAGTAAAACATGGTGGATCAGGTGGATCAGAAGAGGGCGACACTGCAAGGTGGGGTGGGGGGTAAGGAAGGAAGTAGACGCCTGGCTCAGAAAGAAGCCTGTCTCACAAACAGTCACTTAGGGCCCCCGGCTGTTAGGGGGCCCACTAACCAATGTTTTAATATATATTACTATTGAGAGTAAGAACAGTAAAATACACCAGGTGCAATTTCTAAACTTGGTTGGGCATCAGCAGATTTTCTCTTGTTATGTCAGTTACCGACAGCCACTAAATTAGCCATGTAAGCTAACAATTTTTTGTCTAGACTTGTAGTAATCATGATCGAATAGCAACCGGCTCGACTTCCAGGGGGCCCATATTGATTTTGTTAGTAATTCTCACTCAGATAACATATTAACATGGCATAAGTCATGGTACAATGTATAGAATTGCAGGAAATTTGCTTTAAAACTACAAAAATGTCTCTCCGCCCCATGGCAAAATGATTATAGAATTGCAGTAAATGTGCTTTAAAATTGCAACATTTTCTCTATGCCCCATGGCAAAATGTACAGAATTGCAGGAAATTTACTTAAAACGACTTTTTTTCTCTCCACTGTCAAGAGGGTACCACTAAAAAAATGTGCCGCAAGGTGGGGGGCCCCTCACACACATCAAGTAGAGCCCTGATTGAAGCACATAAATGCCCAGACTATTGATTGAATTTTTACATTATACAATATTGGTTGAGAAATATTTATTTGAGACTTTCCACTTGCAAATGTTTACATTCAGTCAATATGTTATTATTTTCTTTAAAACTTGACGTAATAATGAAACATTTGGAAGGTATGTTCTTCAAGAATCAATGGCTGTATAAATCAAGAAATATACGTCCCAATTAATCTCGGATTGCCCATTTAACCACAGTCAAGATACAGCCAGCTATGATATTTTCTTTACAGTGCATACCAAAACTAATTGACAGTGGGGATAGTGTATTTGTGTCATTTCAAATAAGACACATTTAGTAAGGGTTTAATAAACCGTTAGCAAATAACATTAATAGTGTAAAGCATTATTTATTGTTTGACCATTTATTTTTAAACATTAAGGTATATAATAACAGCACATTTTTTATGAGGTGTTATATTGCCTTATAAGTACATTGTTATATGCTGTTACAGAGCATTATTAAACTGCAACGGTCACACGTTGAATGAAATATATCTTCAAAAGGCCTAATGAAGCCTTCATTAAGCCTTCATAAGGCCTTCATGAGGTAGCAAATAATTTGTTAATTAACATACACAGGATGATATGATGGGTAGGCCTAGTGCCACCCTATAATGACATTAACAAATTATTCTAGAAGCATTTAGGTAGGCCTTATAATGGGTTTATGAAGGCTTAATTAAGCCTTTAATATGCTTTATATTGAAGTGTGACTGTACTTCACATTTCTTTAGGAAGGTAAATAATGTTATATTCTATAAGGTGCTATGAAAGACACGTTTATAAGGCAATAAAGTATTATTAAAGTGCTTCAAGTTGTTATTTTAATATGCATGGACATGTATAAACCAATTATTGTGAACACACACTATAGTGGGTATACGTATAGGCCTAAGAGATATGAAAATAGACCCACATTAAGGACCTTTAGAAACCAGTCGATACCCTAGGGTCATTAGAATAAATGATTCATCCACACATAATGTCAACACCGTAACAGACTTCCAGAGAAGCCCTAAGCGTGTGAGATTCTCGTCGTCTTTGTGTAAACAACGGTCGAGAGAGGCATTCTTTACCAAACAAAGATACAAAGGTGAGATAAAGCGATAGAGGAAGAGCTCAACTCCGCCTGAGTTATTTTGTTAACTGAAGAATATAGAGAGCCAATTGAAAGCAACTCCTGCGTAATAGCACAAGCGCGCGCGGGATCACACACACACACACACACACACACACACACACACACTGTACAGCACTCGGCTCGCGGGTATTGAGAAAACCCTCAGGAGGAGGAACCAACATTTTTTCATTTACCCTTATCATCACTTCCTTACCAGCGCCAAAGCAAACACGCGCTCCTGAAGGTGTATGAAACACTAATCGAGAAACGGGTTCAATGTTTCGGATGAAAACGCAGCCTTAGATTCGCTGGAAAGCTGTCATTTCGGTTTATTAGACCGTAGTAGACGAACATTCAAGAAATCCAAACTAAGTGCGCACACATTTCTAAAATCTGCAGTCATCATCACTTTGAAGAATAATAAATAGGCATCCACAGTGAGTAAAGACTTATCGTGCATTGAGTTTGACTATTGAACGTTCCAGTTTCATCTGTAGAAACGTTTTGCTATAGAGATTTGAACACGCTACGCCATATGGAGAGAGAACAGTGTTGAACAACTACCGGATTTTCTTTCGACCTAAATCATGGTAAGTGGATTCATATGAGTATGAATATCATATTGCTTTTCAAAAGTATTATTGCTTGTTCAGAAAAATGAATAGCCTGTGTTCATTCTGTGTGCAGTAATCGATTTTTTGAGCACTTGAATTATCATTATAGGTTATAGGATACAATGCTACAGAAAAAGTTCAACTGAAGTTAAATTAGGCCTGTATTGTTTTTCAAACAATAGTTTACCAGAGCGGGGCAATACATCTACAAATGATGATACTCATAATATTGGTTGGTTCTGGGCCTAAACCATCGGCTCTGTTAAACATCTCATAGCCGTTTCAACTGACCGACTATGTAGGCCACTTCAGTTCCCATAAAACTTCATTTTGAACATTATTGGTAAAATTGCATAGTATTTTTAGGATCTTTCTTTAGTAAATATCACCAATACCCATTTGACTTCATCACTCAGGCCAGCCTACTGCCTACCTGCTTGAAAACTAAATTCACAGCATATGAATTTGGCTACAGTATATCGGAGAGTGACTGATGTTTCTTATCAGAAGTTTCCTTTCTCCTACATGTATTTACATTTTTTTAAATTATTATCAGAAGTTTCCTTCCTCCTACATGTATTTACATTTTTTTTTAATGATTATTAGAAGTTTGCATTGCAGTAAACTACTATGCATATAATAAAGGAGCCTGTCAGACAAAGACATTTCAATTCTATTTCCAATCAGAATGTACAGTACAAGTACAGTAAGCTAGTTTCCTCATTTGGAAACTTTTTGAAATACATTGCACTGCAGGTTAAAGCTCACACAACACCTACTTGACAGCATAGCTCATAGAGTAGACCTAGACCTATATTTGTTATGTCTATCATTTCAACAACATTATGAGAATTTAAATTAGTTCTGATCAATATAATTATATTATTGTCGTTGTATATTATAGGCTAGAGCAGGGATGGGCAACTTTGATGGCCACAAAAAAATCAGAACTATAAAAATAAACAAAGAGAGTCCCACACTCCATATTTAAACTCCCAGTCATTTATTGGGTAAATCACCAACGTTTCGGCATCACTGTGCCTACTTCAGAAAATTGGAAGTCATCACGAGGGGCCGCAGTGGCTCGCGGGTCTGTGTACCCACATCCATACCCACACATGCAGTCTGAGCCCTAGCCTTTTAGCTAAGCAAGTTTGCTGCAATTCTACCCGTTGTGCCATGGGTCTGAGAGAAGATTTAGCAATTTTATATCTAATTTTATGCAATTCTACTCATTTTGAAAAGGGTAGAGAGAAAAATGTGTAGTTTAACATCTAATTCCTTGCAATTCCATACATTTTGCCATGTGGTGGAGAGAAATGGTTGCAGTCGTTTAATATGATATCTGGGTGCGAGTGACTAACAAAATCAATGGGGGCCCATGGCAGTAATTTAACCATGATTACTACAAGTTTCGATAGCTGGCTAAACTAATTTACCAATCACAAAATGGTTATCTGACATGGCTTTGAGTGACTGTCAGTGACTGGCATAAGAAGAGAAAAACTGATGAAATTGCACCTTGTGTATTCTGCTATTCTAACACTCGATAGTAAGTTGAGACCCCGTTTGAGTAAAATCTATTTTTTAAACAACATAACCTTTTTACTCCATGGTAGCAGTTACAGTCCAAGGAACCTGGCTCTGTGTGTGTTATCCATCTACTGATTTGAAACTATACATTTTTCCATACGTTTTATTTACACCAAATCACTTAGTTTGTGTGTGTTTGTGTGTGTGTGTGTGGGTGTGTGTGTGTGTGTGTGTGTGTGTGTGTGTGTGTGTGTGTGTGTGTGTGTGTGTGTGTGTGTGTGTGTGTGTGTGTGTGTGTGTGTGTGAAGTGCGTGCGCGTGCGTACGTGTGTGTTTGTTGGAGTAAATTGTCTGTCTCTATACTAAGGGTAGTGTTGGGGGAGTATACCATTCGGTCCTACTTCTTTAAAGCTCTTTATTTTCCTTGGTGGCAGTTGAATCCTTTCAACACTTGTGCTTGGCCTAAGTACTGAAGAATACACCTAATCATGGAGGCATTTTTCTTGCCAGGAAACTAATTAAGTAATTTAAGGGAACCACACTATGGATTTTTCCAAAGACAGGTATTCATATTTCTCAAGGACCCCTTCATAGCTCCGATCTAAAATGGCCCTCTGTGTTTTGGTAGCCATTCCAATCACCTTTAAACACTCGTAGATCACGACAGCTTCGTTCAGAAGCGTTCAGTCTGGATCTCTCCTTCTTGCTCGGAGCACAAAAAATAACAAAAGCATTATTTTGTGTCTGAGAAATGCAGACAAGAGTTCCATTGACATTTTGCTCCACGCCTAATAGTGCATGTGAGAAATGTTCAGTCATCACTTGCATATGGACATTCATTTACTTGAATTGTTGAGGTGATCAAATATTACAATACATACATTTCCATAAGACATATAGGAAAGCTATTAAAATAATGATACATTTATTGATCATATATTTATTGACCTTTGTATCTTTAATTGATATACTAACATATAATATTGAGATCACTTTATTGGTCGATCGCACATACAGTCCAACCAAAAATACCCACCCCCTCTGAAAGACACATACAGTCCAACCAAAAATACCCACCCCCTCTGAAAGACACACACAGTCCAACCAAAAATACCCACCCCCTCTGAAAGACACATACAGTCCAACCAAAAATACCCACCCCCTCTGAAAGACACATACAGTCCAACCAAAAATACCCAACCCCTCTGAAAGACACAAACAGTCCAACCAAAAATACCCACCCCCTCTGAAAGACACATACAGTCCAACCAAAAATACCCAACCCCTCTGAAAGACACACACAGTCCAACCAAAAATACCCAACCCCTCTGAAAGACACATACAGTCCAACCAAAAATACCCAACCCCTCTGAAAGACACATACAGTCCAACCAAAAATACCCAACCCCTCTGAAAGACACATACAGTCCAACCAAAAATACCCAACCCCTCTGAAAGACACACACAGTCCAACCAAAAATACCCAACCCCTCTGAAAGACACAAACAGTCCAACCAAAAATACCCACCCCCTCTGAAAGACACATACAGTCCAACCAAAAATACCCACCCCCTCTGAAAGACACATACAGTCCAACCAAAAATACCCAACCCCCTCTGAAAGACACATACAGTCCAACCAAAAATACCCAACCCCTCTGAAAGACACATACAGTCCAACCAAAAATACCCACCCCCTCTGAAAGACACACACAGTCCAACCAAAAATACCCACCCCCTCTGAAAGACACATACAGTCCAACCAAAAATACCCAACCCCTCTGAAAGACACATACAGTCCAACCAAAAATACCCAACCCCTCTGAAAGACACAAACAGTCCAACCAAAAATACCCAACCCCTCTGAAAGACACATACAGTCCAACCAAAAATACCCACCCCCTCTGAAAGACACATACAGTCCAACCAAAAATACCCAACCCCCTCTGAAAGACACACACAGTCCAACCAAAAATACCCAACCCCTCTGAAAGACACATACAGTCCAACCAAAAATACCCAACCCCTCTGAAAGACACATACAGTCCAACCAAAAATACCCAACCCCTCTGAAAGACACATACAGTCCAACCAAAAATACCCAACCCCTCTGAAAGACACATACAGTCCAACCAAAAATACCCAACCCCTCTGAAAGACACATACAGTCCAACCAAAAATACCCACCCCCTCTGAAAGACACATACAGTCCAACCAAAAATACCCACCCCCTCTGAAAGACACATACAGTCCAACCAAAAATACCCAACCCCTCTGAAAGACACAAACAGTCCAACCAAAAATACCCAACCCCTCTGAAAGACACATACAGTCCAACCAAAAATACCCACCCCCTCTGAAAGACACATACAGTCCAACCAAAAATACCCACCCCCTCTGAAAGACACAAACAGTCCAACCAAAAATACCCACCCCCTCTGAAAGACACATACAGTCCAACCAAAAATACCCAACCCCTCTGAAAGACACATACAGTCCAACCAAAAATACCCAACCCCTCTGAAAGACACATACAGTCCAACCAAAAATACCCACCCCCTCTGAAAGACACATACAGTCCAATCAAAATATGCCTTTTGCTTTTAACCCAACCCCTCTGAAAGACACACAGAGGTTTTTGGAGAGGTGCGGGTGGCTGCCACACTGGGCAGCTGTTGTGGGGGGTTATGTGCCTTGCTCAAGGGCACAACAGCATCTAGGATTTGATACCAGCAACCCTTAGGTTGCCAGCTCATTTACCAACAGGTTTTTCACGTCGGACCCGGGCTCCAACCTGGCAATCCTCCAGGTTCTGGCTTGCCTCTCTAACCGCTAGGCTACCGGCCGACTGTGATAGTACAGTACTTAACTTATTCAGTTAACTGAAGATAGTATCATTCAGTTATATTGGCTAAAATTGTACTCAATGATGCCCTCCTTCCTATAAGCCTACAGGCATGTGGTTTAGACCCAGGAAGAGTATTCATTTCATATCTATCAAATATAATTGTTTTGAGCAAATCCATCTCTGTTTGTGTTTATTTTCCATGAAACTGCATTGGCAGCTAGATTACAACCCACCATTTTGTATTTCAGAAAACAACCAAGTATTAATCTAATGAAATAGGACTCATATTAACTCTTTTTCCCAATTGTATCCAAATATTCTCTATCCAAGTCAATTATCTGAAATATACTTGTGGAGCAAACACTGCATCAACCACCGTTTTTTTATCGAAGCAAAAGACTGAATATAAATCATCAGAAACCTGATCCCTATCTGAATTTCTACCCCCACAAATAACATTTGGGGAATGAAAAAAAAGTGGACCACAAACCGAAGGCAGTTTGTGCTGGGGGGTTTGATTTAACACGGTGTTTCGTATCTTAATAACATTAGGCCCCATTTTTAGAACAGCCTTCTGCTTCGCGGAACCCTCTCCCTTCATGGTTCCTATTACTTGAGTCTAATAAATCGTGAATAAGCAGGAGCCTAAAGTCCTGGATCGAGGAGAATTCCCCATCCTGTACCGCGAGGCACCCCCTCTTAAGAAAACACAAATTAAATCCAAACTCCTCTATAGCCAAAGGTTCGTGGAATGATAAATATTTTCATAGGAAGCTCTGCTCTTCCTGACTTTATCTTACCGATGGACCCACTCCTGATAAATGCAGTGGATACACTTCTGATAAATGCAATGGATCCACCCCTGAAAATATAATGGATCCACTCCTGATGAATGCAATGGATTCACTCCTGGTAAATATAATGGATCCACTCCTGATGAATGTAATGGATTCACTCCTGGTAAATATAATGGATCCACTCCTGATGAATGCAATGGATCCACTCCTAATAAATATAATGGATCCACTCCTGATAAATATAATGGATCCACTCCTGATAAATATAATGGATCCACTCCTGATGAATGCAATGGATTCACTCCTGGTAAATATAATGGATCCACTCCTGATGAATGCAATGGATCCACTCCTAATAAATATAATGGATCCACTCCTGATAAATATAATGGATCCACTCCTGATAAATATAATGGATCCACTCCTGATAAATGCAATGGATCCACTCCTGATAAATATAATGGATCCACTCCTGATAAATGCAATGGATCCACTCCTGATAAATATAATGGATCCATTCCTGATAAATGCAGTGGATCCACTCCTGATAAATGCAATGGATCCACTCCTGATAAATGCAATGGATCCACTCCTGATGAATGCAATGGATCCACTCCTGATAAATATAAACAGCCCATCTATCTACCTACCTCATCCCCATACTGTATTTATTTATTTATCTTACTCCTTTGCACACCAGTATCTCTACTTGCACTATCAATTTCTGCACATCTACCATTCCAGTGTTTATTTGCTACATAGGTAATTACTTGGCCACCATGGCCTATTTATTGCCTTAACTTACCTCATTTGCACTCACTGCATATAGACTTTTTGTTTTCTTTTGTTCTACTGTATTATTGACTGTATGTTTTGTTTATTCGATGTTTAACTCTGTGTTGTTGTATGTGTCGAATTGCTATGCTTTACCTTGGCCAGGTCGCAGTTGCAAATGAGAACTTGTTCTCAACTAGCCTACCTGGTTAAATAAAGGTGAAATTAAAAAAAATGATGGATCCAATCCTGATAAATATAATTGATCCACTCCTGATAAATATAATGGATCCACTCCTGAAAATATAATGGATCCACTCCTGATAAATATAATGGATCCACTCCTGATAAATGCAATGGATCCAATCCTGATAAATATAATGGATCCACTCCTGATAAATGCAATGGATCCAATCCTGATAAATATAATGGATCCACTCCTGATAAATATAATGGATCCACTCCTGATAAATGCAATGGATCCAATCCTGATAAATATAATGGATCCACTCCTGATAAATATAATGGATCCACTCCTGATAAATATAATGGATCCACTCCTGATAAATATAATGGATCCACTCCTGATAAATATAATGGATCCACTCCTGATAAATATAATGGATCCACTCCTGATAAATGCAATGGATCCAGTCCTGGGAAAAAAAAGTAATATACAGTTGACGTCGGAAGTTTACATACACTTAGGTTGGAGTCATTAAAACTCATTTCTCAACCACTCCACAAATGTCTTGTTAACAAACTATAGTTTTGGCAAGTCGGTTAGGACATCTACTTTGTGTAATTTTTTCAACAATTGTTTACAGACAGAATATATTTCACTTATAATTCACTGTATCACAATTCCAGTGGGTCAGAAGTTTACATACACTAAATTGACCGTTCCTTTAAACTGCTTGGAAAGTTCCAGAAAATTATGTCATGGCTTTAGAAGCTTCTGATGGGCTAATTGATATCATTTGAGTCAATTGGAGGTGTACCTGTGGATGTATTTCAAGGCCTACCTTCAAACTCAAAGACTCTTTGCTTGACATTATGGGAAAATCAAAAGAAATCAGCCAAGACCTTAGGAAAAAAAGTGTAGACCTCCACAAGTATGGTTCATCCTTGGGAACAATTTCCAAATGCCTGAAGGTACCACGTTCATCTGTACAAACAATGGTACGCAAGTATAAACACCATGGGACCACGCAGCCGTCATACCACTCAGGAAGGAGACGCGTTCTGTCTCCTAGAGATGAACATACTTTGGTGCGAAAAGTGCAAATCAATCCCAGAACAACAGCAAAGGACATTGTGAAGATGCTGGAGGAAACAGGTACAAAAGTATCTATATCCACAGTAAAACGAGTCCTATATCGAGATAACCTGAAAGGCCGCTCAGCAAAGAAGAAGCCACTGCTCCAAAACCGCCATAAAAAAGCCAGACTACGGTTTGCAACTGCACATGGGGACAAGGATCGTACTTTTTGAAGAAATGTCCTCTGATCTGATGAAACAAAAATAGAACTGTTTGGCCATAATAACCATTGTTATGTTTGGAGGAAAAAGAGGGAGGCTTGCAAGCCGAAGAGCACCATCCCAACCGTGAAGCACGGGGGTGGCAGCATCATGTTGTGAAGGTGCTTTGCTACAGGAGGGACTGGTGTACTTCACAAAATAGATGGCATCATGAGGCAGGAAAATTATGTGGATATATTGAAGCAACATCTCAAGACATCAGTCAGGAAGTTAAAGCTTGGTCGCAAATGGGTCTTCCAAATGGACAATGACCCCAAGCATACTTCCAAAGTTGTGGCAAAATGACTTAAGGACATCAAAGTAAAGGGATTGGAGTGGCCATCACAATGCCCTGACCTCAATCCTATAGAAAATGTGTGGGCAGAACTGAAAAAGCGTGTGCGAGCAAGGAGGCCTACAAACCTGACACAGTTACACCAGCTCTGTCTGGAGGAGTGGGCCAAAATTCACCAAACTTATTGTGGGAAGTGTGTGGAAGGCTACCCTAAACGTTTGACACGAGTTGAACAATTTACAGGCAATGCTACCAAATATTAATTGAGTGTATGTATACTTCTGACCCACTGGGAATGTGATGAAAGAAATAAAAGCTGAAATAAATCATTCTCTCTTCTATTATTCTGACATTTCACATTCTTAAACTGAAGTGGTTATCCTAACTGGCCTAAAACAGGGTATCTTTACTAGGATTAAATGTCAGGAATTATGAAAAACTGAGTTTAAATGTATTTGGCTAAGGTGTATGTAAACTTCCGACTTCAACTGTGTATATATTTACCATTATTTTAACTAGGCAAGTCAGATAAGAACAAATTCTTATTTCCAATGACGGCCTACCCTGGCCAAACCCGGACAATGCTGGGACAATTGTGCGCCGCCCTATAGGACTCCCAATCACAGCTGGATGTGATACAGCCTTGATTTGAATCAGGGACTGTGGTGCCGCCTCTTGCACTGAGATGCAGTGCCTTAGACTGCTGCTCCACTCGGGAGCCCAAATGGATCCACTCCTGATAAATATAATGGATCCACTCCTGATAAATATAATGGATCCACTCCTGAAAAATATAATGGATCCACTCCTGATAAATATAATGGATCCACTCCTGATAAATATAATGGATCCACTCCTGATAAATATAATGGATCCACTCCTGATAAATATAATGGATCCACTCCTGATAAATATAATGGATCCACTCCTGATAAATATAATGGATCCACTCCTGATAAATCATAATGGATCCACTGCTGATAAATATCATTGATCCACTGCTGATAAATATAATGGATCCACTGCTGATAAATATAATTGATCCACTCCTGATAAATATAATGGATCCACTGCTGATAAATATAATGGATCCATTGCTGATAAATATCATTGATCCACTCTTGATAAATATAATGGATCCACTCCTGATAAATATAATTGATCCACTCCTGATAAATATAATGGATCCACTCCTGATAATTATAATCGATCCACTGCTGATAAATATAATGGATCCACTCCTGATAAATATAATGGATCCACTCCTGATAAATATAATCGATCCACTCCTGATAAATATAAAAGTTTGGGACTGTCTAAGCAGCACATGCAGATATCTTGAATAAGTCAAAATAATGTGTTTTGAAAGGGACTCGTGAACTGCAATGCAACATATTTTGTACTTATCTGATATGCATTTATAAGGATGCCGCTTTATTTTCAGATTCAATCTGTCAACCAGAATACAGTTTTATCTTCTATGCGTTATTCTTTATCATGTCCCTTGTAATGCACTGACACTGTTACAGCATAGTTCTCAATAATCAAATGATAATTGAATTTAGGGTAGCATCACTTGTTTGGGTTGGTAACACACAACCCAGATGTCTTAACAGTGTATTAAGTAGTTCATAATGGTTTCATGTTCTATTTACTGGGAACAGCTAATGTCCATGAAAGCAGATATGTTTAGGTCACATTCAATTGTCAATTTATTAGTGATTTTTTAATTATTTTAAAACACTGGTTTAATGCAACTCAGTCAAAGAATTGAAATGAACTGGACTGAACTGTGTGTAAACTTTCCACCAGCATAACGCCTCCAGGTTTCAGCCTTCGGTCCACAGGCTGCAACCAAAGAAGTCAGACCACAGTTTCCGTCTGCTGGGACAATTGTTTTAGAATTCTAAATGAATAATTAAAACAAGAATAGCTTAAAAAATATATATATAAATATGTTTTTGTTTCTTGGGTTTTAAATATAACTATTTCAATCTTAATGAGCAAATCAAATAAAAACGTATAAAACAAACTAAGTGTTCTCCTTTAAAATACCTCTCAGAACCTAACTACACTCTTTTGATTTAAAACCTTAGTAACACTTTACTTAAAGCAATTATAACACCCGATGATGCATTTATAATGCGTTATAAAACTTATCACAAGCATTTACGATCCCCATATAATGAGTTACTATAATCTCATAGTTATCAAAACATCATACCACTGTGTCTCACTGTCTCTCTGCAGCCACCCTTTACCCAATAAACCCTACAATTATCCTTTAATTTAGGCTTTAGAGAGAGAGGCGAACACAATACAGGTAGACTGTAATCCATGATTGCCAAGAGCAATGGGTCTATTGTGTGGGATGAATATGGGGAGTGTGAGGAGGGGAACACTGAGTGAATATGGGGAGTGTGAGGAGGGGAACACTGAGTGAATATGGGGAGTGTGAGGAGGGGAACACTGAGTGAATATGGGGAGTTTAAGGAGGGGAACACTGAGTGCATATGGGGAGTGTAAGGAGGGGAACACTGAGTGAATATGGGGAGTGTAAGGAGGGGAACCCTGAGTGAATATGGGGAGTGTGAGGAGGGGAACCCTGAGTGAATATGGGGAGTGTAAGGAGGGGAACACTGAGTGAATATGGGGAGTGTAAGGAGGGGAACACTGAGTGAATATGGGGAGTGTAAGGAGGGGAACACTGAGTGAATATGGGGAGTGTGGAGGGGACCGGGAGGGGAGGGAGGGGGCACTGAGTGAATATGGGGAGTGTAAGGAGGGGAACACTGAGTGAATATGGGGAGTGTAAGGAGGGGAACACTGAGTGAATATGGGGAG